>NC_133651.1:302495874-302808053 GCF_009905375.1 Apium graveolens
ATTTTCACCTTCCAGTGGTGATAACTGTCTTTGTCAAGAACTGGGATCTTTACTCCAATATCCTTCTTACTCATCTTTGTTAGATTCCAAGATCTTTAAACTCTTTGTGTGTCAAGAGCTTGCTCTGATACCAATTGTTATTCCTAGAGGACTAACAATGAGATTTACAGAAGGGGGGGTTGAATGTAAATCTCAAAACTTTTTCAAGTTTTGAGAAGTTTATTAAAGCAGTGTGTTCTAGATGAACAAGTGTATGAATTGCTTTGAGCTAATGCAGACAGATATATATTCAAACACAAAATGTAAAGAACACAACAAACTTTAAAAACTTTTCTGGTGGATTTGTTGTTCCACCAGAGATGGTATATTAGAAAATCTGTGTTCAACAATGTTGATCACAGCTGCATCCTAGTACAAACTAGATGAATTTTCTCTCAAGATATTTCTTAACAGCTCTGGAAAAATCTCTCTCTAATTACTAGCTTCTTCTTGGTTTATATATTACCAAGTGTACAAGTGAAAAACAATATAAAATTACAATAGTAAAATAAGTTCTTCACTTGCTTCTTTTCCTGTTCATTCAAGTACTTTGTTGACTATTGCATCTTTGTACTAAAGAAGAACGGCTGCTTTTTCTGTTGATCCTGAAATTCGGCTACCACATCTCAGTTTTCTCTGTCAACCCATGTGCCTCTGTCTGTAGGTACAACTACCACTTATCAACGGCTAATTAGCAGAACATCCGTTGAAGCTTTCATCCGTTGATGACTTCATTCGTTGAAGGATGTTATCCGTTGAAGCTTTCATCCGTTGATGCATTTATCCGTTGATGCTCTCATCCGTTGAAGGATGTTATCCGTTGAAGCTTTAGAGACATCCGTTGAAGCTTAGCTTCTCATCCGTTGAAGGTCTTTAAGTCATCCGTTGATACCACTTCATTTATACAAAATTACAAGGCATGAAATATTTACAATTGGCCTTCCTATCTGCATATCATCTAGTAGTCAACATGACTCATAGTTTCTCTCAACTTCTAAGAATTACATTTTAAATACAGAGACTGAAATATGCTACAATACTAGACTTATTTCTAAGTAAAGCTACACCATCAACGGATAGCCAAAGTGGTCTTATCCGTTGAGGCTACTGACACTAAATTTCTACTTAAGTGTTTTGTTAAACATATCATCAAACTAATGCACATATATTCCTAACAGGAAAGAAAGAAGAACCAAAGCAGACAAAGAGGAAGTTTAGATACAATATCCATGCAAAGAGGGAGATAAATTTTAATGATGATAAGGAAGACTACATGCCTGTCAAATCTACAACTTCAAGTCAACCAGCCATACCTACATTGAAGGAGGCTGAATTTGATATTGATCCTAACACCACCTTTCATGGTGAACCTATGATTCCAAAGGATGAACCTATACATTTGGACAACTTGCCTCTTCCTGATCTGAATCTTCAAATCTTTTCCAAGCAAAGGAAGACAAAAGAAAGAGTAGTCAAAACAGTCAAGCCTGTCAAACTTAAATCCAAGCAAGTGGCCAAATCCAAACCTAATGTCAACAAGGGAGATCAGCTCTACATATGTGACATCAAAGAATTTTCTGACATAAATCTCTATCTGGATGAGCTAGAAGAAGTCAAATCTATTGATGCCTACGAGCACCTTCCAGAGATACTATTCTTCAGGGACAAGGGTGGTAAAGAGATTACATGACCACTTCACAGAATTCTCAATGAAGGTTATTCTACTTTGGTGACCATCTTCTCTATAATCAAGAAAAACTTTGGATTTAATATAGTTGCCAAGAAAATGGTACTAAACAAGATTGAGGAGATAAGGAATAGCTGGAGAGGACCAAATGCACTTCCAAGAGTATTGACAATTCCTTTCACTAGAGATAGGGTGAATTTGAGGCCATACTGGATTATGGAGTTCAAGGATGAAAAATACATTAGAAGATTCCTCAGATTGGAAGACCGACTAAAGATTACAAGCAATGAAACTCTCAAAGAAATGCAAGGAAAGCTGGAGCTAACAAATGAGGATAAATCAGAATTTTTCAGACAACTCCAATATCAGATTGAAGCGAATGATGTGAAGCTGGGAAAGAATTCAAGGCCATCAAGAAAATGATCTAAATTTGCTCAGTCTAGAGAAGCACCTTGAAAATGATCTGTAAGACACTCTACAAATCTTTCTTTGTGAGTTTTTTCAACAAACTACAGCACTTGTAAATTTTAATCTACTTTATCTCATTCTGTATTCATAGAGTATTTTGTTATCATCAAGTTTCTCTTAATTTATGGCTACAATTTCAGTAGACATAAATTGGGGGAGATTGTTAGGAATATGTTGTGTACTTGAAGATAACTTGAACAAAACACTTAGTAGATTTTATTTAAGTGAAATTGTGCCTTTCAACGGATGATCAATTCAACATCCGTTGAAAGAGTAACTTATGTAAAAATAAGATTAGTAGCATATTTCTGCATACTTAAAGTAACTTAGTGCACTGGATGTTGTAGAATGTTTAAGTCATGTTGACTACTAGATTGATTTGCAAGATAGGATGATTAATTGTAAATATTAGATGCATTGTAATCTTGTATAAATGAAATGGAGTCAAATGGAAAGAAGACAGTTTCCACCGATGATTCGAAAAGTTTCAACGGATGATCAACATAAGTCTCAACGGATGATCAACCTGAGTTTCAACGGATGATCAACCAAAGTACCAAAGTTTGAACGAATGATCGGATTCAAAAAAGCAGTTGATAGTGACTTGACATTCACAAGCGTTGATTGTATGCAAATGGAATGTGGCAGCCTAATTCAGGTTTTAGAGAACAAAAGAAGCATTTCTATTTTCATGCTAAACAGAAGATATTCAAAGATGCTGGAAAGAGAAGTGCAACATCATGTAATTAGACTAGAAATAGTTTATCTTATTATCTTGTCCTTTTATCATGTAACTTGGTGATATATAAATCAAGGGTAGCAAGTTGAATAGTATCCAAGTAAGTAAGCAATTACCAGAGAAATAGATAAGACAAAATCTGTAAAGAATTTCTCAGTTTTTGTTGTTCAACTTGTAAGCAGCTGTGTACATTTTGTAACACGGAGTTCTCTACTTTTTATATATATATATATATATATCTGGTGGAAAAGTTCAATTCACCATAAAGTTTTTAAATACCTGTATTTAAATGCTTTGTTTTCAATTTTACTCTAATTCTGTACTATTGGAGAATCAAACACAATTATTTATTTGTATAAGAACCGTTCTAAAAATTCAAAAGAAGCCAGAATTCCATTCAACACCCCTATTGTAATTCTTGTTTAGATTGTTTGGGACTAACAGTATTTGTTGATTCAACTGATAAGTCAAATTTATAACTTATAAACTAACAAGTTAAATGTTGTTAATTTCTCAACTTATTTTAATTTTTTGCTTTTTTATTAATCTAGTTTAAAAATATATATTTTAAAAATGCTAACCTAATTTAGAATCACGAATTAATAGAATTATATTCAAAAATTAAACAAATATGACTTATAAATAAAAAAATTCAAACACTTATATAACTTATAAGTATTCATCTACTTATCACTTTTTAAGTCATTTATTCATTTTAAATCGTAAATTACTTACTTTAAAATTTACGAAACAGACACAATGTCTCGGCAACATTTTTTTTATTTTTTGGATAAAATATTATTAAATATTTTTATAGGAATATACCTCATTGCCTATCTCTTTAATATATAAAGCCTTAAGGATTATTACACATAATATTACATTAATACCCTTTTAAGTCTCCTGTAATAACCAACCTAAAGACAGCCTTATCTCATATCAAAAGTTTACCCCTCTCTATCATAGACTGCCCTTTACAAAATACAAGATTTGTACTCCCGGTTCTCTTTCCATAATTCTACCATTTCCTGGTTGCTTTGTCTTGGTGTAAACAAATACCCGATAGATATATTGTTTCTTCAGGTCATTGTATCATTTCTATCTTCTATTTGTTTTTACATCTCTGCATCTTCCGTCTAATCAAAAATTTAAATTTGAATTCAATATCATCAATACTCCGTTGCTTTTACTTTATACCCATCTTTAGAACCCTTCATCTACATAGTTGAAGGTTTTGCGGCTGATTTCCTCAAGTATGAGTTATCCCCTTTTATTTTGTTGTTTTAATTTAATATCAGGATCTGCTGATATTATTCCTCCTATTTAACTATCCTGAGGGGTTCTATCATATTCTGTAGTAGTCTGCAAGATACGCGTTCGTTATTTTTCAGTTTAACCATATCCCCTCCCCCATATATGATTTAATTGTAATTGAATATAGATTATTTTAAATTAAGTACAGAGTTGTTTCCTTTATTAGTTTTAGGATTAGGATTCAATCAGTGGTTATATGAGTAGTTATAATCTATTATTGTCGGATTTTGATTGTTTATCGAATTGAGATTATTCTCTCTTTTTAGGGATGCGGTCAACTCACATTCCTCTCTTTTGCGGTTGAGAAATTAATGGTTAGTTAGTACTTCTTTTACGGTTGGATCATCTTAGGGTTATTGGGTATTTGCCGTTAATCATCATATCAATCTTTTAATTATGTTTATTTCATTACCCTTCTTTCCCATTATTGTCCCGCATCACACCACACGTTCTTTTGGTTTTCTCGCATTATAATTGATTGTATTATTGAATATCATCAATTTTATCTGAGAAGTATACATCGGAGTTTATAAAGTCATTGTAACTGTGTAATCTATCTGAAGGACAAAATATTTTTGGATATATAACTTAGAGCTCCAACATGTTCTTCCTTCCATTTGGCCTTCTCACAATTTGTGTTCTTTGTAATTGTTTTATATATAGATATAATCGATGGCATGTTTTAAAGTATGAAAAATTTCCTTTATTTGATTGTGTTAAAATATAATATAAAGATACAGTTTCAGTTTTCTTTAAAATTCGTGGACTATGAGGGGTGGGCAGGCAGATAATTTTTTTTAAAAAAATTATGGTCACCTCCACAGATAATAGAGTATGATTGTACGTCTATACCTTTTTTTAGGAAGCTTATTTTTTGGTGTATTAAATTTGACTAAGATTTACTTACAGTTAAATTTTTCTGAAATGTTTGAGAAATAGTTTCTCAGGTAACTAACTTTCATCTTTCTTGACCATTTCTCTTTAAAACCTTAACTGACAAGCAAAGCCAAATTTCTATATAATGGACATTGATGAAGAAGAAGATATATCTCAACTGCCCGTTCTTAAAGTCAGCGAGTTAAGAAAACTGAATGAAATATATATTCAGGTAATATTATGATGTAAGATTATTTTTTTGACTTTGGACACGAGTTGAGGTTCGAACTATAAATTTTTTGAACAGAAAAAGGTTGCATGTGAAGTGATTGTGAAGAAGTTTGATAAGAAGAAGAACTGGAACAGTCCCTTCTGCCTAAAATGTCAGAAGGATTTGAATAAGGTTGATGGAGTTTTTAATTGCTGTGGAAAAACTATACCAAACCCGAATATAATTAATTTTGACGCAATGTACACATGTTCAGTTTATATGGCTTATGCAGTGATCAAATGGGAACAATTCCAATTGTCTGGCCAGATGATGAAATTACTTGCATCACGGGTAAAATCGTTATGATGTTGATACAGAACATGTGCCGGTAAAAATATTGCATGTTGAACTTTGTTATGTCTTGGGTTGTACAATTTCAAAATTCTGAATGTCCTACAACCTCATCATTCAATATCCTTTAATTCTTTCTGGCATGGCGCAGGCTGAGGGCAGTAAGCAGATACCCCATATTCTTAAAATGTTAGAGAAAAAGAAATACAAAATTACAATACTTCTTACGGAACAAAATCTGAAGGAAGGTTCAAAAGTTTATAATGCAACTAATATCTCAGAAGCTTTCGAAGTATCTGACACCAGCTCCCCTAACCTAAAATAGGTTGTCCACGTGCAACAGACAGAGATGCCAAATGTAAGTACACAATTATATTCCCCTCTACCTTACTAATTATTTTTTAAAATAACTTCTATAGTTAACACTTTAATCAGTAATCAGATGATGACCACTTGAAATTGAATCAATTCAGCCCTCTAACTGAAAAATCCATAAATCGTAGCATATCAAGATTACAGGTAGAACATTTGGAAAACAATGTTGAATAGGTGGACAAACAACGAACGCTTAAGAACATTAAGACTGAAAAAGTAAGTTGCACAGCCAAACATGTACTCCAACTGGCTACTACTACTAAACTCCAAGCTAGAGAAGTACTGCTACTGCTAAACTCAAGGCACAAGAAAGTGTTTCGCAGAGATTTCCAATGTCAAGGAATCTTTCTGATGCTTTACTACATGTACAAAAAGGAATAAATGACTGAAATGTTAAGGTAAAGATCATTCTAGAATGGAGAGGTGTTACCCAAACTGGGACTGTTTTTAAAAATTACAATCTAAAGTAAACTTTTATTTCCAAACTCTCATATAGCCAGCTATAATATACAAACTAAATATATACTTTCACTAATAGAATTGCGGGATAAATGCTTTGGTACCAACTGCTTTAGCGGAGAAGATGTCTAGATTGATAGGGGAGGGGAAAATCTATATGATAAAGAATTTTCAAGTCAAAGACTACACAGAATGAAGATAAATTCAGGCCAGTTCAAATGGATAGACAAATAATCATCACTACTGATGTAAAGGTGAAAGAATTGGTTGAAAGTGTATTTTCATCCCATAAATAGCTTTGATTTATTTGCATACGGATATTAAGGGATGAATTTATTGGAGAAGAGGTCATTTGCAAGGCAACAATAAAATTAGTACGGCAGACCACCAATTGGAAAAGACACATTTGCACGTCATGCTACTCACAAACAGTTCTAAAGCAGGATAACTTCAACTGTGATTTTTGTAAAAGATATGTCACTGAACCTCTGAAAATGTGTATTATGAATAAATGTTTTATATTTTACTTTGGACGTCATACTAAAGCAATATATGTACAGGTTTCATGTTTCCACTCTTGCTCAAGAGGAAATAGGTGGGCTTGAGATTGTTTTGACAGATTGGGAAGTCCACATCTTACTATAACAAAATGTTGAAGATGTGGAACATCAGGTAATTCTACTACTACCTTTACCTTATCTCTTTAATTTATAAAGCCTGAAGGATTTTGATACGTAATTTTACGGAAACACCCTCCCAATTTATCACGTAATAACAAAAAAACCACGGTCTTCTCCATCTAATTTTAGTGTGTTTGTTGTATCCACTTCATGCCCCTAACAAAATACAAGACATGTAGTACCGGTTGTACCAGTTAGCTTCCTTCAATTATACGTACTGTCGATAGTTTTGGTTAGGTGTGCCAGTGGAACAAAATTTTAAGCCTTCATATTCCCTTCTTATGTACCGTTTGTCCCGGTTATTACTACAACTATACCAAAACTTCTCTTCTCTCCCCGACACAGTAACCGAAGTGTCTATAGTCGGATGTGATGTTGGATCAGATATGAATTTAAATTTCAAATTTAAAATTGAATTGTTTTTAATCCCCATTCCCCCTTTCAAGTGTTCATCTACCCAATTAACTTCATACGGCGATTTTTTTAGGTATATGATTAAATCTCTTTAAGGCTTAATAGAGTATGATTAATAATAGAGTTGAGGTATGATTTTTGATCTAGATTAAAGATAAGAGTGATGTTTACGTTTTTTTTGTACCGTTCCCCGTCATGTTTGAGATTTTTGGGTTGATTATATATCTTGAAATTTTTACACTATATTGTTATTTGAAACTGTATGTGTACTTTGTATGCAATGTGTTTGATTAAAGTTCCGAAATTTTTCTTCATTAGTAGGAGATATTTAAACTCTAATTCATTCTTCTAAATTACAGGTTGTGTGGATAGTTTCTGGGCAAAATGAGGTATGATGATACATTAATATTGTTGTTTGTAATTGCTTTATATTTTTGTTCGTGTTTGAAGATGAAAGTAAGTATTTTGCATTACAAATATTTGATGAAATTTCTAACAGAGTTTTCAAATTAATTTGCAGGTTTTGATTTCACAATTTGCTCACCGTCGTCTTCTTCGTCTTCATGTCCGATTGACGGGTATAATTTTATCCCTCCTTAGTTATGTTTTCAATTATATTTTGTCGTCCTCATTAATTTGATATATGGAAGTTTTGTATATAGATTTAATTTCAGTCTATGTTAATAAAAGTTTATTGTGTACTTATGCTACTCTTTTCTCTATCCACAGGATTATACTGCATTTTTACTACAACTTATGCATTATTTGATCACCTGCTTATTTTGGTACCTTCGGTTCATGTAAGTAATTAGAGAACAAACAATTACTAACCATTTTACAGAACACCATATGTCTGTGATATGCACATGCCAAAGTAATTGGATAAAAGCCCTAAATGACATATTTGGGAGATAAAATGCGCAAAATTTCCCAGCCCATAATTATGGCCCAAAATAGCACTCGATAACTTATGTTGATTACACTATTCATGTACTTAATACATAACCAAAAAAGTTCATGTTATGTGGAAGTGCTAAACCGCTATATTCTCCTGTTGCCAAATAAGGGGTTGTTTCAGCAATAGTCCAATTTTTGTGGCACTGATTTTAAAGCTCCACCAGTTTGGTGGTATTAAAAAGTATGCAAATTTTGATATCTTCGAATTTTTCTGAACTAAATATTCTAATTGTTCTTGCTATATATATAGGTCGGAAACGAAATTCTGTTGGTTCAATTTCGCCTCTTGCACATAAGAATGGTAATACTCTCTTTTTAATTTATCAATCATTCTTGCTCTATTAATTTTAATATAATTTATTACTGGTGTACCAAGTTGGCGACCTGTCAACTTGGATAAGGCAAATTCTAAATTGGCTGCTGGGAGTTCAAATCCCTCAGATTTTGTTACACATAATATGAATCCTAATATAGCAAACCAGCGGCGCCCATCTCAGTTGATATTCAATAGCTTAAACTTTAAAGGTCAAAACTATCATATTGAACTGCCTATTTGCTGACTAAAACTTATATCTCAATTTCCATATTCTTATTTAATAGAAGACTCTTACTGTAGATGCTAACTTCCTTAATGGAAGGCACAAAATCCCGCGACACCATTCCAACGGAGGTTGAACTGTTAGAAAATTAGGATTTTAGAGCTTAATTTAATTATGTTCTTGATGTTAATCCTAAAATCTAATGATTGGAAATTGTTCAATAATATTTGAACTTAAATTTTCATGTATGGTTTTAAGAATTTTCTTAATGAAATTCATATGAAATTAGAGATGAAAGTAGCTTGGAAAAGCTTGGAAAATTTGAGAATGTTTGTCCCACATTGAAATAAATAAAGGGGGTTGTGTGCTTTATATGGTATTACCCACATGAGTAGTATACAACTACTAAGGTGTGTGATGGTCCATTGTGTTGTTGTGTGCTTCACGCGCACACACACACACACGCGCGCCCCGCCCCGCCCCGGACCGGACCGGACCGGACCGGACCGGGTCGGGTCGAAGGGCGATTTGGGCGATTTGGGCGAATGTCTCGGCGACGCGAGGCGACCTGGGCGAGGATTTTATTTATTTGAGAATTATTTTAATTCGAATTTATTTATCGGTGATTGGATTATTGGGCTGGGTTCTGAAATAGGCTAAGTAGTCTAAATATATTGAACCTGCAAATAATCTGATCTGTAACAAGTTCTGATATAAGAATCAGAACTTAAGAACTGATGAATAAAATCAGAACTTAACAAGTTCTGATATCAGAATCAGAACTTAAGTACTGATGAGTCGAATCAGAACTTAAGTACTGATGAGTCGAATCAGAACTTAACTTAAGTTCTGATAATAATGTGGGTGTTAATGTGAAAAGCTGTTACAAATAATTTAAATTCAAAAGCTGTTCAGTTTTGATTTTTTCATTTATGAATTCAAAATCTGATCAGTTTTGATTTTTTCATTAATGGAGCAGTTTAATTCAGACATTAAGTGTGTGGACAGTTTCATTTTTCCTCTCCTATAAATAGAGGCTAAACTGAATGAATACAACACACTACATTCTCATCTCTTCTCTTCAACCTCTCTGCATTTCTCTCCCACAAGAACTGAAGTGCTGATATTTTCCGGCGACTGAGGTGCTGGTCGAAGTGGAGGTTTTGTTGCTGCTGTTAACATAAACTCCGAGCTGTTTTATCCTGGTGGAGATATTGCGCACATCCCAAACGCAGCAGGTAGGGGGCAATAATCTCTTCAAGAGCAGCCAGGACTTCAAGCAAGGCCTGGTGACTCAGCTGTAATCATTTTCTTGGCATTTTATATCTGTAAACCTTTATTTCAGTCACTGTTGAAAGCTATGGTTTGGGGTACATCTTTCTTTCTCTCTTCGTTATTTCAGTTACTGATTTTGTTTACCTGCATGTTTTGTTTTGTTAACTGTGGTCTTGGCCTAAACTTGTTAAATTCTTTATATACTTGCCTCTATGTTGCTATACTTGTTAGTGAGTATTCTCAACATTCTTGAAGAGATTATTGGTTATATAGAATTTAGCATAATGGTTAACGAAAGTGAGGTTATCGTTGGTGGTGGTAGCAGTTCGGGTGTAACTGTTGGGGCCATTGATTGGACCACCTATAGTTTCCCACAGGCTGTTGAACTAACCGGTTTACCGGAGAAATTCAACGGTGGCATTGGCTTTTCTCGCTGGCAGAAAAGGATGAAGTTGTGGTTGACTATAAAGGGTCTGTGGCCGGTTGTGGAATATGAGAAACCAGTAGTGGATCAAGAGAAGGCTGCCACAGTTAAGGCTTTTGCGAAGTGGGCTGAGAAGGATGGAGTGGCTAGAGCGGCCATTCTGGCGGCACTAACAAACACTTTGTTTGATGTCTATTCTTCTGATGCCTACTCTGCAAAACTCTTATGGGAAAAGCTGGACCAGACACATAATACTGACTCACAAGGTCTAGAAAAGTATTCTGTGGCAAGGTTCCTCGAGTTCAAGCTGGTGGACAATAAGTCCATGACTGAGCAGGTGCATGAGTTCAAGATGATAGTGCATGCTTTGAAGGAGTCTGGAATGAATCTCCCGGAGAAGTTCAAGGTGATGAGTGTGATTGAAAAACTCCCGAAGTCTTGGGAAGAGTTCTCTCTCTCCCTGAAAAGACAGAAAGGAGAGATCACCTGGACCAACCTTATGCTGGATATCTCGGTGCAAGAACAACACAAGTCCAAACAGGGACATGTGATGCCAACTGAACACGGTACCTCGAAGGTAAACATAGCAACTGTAGGACAAAAGAGGAAGGCTTTTGCTAAGAAAGCTAATAGTAATAAACCTAAGAGTGACAAGGACAAGGCCAAGAAACCCAAGGCAAACAAACCATGCTGGTCTTGTGGGCAGGTTGGGCACTGGAGTAAGGACTGCCCTACGAAGAAAGCGAAGAAAACCGAGGTAGCACAAGCAAATGTTGTGCTTGGAACCGCAAGTGGGCCTGTAGTGAACATGGTTGTTGGTGAGGCTATGGCTTCTGAAACCAACGTTGACCGGTATGTATCCTACAACCCTGTGATATTTTCTACCTATCTGTCAAATGAATGGTTGATAGATACTGGAGCTAATGTACATATTTGTGCTGATATTAGTTTATTTATATCTTATCAACAGAGTCATAGCTTGACTGTGAAGATGGGGAATGCTAGTGATGCTCAAGTACATGGAGTTGGAAACGTGGATCTGAAGTTCCCTTCAGGACGTATTCTATCTCTGACGAGAGTGCATCATGTTCCCAACATGCGTAGAAATATAATAAGTGGAAGCTGTTTAGTTTCTAGTGGTTTTGAAATTTCGTTCAAGTGTAATAAAGTAGTTCTTATTCACACTGGTACATTCTTTGGCAAGGGTTACTTGTCAAATGGTTTATTTGTTATTAATGCGGATCCCGTTTTGGGAAATTTGATTAATAATGTTATTCCTACTGTTAATTGTATTGAATCCTCAAATATATGGCATGCTAGACTAGGTCATTTAAACTTTGGTGCTCTTAAGAACATGATGAACTTAGAGTTGATTCCAAAATATACCATAGAAAAGAATTCTAAATGTCAAGTATGTGTGTCTGCTAAACAGATAAGGAAACCTTTTCATAACGTTGTTAGGGATTCAGACTTGTTAGATTTAGTACACACTGATATTTGTGAATTTTGTGGTGTGTTGACCAAGGACCAGTTTAGATACTTCATTACTTTTATAGATGATAGTAGTAGATACTGTTATGTTTATTTACTTAGACATAAGGATGAAGCACTTAGTAAATTCATTATATATAAAACTGAAGTAGAAAAACAAACTAGTAAGTTACTTAAAAGGTTGAGATCTGATAGAGGTGGTGAGTATACGAGTAATGCTTTTAATGAATTTTGTGCAAACAATGGTATAGTTCATGAAGTTACTCCACCATACACACCTGAGTCTAATGGGGTTGCTGAGCGAAAGAACAGAACATTTAAAGATATGATTAATAGTATGCTTATTAACTCTGGGTTGCCTAAATACATGTGGGGAGAGGCTCTAAATACGGCTTGCCATATTTTGAATAGAGTCCCTCTGAAACACATGGATAAAACACCCTTGGAGTTATGGAAAGGCAGGATGACTAGTCTTAAGTATCTTCGTGTGTGGGGGTGCCTTGCTAAGGTGCTTGTTCCTGAACACAAGAGAAAGAAACTAGGTCCAAAGACTGTTGACTATATCTTTCTGGGCTATCTTGAAACCACTACAGCTATGAGATTTTTAGTGTTAAAATCTGACATAGATGGTATAGTGGCAAACACGATAGTTGAATTTCGAGATGCGACATTCTTTGAGAATGTCTACCCTATGAAGACTGGAATACCTGAAACGACTTCTGAGGAAGATCCTACTCACACATCAAGTTCTATTCCTGATCATGTAGAAAAGATGACAAATATGGGGGCGGAACCTAGTAGTAGCTCTATTCCTAAGGAATTAGAGGAACCAAGGAGAAGTAAGCGTGCAAAAGTAGTCAAGGATTTTGGAGGTGATTTCATCACTTACAATATCGAGGACGAACCTTTAACTTTCCGGCAAGCTATGGATTCTTCTGAGTCAAGGCACTGGAAGGGCGCTGTCAAGAGTGAAATTGACTCTATTGTTTCCAATGGAACATGGGAGTTGGTTGATCTCCCTCATGGGTGTTCTACTATTGGGTGCAAATGGGTCTTTAAAAGGAAGTTGAACCCTGACGGCTCAATAGATAAGTACAAAGCTAGACTGGTAGCTAAGGGTTTTAAGCAAAAAGAAGGAATTGATTATTTTGATACATACTCACCGGTTGCAAGAATGGTAACAATCTGAATGCTTATAGCATTGGCTTCAGTCCATGGTCTTATCATTCATCAGATGGATGTAAAGACGGCTTTTCTTCATGGTGAACTTGAGGAAGAGATTTATATGGATCAGCCTGATGGATTTGTTGCATCAGGCAATGAAAGGAAAGTATGTAAGTTGATCAAGTCCATCTATGGCTTGAAACAAGCTCCCAGAGATTGGCATAAAAAGTTTGATGAAACTATATTGCCTTTCAGTTATAAGATTAATGAAAGTGATAAGTGTGTCTACACTAAAGTTAAAGGTAATGAGTGTGTTATCTTGTGCCTATATGTGGATGATATTTTATTGTTTGGAACCAATATTGAGATTATTAACGAGACTAAAGAATTCTTGAAAAGGCATTTTGAAATGAAGGATATGGGTGAGGCAAGTGTGATTCTTGGAATCAAATTGATTCAGTCCACTGAAGGAATAACCTTGACTCAATCTCATTATATAGAGAAATCTATACTTGAGAAATATGGTTATTCACAGTGTAGAATCGCTAGTACACCTTATGATTCGAAAGTTGCCCTTGTCAAGAATACTTCAGGAGTGTCTGTGTCTCAGTTAAGGTATTCTCAGATTATTGGGAGCTTGCAGTATCTTGCTAACTGTACTAGACCAGATATTTCATATTCTGTGTCTAAATTGGCGAGATATACAAGCTGTCCAAACAGAACTCATTGGGATGCTCTTGATAGAGTACTTAGATATCTAAAAGGCACAATGTACCTTAGTTTACACTACAGGAGATTTCCTGGTGTGCTTGAAGGGTACAGTGATGCAAGTTGGATAGCTAAGAAGTCTGGTTCCAATGGAGTGACTGGATACGTGTTCACCTTGGCTGGTGGAGCAATATCCTGGAAGTCAAGCAGACAGACTATTGTTACTCGGTCTACTTTTGAGGCTGAGTTGTGTGCACTTGATGCCACAGGGACGGAGGCTGAATGGTTACACGGACTTATGTCTGCAATACCTGTAGTAAGCAGACCGCTCCCTGCTATTGCTATTCACTGTGATAGTCGAACAACTATCGACAAGATTAGCAGTAAAAAGCATAATGCTAAAACTAAGAGACACATCCAAGTTAGACTCAAGTCTATAAGGGGTTTAGTGACTGATAGGATCATAGCTATAGAGTTCATAGGAACTCAGAATAATATAGTTGATCCTCTTACTAAAGGACTGGAACCTGCAGTGGTCCTTAAGTCAAGGTTGGGGATGGGATTGTCAACCCATCATAATTCATCAACAGTGGGAACCCAATACACATGAGAGGAGATCCCTCGAAGTGTATTCAATGGGTAATAACAAGCTGTAAGGATGAGTTGGTAGTACCTTTGCAACATAGATGATACTATAGTATCTGAGTTTATCCCCTGTAAACCTAGAAGGTACTGACACTGCCAGAAAAGCAAGAGTGTTAAAACTCTGAATGGGATCAAGTCATTTGACGAGATAGAGGCAGTATATCTCTGGAGATGCCCAGCTAAGCGAATGTAATTGTGTGGTCGCAATTAGAGGATAGGGTTAATCCTTGAAGCATTCGACGAACAGGATCGAGACATGACCATTAATGTCTCAAAGCCGTAGATTGGCACCATAACCTTTGACTTGTCGTCGTCTATGGAATATGGTTATACTAAACGGATTAAGATTCAAGGTGAAACATTCCATCTGAGTCCGATAGCCATTGAAGTAGAGGAATTAGGAGGGTTCAAACCCGGAAGGGTACCGACTCTGAAAAACAAGTCATGATGGGAAATTGATCACATTTCTGTATGGATTTGTGGGGGATTGTTAGAAAATTAGGATTTTAGAGCTTAATTTAATTATGTTCTTGATGTTAATCCTAAAATCTAATGATTGAAAATTGTTCAATGATATTTGAACTTAAATTTTCATGTATGGTTTTAAGAATTTTCTTAATGAAATCCATATGAAATTAGAGATGAAAGTAGCTTGGAAAAGCTTGGAAAATTTGAGAATGTTTGTCCCACATTGAAATAAATAAAGGGGGTTGTGTGCTTTATATGGTATTACCCACATGAGTAGTATACAACTACTAAGGTGTGTGATGGTCCATTGTGTTGTTGTGTGCTTCACGCGCACACACACACACACACGCGCGCCCCGCACTGCACCGCACCGGACCGGACCGGGTCGGGTCGGGTCGAAGGGCGATTTGGGCGAATGTCTCGGCGTCTCGCGTACGCGAGGCGACCTGGGCGAGGATTTTATTTATTTGAGAATTATTTTAATTCGAATTTATTTATCGGTGATTGGATTATTGGGCTGAGTTCTGAAATAGGCTAAGTAGTCTAAATATATTGAACCTTCAAATAATCTGATCTGTAACAAGTTCTGATATAAGAATCAGAACTTAAGAACTGATGAATAAAATCAGAACTTAACAAGTTCTGATATCAGAATCAGAACTTAAGTACTGATGAGTCGAATCAGAACTTAAGTACTGATGAGTCGAATCAGAACTTAAGTACTGATGAGTCGAATCAGAACTTAACTTAAGTTCTGATAATAATGTGGGTGTTAATGTGAAAAGCTGTTACAAATAATTTAAATTCAAAAGCTGTTCAGTTTTGATTTTTTCATTTATGAATTCAAAATCTGATCAGTTTTGATTTTTTCATTAATGGAGCAGTTTAATTCAGACATTAAGTGTGTGGACAGTTTCATTTTTCCTCTCCTATAAATAGAGGCTAAACTGAATGAATACAACACACTACATTCTCATCTCTTCTCTTCAACCTCTCTGCATTTCTCTCCCACAAGAACTGAAGTGCTGATATTTTCCAGCGACTGAGGTGCTGGTCGAAGTGGAGGTTTTGTTGCTGCTGTTAACATAAACTCCGAGTTGTTTTATCCTGGTGGAGATATTGCGCACATCCCAAACGCAGCAGGTAGGGGGCAATAATCTCTTCAAGAGCAGCCAGGACTTCAAGCAAGGCCTGGTGACTCAGCTGTAATCATTTTCTTGGCGTTTTGTATCTGTAAACCTTTATTTCAGTCACTGTTGAAAGCTATGGTTTGGGGTACATCTTTCTTTCTCTCTTCGTTATTTCAGTTACTGATTTTGTTTACTTGCATGTTTTGTTTTGTTAACTGTGGTCTTGGCCTAAACTTGTTAAATTCTTTATACACTTGCCTCTATGTTGCTATACTTGTTAGTGAGTTTTCTCAACATGAACAATGTTAACTTATCAGGTTATTACAATCCTTCTCTTATATTTAAATTGACATTTTCTTAATCGTGATAATGCCACCATATATAAAGATATCAATTGTAGCTTATATGTCAGGGGTTACTTATCAAAGTCCAATTTCACAGATTGTCCGGGGAAGTTAAACAAATCAAAACCCTCAAATACCTTTCCAATTGCCAGCTTCAAGGATATCTCCTACCAAGACTAATCAAACCAATGCTCAGTGTATGCATATCATGTGTTCGATTGTAGTTCTGAAAGAATTTTACAACTATTTTTTAGTGCTTAACCAACTATCAATATGTTTGTGGACTATGGTGATATCCCGATGTTAATTTAGAGTTATTTGTTTATAAATTGTATATATATGTTAATTTAGATAACAAAGATGTTTTGGCTATGTAATAATTGTTATTGTTAGTTTCCATTTGATTTTGATATTTATCTGAATTCCATACTGGTGTTACTTGGTGTGATATAATGATTTTGTAATGTGATTATATTACAAATATTTAATTATTCCAGGCTAAATATTTTTGTTAATAGTATGCGTTTATACAAAAAAATTACAAAGTTAAAAAGACACAACTTTAACGGTTACAAAATTACTATCTTCACCCACTTGCACAAGACAAACATATGTTTGCAAATCCAACTAATAAGTAACAAGTAGCACTTTTCACAATTACTTCCGGACAACACATTCATTTTTCTCGACAACATATTTATTTAACTGCTTTATTGATAAACACACATTATAAAAATAGGAAAATTATCCACAACCAATTTGACTGGGATACACCAGCCGCAATATTACATTACGGGCTCATGTATGTATATGTACCTTTGTAATTGTTGACATGTCTTAGCAGTTAGCAATGTAGAGAATTAATTTATTCGTTAATTTAAATATTATATACACAAATATCATTATTATTTTAAAAAATAATGTATTGTTTTGTACGGGAATATAGTAGGACAGTCAACAAATGCTACTAAAATGTACTGGCTGATTATTTAATACGAAGAGAAAAAGAAATTGGCTACTTGGCCACCATATCACTTTCCAATAGGAAAAAAATAGTCCAAAGACAAGAGACTCGATTAAAAATGTTTTGTAATTAAAATTGAGTTTAAGCCAATTTAAACCAGAACTATATTCTTCAATCGAATTCAACTTATTTCACAAAAAATTAATAAACGTAAACAAAGTCACCTAAATGCGACAAATGTGCAAGATGTCATAGTGACTTTTTTTTATTAATTAGAATTATATGTCTTATAATTAAATATTTATTTTAATAAATAAGAATAAATAAGAATTGAACCCAAAATTTTAAAAATAAATGAGAATAGAACCCAAAATTGAAATAAGGACAAATAAGTATTTAAGTTTTAAAAAACATTTGGTTGCAGCTGGGGTGAGTGAAAATAGACATCTAAACACCACAAAGTGACAACATCCATTACCAGGAGGCTTGAAGATAAACGTTGATGCATCAGTAGTAGAAGGTTAGAACTCATTTGCCCTGGGCATGGTGATTCGAAACCAGCAGGGAGACTATATCAATGGAAAGGTTGTGAGACGTGCAGGTAGAGTATCAGCAGTAGAAGCAGAGTTATGTGGAATAGCAGCCGTTAGCATGGGCGCAGGAAGTAACAGCAGGAGAGCTGGTAACTGAGAGTGACTCGTTAACTGGTGTTAATGCAGTGAGGAATATCCAGGAAAATATGCTTGAACTTGGTGACATAGTGCATCACTGTAAAGACACGTTAAGAGATCATAAGCGGTTTATGGTTAGTTTTGTTAGAAGACAAGCGAATCAAGTTGCACATAGATGCTAGAATTTTATGTGAACTTAATAGTTTCATAGTAATCTCGTCTCCTCCAAGTTATTTGTTGGAGACACTTTTGTCCGAAAGTTTGAATTATTAATGGAATCCTCGTTTTCAAAAAAAAAAGTATTTAACTATTTGAGCTATATATGATGACGCTCAATACTGACTTTTAAAACTACTTTGCTTTTGTTTAAAAAAACACGACTTCATTCTGTTCTTGTTTAGCACAAGTGCACTTGCTCTGTCATGATCTAGCCAATATATGGTACCAACTTTAAGGCCTGAATTAAGAACCGGTCTTTGGTTCTTCATAAAATATTAAATGGAGACTTGAATATAGCAATACAAACGTATACAAGTCTCCTGACTGTCTATAATCCTTTTCATTATGTTTTTTATTATAAGGTAGACTTTTGTCAAACAAGAATTGTGAGAACTGGTAATTTTTATAATTAAAATTAGTAATTTTATAAAATTTAAAATTTTTATTTTATACAAAATCATTGATTTACCAAATTCGAAATTTCAACTATTAAAAAATAACTAAGTTTAATTACAATAATCATCCGTTCTCACGATTCTTATTTTAAGAAATTCCTACTCAAACTCGATCCTTATAACATATATTATTATAAAATCTTTAGAGAATTTCAGTATTTAACTAATAAATGGACCAAGTGTCACAACTAGAGTTAACTAAAACTTTATTACTTAAAATAAATCAAACATTTTGTTTTTTAATATCATGACCGGGGATAGATTTATTAATTGCTAAAAATTTATACAAGTAACAATAACATTTGTCATTTAACTAATATTGTTGAAGCGTGGTTGAATGTTTATTTATTTTGTTATTGAGTGAGGATTCACTAATAAAAATTAATAATAGATTTAGGTATCTACTATAAAAAATTTGTGAGTTTAACTTTTTTAGTTAGGTTTAAATTTTTACTCCCTCTGTCGGGACGGGAATCGATCTCATTTTAAATAATTTTAAATATTTTTTTTAAATAAAAATACAATGTTTAAACTTTTATACAGAAAAAAAATCTAAAAATGAATTATAAAACTATACTTTATAGTAGTTTTAAAATACGTACCAAGTATGAATAAAAAGTATGTAAAGAATTTAGTGAAACGGAGAGAATATCTTCTTAAACTAACTTTTTTTTATTATCATTACCATTTTCTTTGCACCGAATACTTTTTTCTTTTATGCACTTATAAACTTTTAGTGTGCACTTACAAAAGAAGTTTACAAGTAATTTTATACTTTAATTTTATATAGTAATATGATAAATAGTAGAAAATAATAAAAAAAATCAACATGAACTAAAACATAATAATAATTATCATATATGATTTAGATCCTTACATCTTAGAAGTAAAATTATGTAAGGTCCAAAGTATAATCTTACAGTACATATATGTTCAGTAAAGAATATATTAGGTAAAAATATTAAAAAAATATATTATTATATGAATCATTTTATACAAATATTGTTATTTTAATGATCATCTCGTATATTTCATAAATTTTCCAAGTAAAATATTTTAAAAAATATTGTTTTATAAAATATTTTTAGTTTACGGAACAATCATGTTTATGTTACAAAACATAATATATTTTACTATATAATATTTATAAAATATATAAAATTTACAAAAAAATTATTAAAATAGTAATTTAATAAAATAATATAATTTATAATATTTTATTGATAGATTAAATATGAACTCTAAATTCTAATAAAATGATAGACTTCATAAAATGAAACTTCAATATAAGTTTATACATGAAATAAACATATATTGTAAAAGAACAGTTGTCTCTCGTGCATGCAAACAAAGTTATATATGTATAATATATTTATTTTACTATGCAAAGCATCTTTATTTAATATAGAACAATTTTAAAGAGCATAGTGGGTTGATGATTATTGGTGTCCGGATATATTTTATTAGTGTTTGGTATATTTAAATATCATTTTTTGGTACAACTATGTTAGTATAAATTAGTATATAGGTTGTCATCTTGTCCAAATACATAGTTAAAAGAATTTGGGTCCTGTCGTCACTAGTTTATGTCAGGGACCGGTTAATTTATTAGTTTGTATGTTGGGATTCATATTTCTTTATCCTATTGTACAGGATTTTATATAAATATGCATTCCATTAAATATAGGAGAACAACTGCTATATCATTAAAATTCCTTCAACATAATCTCCAATAAATTATTAAATATAATATTTATTAACATTAAAGTTATAAAAACCACTTTCATATTTTCAAGTGTTCAAGAATTAAGTTTATAAAATCTTATTGCTGAATATTTTGGGAATGTATATGTAATTTTAATCAATAATTTACGGGTATTTTTATTAATTTCTTTTAAGTTTTATATCCCTTTACTTATTTTGGTTGATTTATTCCCTTTAATAATGTTCCTCGTGGGGAAAAGGTTTATATTTTTTTTAGGTTTGATTTATTTTTCTAGATTTGCATCATCGAATTTTCGGTTGGCTTTTTTCTTTGATTCCAAACCGCACTCATTGAATTCGAGAGTTTACCGCCTCTCTCGCGGTTTCGACTGTCTAATCTTTTTTTTGTTAATTTTCATTTGTTTTGGTTTGTTTTTATTTTCATTTTCAACTTATATTTTCAGGTTATTTATTTTTCGGTGATAGTTTTTGATTTTAGCTTTTTGATATTATCTTCAAAATATCCGTTTAAATATCTTTTTTATAAAAAAAAACACGATTATAAATTATTATTTATTCATCTTGATCATTAGTGTAGATTTCATTGTGGATGCCCAATGATTTTTTTATTAGTAAATTAAAACATTAATTTCTTAAAAAAAGTAACCTGTTCATGAGAAATAAAGTAAACCAGACCCTTCAAAAGAGGTAGATTAGATAGATTGAGATCTCACTTTTAGTAAGGAAATGGGATGCACAAAGTTAAGATTCATACCAATAATGGATCCACGCACACGAATATTAAAGTAATCACAAAGTCGGAATGACAGAATAATAAAAACTTCATACTCACTCCTTCCCACCTAAATATTTACACGTGGGTTGGTTATGAAATTTAAAAATAATAATAAAATAATTGAGTAAAATTTAAAAAAATGAATCAATTAGGAAAAAGATTACTTTTTGACGGTATTCTAAAAATCGGTTTAGGTGTCGTCTAGTAAAACGCCCCGACTCCGATCTAGGCGGTAATTTAAGCGTTTTTATAAAAAATCGTGGCAAAATCGGAATTAGGCGGGATAGACGGTCAAAAATCGGTCCTAGGCCGTTTAGGCGGAAAATAATTAAAAAAATATTCTTTTTATGTTTTTATAATTTTAATTCATTAATTTCATAATTTCACACAATACCATGTCAATTTATAATATAAAATATTGGTAAAAAATAACAAGTAATCTAATATATTTATTTTCTCACTTAAAATATAAAAATAACATATTATAATTAATTTAAAAGTGTGAATTAAAATATAGTTAATATTGTAAACTCAATAATTAGTACATAACGCATGTCAAATGTGTAGATATTGTTTAATACCATTCTAATTTCTTTTTTCAAACAAATATTTAATACCATTCTAATTTCTTTTTTCAAACAAATATTTAATACCATGCCTAGGTATTTCTCGAACACTGCTTTTCGGGCAGGAGACATGCACATGTGAGTTCCAATCAATAAAATAAACAACCCCAGACACTTGAACAAAAGTTTTCGCACTAACCCCCTGAACTATAAACTTAACAATATCATGTGGCCCCGCAGTGGAACCCACCACAAATAAATCTAGAATAATGATTAAATATATGATAATGTAAATATTTTAGTATAATGGATAAAATTAATGAGAAAAGATAAGAGTGTGGGCCGAAATAAGTGATACAGACGTTAACCACGTCTTTAATATTGCCAAATAATACAACACGGAGTCATTTTCTCCGCAACAAATCTTTGCCAACTTTTTCTCCCAAGTTGACGCATTCAAGATATTTAAATATTTTTTTATTTCATTTCCATTTTTTTAATATATAAAGAATAAAAAAAATGGCCTACCTTCACTTTGACAAAGGAAATGGTTACCTAGCTGTATTGCAATTGAAACCGCCCTTCCTCTCACCTTGTTTATATCCTACTCTCTGTAAATTCTGTGTTGGATTCGTTTCTTGCCATAAAGCATGATAGATTATATTTTTCAATTATCACGTAGAAGTGCTTACAATTTTCCGAATTTCCCTGAAATGAATTTTGAAATTATTCCCGAATCATAAATATTCATATTATTATTTGGAAACCGATTCAAAAATGAATATAATTTTTTAGCATTTCTTTAGTGAAAAATGTAATTTGGGCGCCCTCCACACAATTTATCTTTTATATTCTTTTATATGGTGGATTTGTGACGGCCGGTACTCAAATATATTAAGACTCGAACAATTCTATTGTATAACATTAAATTAAAATAGTCATAAAAAATTAGATACCGGTGGTGCTTAAGATATCTTTTTTTTATTGTGGTAAATAAAAATTGAAAATATGCACCTATTTGTGCGTATATTGTTTTAGTTTTTTTATATATTATTATGTATATAGAAAAACCGAACCCCTTAAAATTCAATTTTTCATTATCATCATTCGTTAGCACAAGGAGTATCTCCAATAATTTCTTCAACCAAAATATAAAAAGAGTATATTAAAAGATCAAGATCCAACAAGTTTCACTTGCTTTTGAAAATCTTTATAGTTCTCTCCTCTTTTATAAGAGCCACAAATAACTCTCAACAACTTCTTTTTATTAATAAAATATTCACATAAATATGTTTCATTTTAAATATTTGTCATGTACAATTTAAAATATGAATTTTTTTTAATTTGGAAGGTAAAATAAAAAATATTATTAAAGTTGACACAAAAATCAATATCCCAGCCTACTAAGAATGATACTCCTATTTATATTATATTTAAGTGTCTGCTGCGGAGATGCTCTAAGAATTCGATCCAGGAACGAGCTTGTATTAGTTCGGTCTCCAATACTGACATCTAATATTTTATAATAAAAATAAGGTATGGTATGGACCAGAGTATTAATGAGTTGGTGTTTTAGTGCACTGACGCAGGGCTGCGGAGACGAATCGCTCAACCGCATTCAACTGCTCAATCGTTCGTAATCGAACCGTATTTTGCGGATAATTGCGAAACGCAGGTTGATTGTGGATTTAAATTTTAAAAACCGTTCATTCGCGGTTTAAATGCGGTTTTAAATTTTTGAAAATCGCAAAACCGTAACCGCAACTCGCAACATATATTTATAATAAATTATATTTCCAAAAATGTAGTTGATATCATATAAATTAATAAGTATACACATTTCTTAACTAATCTTAGATTAATATTAAGATTTCATTGATAAGATTCACAATCATTATAAGATATATAACCAAACAAATGAAAAATGTAATTAACATGTACTTTTTTTATTCTTCTTTTTTTCTTTTCTCTCGCCTTCATATTTTTGTATGTTTTAATATCTTTGTTCCACACAGAACATTAATTTTTATTTTATTTTTGAATGTAAATTTATCACGTAACTTAAACTTAAATTTATTAATATTCTGAATTTATTTTTTTGCAAATTATTAATTATTTTAAAATAAGTGGTTAAACCGCAAACCGATCCGCAATAACCGCAAATTGGCAACCGCAATTGACCCGGTTAGGATGATAATTTTCTAAACGCAACCGCATTTGCGGTTGCGGATGATAATTTTCTAAAATCGCTCTTCGCATTTTGGTGCGGTTACGGATGATAATTTTCTAAAATCGCTCTTCGCAATTTGGTTCAACTTTTATCCCAAAACTGATCCGATCCGAACCGCGTACACCCTGCTAGCATGTACATATATTACAAAGGACACTACAAGATCTTCCCTACACAGGGGCAAGGGGATCATTTTAGTCTAATCTATCAACTCATCTCCTCGCCCTCAAAACAAAAAGACACGCCTTCTGTAGTTTCTGTTTCCTGTTGTTTGTATTCTTCCTTTTGTTTCACATTTCTTTACCTCTATTATTATTATTATTATTTATTATACTACAAGTAGAGCTGTTCACGAACCGAGCCGAGCCGAGTTTTGATCGAACCGAGCCGAGTTTTAATTTTTTTTCTGACGAGCCGAGCCGAGCCGAGCTTTCTTAACGAACAAAAACTCTTGTTCGAGCTCGAGCTCGTTAACGAACGAGCCGAACACGAGCTTTTATCGAACAAAATCGAGCCGAGTCGAACCGAGCCGAACACGAGCCGAACACGAGCTTTCTCCATCAAAACGAGCCGAATCGAGCCGAGCCGAATCGAGCCGAGCCGAGCCGAGCCGAGCCGAGCCTAATTAAAAATTCTGGTCAAAACAGTGGTTGACTGTAAAAATAACAAACCAAATGCTTTTATTTTTTTCTAAAAATGTTGCCATATCACTAAAATATATTGATCTTAACATCCGTACGGTTGGATCATTGATAAATATTTTTAAAAAAATTGAAACATTAATACGATACTAAACACTAATTACAAGTACAAGTCAAAACACCGGTTGACTGTTAAAATAACAAATCAAATACATTTATTTTTTCCTAATTTTTTTTGTCATATCGCTAAAATATATAGATTTTAACATCCGTACGGTTGGATCATCTATAAATATTTTTAAAAAAATTAAAATATTAATATGAGATTAAACACTAGTTACAAGTACAGGTCAAAACACCGGTTGACTGTTAAAATAACAAACCAAATACATTTATTTTTTTCTAAAACTTTTGTCATGTCACTAAAATATATAGATATTAACATCCGTACGGTTGAATCAGTCATAAATATTTTTTTAAAAATTGAAACATTAATATGAGACTAAACCCTAGTTCCAAGTACTTTTCAAACAATTGGTTGATTGTCAAAATAACAAACAAAATAAATTTATTTTTTTCTAAAATTTTTATCATGTCACTAAAATATATAGATATTAATATCCCTACGGTTGGATCATTCATAAATATTTTAAAAAAATTGAAATATTAATATGAGACTAAACACTAGTTACAAGTAAAAGGTCAAAACACAAGTTAACTGTTAAAATAACAAACAAAATACATTTATTTTTTTCTAAAAATTTTGTCATATCACTAAATTATATAGATATTAACATCCGTACGGTTGGATCATTCATAAATATTTTTAAAAAAATCGAAACATTAATACGGTGCGCGAATTGTATGGCCTGAAAAAATCTAAACAGGTATATTTGAAACTGAATTGATAAGTAATATATACTTAATAATTGTGTTTTTTTATGTCGAACATGCTTTTAATTTGACCTTTAAAATGTTTTCAGGAGGACGACAAGAAAATTGTGATACATTTGGATTAAATGAAATGAAACTGGGCAGAAACCATAACGCGTTATATTTTACAGGTAAATTTACGAGTCCTTTATTTTTTTTTTCTTACTGTGGTTCGTTACATGTTGCCATCAACAATACTTGCTAGTACTGTAATAGATGCTAATGACTATATCCATCAGATATATTGTTATCATCTTTGCTTTTCAGTTTTCCTCTGAATACTTTGGCATCTCACGAAAGATGGTACAATATTTCTTCTTGATTTTTATCTAATTTTGATATTTTTTTGTTATAATATCTATTTATATTTAGGTTTGATATAATGAATTACTGCTTTGATGTGTTGCCATAAATTATGATGGATACTTGGTTAGATAATTTAAAGATTCAATGGGAGAACCAGTAGAATTTGTGTGAAATTTATATGGTTCTGGATCTGTTGTTTTGGGTAAATTTAATTTATCAATTCTGTGTGCGAGTAGACTATGTTACTATGAATAGTTGGAATATTGTAATAAGCTAGTTCATCATTTCTACTATTAATGATGGTAACCATTCTTTAGTTACTAGAGATTCTGCAATTTTTTATATTTTTGATAATAAAGTTAAATTTCCCAGGATAAGCAGCCTTGCAACTTACGACTTTCATATTACAGATTGCACAGATTAATATTGTTGTGGTCCCCTGTCACTTTTTGTTTACAACAAGTTGTAATAGATTGTTTAATAGTATGTATGAATGTATCCATGAACTGGAGGGAGTAATTCTGTTTTACATGTGAGTTTTATGTGAGTCATTAGAATACATTCATTTTTTGGAAGTAAAATTATCATAAGTAGTATTACTGTAATTTCGGTAAAAGGCATTAATACTAGATTAAATATTTCAAGTTATAGCTTAGAGCTCTATTGAGTAATTAAATAAATTTATTTTTACAAGAGAATAATGTAAATTATGTGTTAGTTTAAAGTGTTTAAATAGTAAAAGAATTTATACTCGAAGAAGAACTAACAACAAAATGTTCTTAACAAAAATGTTCCAGGTGGTTATTCTAATCCAAAACTTGAAGCTAAATCATATTTTTGTATAATGTTAAGGGTATACTGGAGTTGATTTGAATTTATTATTTGAGTTTCCTAATCTTTGTTTTATCTTATAATGATGAACAGGTCTATCAAGCTGGAGTTGAGAATGTCATGCTGGAGCTGTTGCAACTGACTATTTTGGTTTTGAATGTTTGAGATGTAATCTAAAAATCATTCAACTTAGTTGATACTTCAAACTTGAAAGAATGGTGGCCTGCTGTTTTATTATGCTTATTTTAAAGTTTGTTATGGTTTTGTCTCAGACAAATGATGTAAACATTTCTTTTAATTTGAGGTGGGAATGTGGATGGAAGAACTGATGAACATGATTTTTGTAACTTTAATTTAAAATTGTTAGGAAGCAGGTTCAGTATTATAAAAAATAATCTGAAAATTTCACATTTTTTTCGAGCTCTAACGAGCCGAACTCGAGCCGAACGATCTCGAGCCGAGCTCGAGCCGAACATGCTAAAAGCTCGGCTCGAGCTCGTTTTCTTAACGAACAACTTTTTGTGTTCGAGCTCGAGTTCGAGCCCTTAACGAGCCGAGCCGAACCGAGCCCTTAACGAGCCGAGCTCGAGCTTGTTCGCGAACAGCTCGGTTCGTGAACAGCCCTAACTACAAGTTCCAAACTGGGCACCATCCACCAACTACTTTCTTCTCGTATATAAACTAGAACAAAGCTCGCTTTCGATGAGGTCAATTTCTCTAACTGTCTCTAATTTACAGGTAGGAGGAATTTATAAATTTTAACACATCCTCACGGCATTGCATAACCACGCATTAATTCACATGTAAAAAAACATTTCTCGTAAACAATGTTAAATAATTCAAGTGATTAAGAGTTGTTCCTCTATCATTATAAATAACAAATTCGATTATCGGTCACTAATTACCCCGAACATGTATAATTTTAAGATTATAAGTCATGTACAAACAAACTGAGAATGTTAAACAGCTTAACTTCAAAACGGGAACATGGTGAACTGAGTCAGCCTCGCACTCGCCGGAAACTTCAAAACTTTGAGTTTTTTTTTTGCGACGACCTTGTCTCTTCGCAAACTACGTTTTCGTTTGTTTTCTGTCTCATAAAACTTTTGGCTTCTGTCGGTGTTTGTGATTTCAACCACACCCCTCCGTGGATGGATCAATTTTAGAGGTTTATTTTGGACCAAGTACAAGTTTAATGGATGGAGTATTAAACTTCCTCTCTGTTTAATAGATGGCTGTTTATTTAATATTCTTTCCGTTACTTTGTTGTTTAGATTTACTTTGGTTTATGTTAAAATAACACCTGTTATGTAAACGAGACCCACATGTTAGGCCTCTTTATTTAGTCAATTTTATTGTTAAATAAGAACTTGAATGTTCTTAAGTTATTGTTATAAGTTATACTGTAATTAAAAATATTTGTGTTTGATTTATTATCATGTAACTAATGATTAAATATTTAATTTTGGTAATTATTACTTTCTCTATGATGTTTGGTTTTTTGACACATATATTTAATAGGGTTGACCACATAATTAGAATTATTAATTTTAAGATTTATTTTGAATAAAAATATGAGATCAAAACTTTTATTCACAAAAATTCTTTTTCGAAAAAATGTATTTTAACCATATGGTCAAACGTCCTAAATATGTCAAAAAATCAAATGTCATATATTAAAAAATAGATCGAGTAGATGATTTTATATTTGTAAGCTATGTAACTTCTAATAATCATGGTTGAACTTGATAACTAAATTTTTATATTTTGGAGGATATTGAACTTCAACTTCCTTTATTCAATTTAAAATATATTAAATCAAACAATATAACTATTTTATAATTTAGAAAATTTCAAGTGCACCATTGAGAAAGACTCGGTTAATTGCACATGCAATACACTCGCTCGAGCAATCAGTTTCTCAAGTATATTAGATAGAGCAGTAAAACTTGACTGCCTTCCCTGTACTTGTCGGGACCCAAGAGCAAAACGTGACAATAGTTGGCCTCTTGTGATAATAATTTACTTATCATTTCCTCCTTCACTCGTTAATTGACTTTGATTTTTGGTTAAAATGAATTAATATTATATCAAAATAATTAAATTTTATAATTTTTCATAATTTGTGATTAATTTTGTTAATCATACACACACATATATATATATATACTAATATATATATTTATCATATTGCATCATTGATATTTATTTAAATTTATTAAATTTTATTTTAAATTAAATAATTTATTTTTAATATACCGATCAGAAATATATATAATTATTAATTGAATATTAGAAATTGAATTTATCACGTATCTTGTAAAAAAATGAATTGATAAAATTGAGAATTTTCAGAATCACGTCTATTAATATTTAATTTAAATAACTGCTAATAAAACAAGAAACTATCTACTTATTTTATGAGAGATGGAAAGTATAGCCGCGTGACCGGTAATAATAGCAGGTTTATTTGTTTGATGATTAAAAAGTCGTTTTTGGAAATCATTAAACAAACATTAAATAAACATATTGTTGGCCGAATATAATATTCAAAATCATCCCCCATTTAAGCTGATTCGAATAAAATAATCAATCTTAAACAACTCTTTTATTAATTATTGTAATATATTATTGCGTGCGTGTACAAGCACTGACTAGACGATGACGCCATCCAACGGATCAAGATCTGCCACGCTGGACTTACACAAATCCTCACCGTCCATTTCAGACCGAAACAAACGGCCAAGATTGACTCATCCACTCAGCCTTCACTATCCTCTCTCATCTTTCTCTAACTAAAAACAAAGCATTTCACGTTTCCACACTATCTTCTCCTCTTTATATCTTTTTCTAGAGAGAGAAAGTATAAACTCCGATCATTTTCCGATTTATTTCCGGCCAGCGAGTTAAAAAAATTATTACTTACAACTCCGATGATATATACATACAGATAACTCGAAATGGATAGAATTAGAGATAGCCGACGAGCTGGCGGTTCGAACGGAGTATCACGACGGCGCCATCGAACTAGTAGTTTAAGAGATTCACCTGGTATGTTATATAAACATGTAACATATTTGTGATTTTTGTGTTTTTTTGTTGTTTTTTGTATTGAATTGGTAAAATTGTGCAGATGATGAAGCGAGATTACGAGAGAGAGGCGTGAAGAGAGATCGAGAGAGAGATAGAGAGAGAGATCGAGAGAAAGAGCGAGAGAGGTTGAGGAGTAGTAAGAGGAGAAGAGCGGATAGATTAATGAACGCTGGAGATGAGAGTGAAGAAGAAGAAGAAGAAGATGATGAGAGTGTTAATGATGAAGATGACGATGATGATGACGTCGACGATGTTAATTTCTCCAGAATGTTACCTCCTTTACCGACTAATTATAATAGTCATAATAATAATTATAATCATAATAGTGTTCATAGTCATAATTTAAATCGGAAGAGTTTGTTACCGGAGAATGGCGGTGGAGGTAAGGTGTTTAAAGCGGCGGCTTGGAGAGGTTCGCATGCTGGTGCTGGTGATGAAATGATAGGCGTTTCGGTTCCGCGAAAAGCGAGAACTGGTATAGTTGTGAATTTGATGTGTATGTAATTGGATTTTTGATTGATAGAGTGAATTTTGTTTTAATTGAATTGGTTTGATGATTGTGTTTGCAGCGTCGACGAAGAGGTCACATGATTGGATTGGTGGAGGGGAGCAATTGAATCACCGGCAAGCTTCGAGTTCACCGGTGAGAGGAGGAGGAGGGGGAGGAGGAGCGATAACGATAACGCATGGTGTGAGAGATGCTGCTGCTTTGTCGCCTCCGACGTCTTCTAATGTTTCGATTAAGAAGAAAATTGTTAGTGGTGAATTTTGTTGAACTTGTGAATTTGATTTGTTTTGGCGATTTTTTAGTTATTGATTTGTGTTTTTTTGTGTGTAGAAGCCTAGTGGAGGAGTGATGTTGAAACCACAGCAGAGGTCTACCACAACTTCGAAGTCATCGCCTTCGAATAATAATCCGGAGGAGCTGGAAATTGAGATTGCTGAGGTTTTATTTGGACTTATGACTCAATCTCAAGCTCCTTCGAAAAGTGATTGTTTGTCCAAAAATGAGTTTAATAGTAACAAATCTAGCAGTGAAGCTAAATCTAGAGCTTCTTCTCCGGTTTCTAATTCTTCTTCAGCAGCTCCGGTGACCGCGGTTGGTGAGTTGAGGTTTTTACTGGGTTAGTTTATTTAATTTGTTAACATTTCGGGTGAAGTGATTTAATTATGTTCATTTTTGTTGAATCTGCAGCTCCAAGGAGGAAGAAGGCACGGCAATTGGTAGATAATAATTTAGTAGGTAGTTCTAGCACACGGAGCAGTCCAACAATGAAGGTAGAGATTGATCAGATGCCGAGGTCTGAAGTTTGTCCTCTGAATGTGGAAAGGAATTTTGGATCTGCAGCTGAGAAAGGTGAATCCGCAGATTCAGGTAAATCTGGTGCTGAAGCTAATCAACATCTTCCCAAGTCTATGAAACTGGAAGCTAGCACGTTGACTGAATCGAAGGAGGCTTTAATGGAAGAAGCTGGGGAAAGCCAAGATGCAGTGTCAACAATTAAGGAAGAGGTTAATTTTATCAAGAAGGATTCACCGATTGTCAAATTAAAAGATGATCCCAAAGTGGTGATAGTGACATCGATGGTGGCGACATCAACTAATGTGTAAGTGATTAAATGATTTTTATTGTTTGATATTCTTCTATATGCTACATTTTTTGTTACTAATTCTGTTTGATGGATTAATTTTCAGGTTAAGAGAAGCTCCAGCAAATGAGAATAAAAGGGAAAAACGTTTCCAGATAGATCTGATGGTGGGTAAAGAAATTTCAAGATGTTTTTTTTAGAAAAATTGTTATAAATCTCTCTTTTGCTGATTTGGCCATCCTTTATTAACAAGTTGCTTAATGATGTTATTGATTGATGTAGGCTGCACCTCTGCAATTAAGATCATCACCGGAAAGGGACAGAGCTGTTAGTTTTAGGCGTGATCGAGATGGGATGGTTTTTGACATGGTAAGTTAATCACAATTCTTACCTGCAAGAAACTCTATGATCCATATCCTCATCTCTGTATTGAATTTTGTCCATATAATGTATTATAATCCTTTTGTTTAGGAGAAGGGAGAGACTAGTAAAGCTAAAGAAACTATCAAAGTGGGAATTAGCAAGGAAGATACAATGATTCAATCTGATGAAAAAGGTGAAAAGACAATAATTGAAGAAGTTGAATTCCAGAAATCACTTGCTACCAAGGAGCGGAACATTGATCTCCACTTTGATTTGGAAAAGCCGAGTATGGATACTGTTAACAACTCTCAAAATGATCATGTTGTGCAATTACAAATACAGTACTCTAAGGCGAAACCTACATTTAAAGAAGAACAATCAAGCACGGACAAAAGTGGTAGGTTATGTCTTTTGGTTTTACCTCATAAGGTTACGGAAATTGGTTTTTATGACAAGTGAACTAAATTTTCTCCGTGTCTTTTGCAGCTCAATCCTTGTCTTTGCCTCTACCCATGTCTGTTGCTAGCTGGCCTGCCGGAATTCCTCCTAAAATTGGGTATGTGTATGCACGTCCATTTTTTTGTCACCATCAGGCTAGTTTTAGTTTTAGATAATGTACTGTATTTTCTTTGGCTGAATTAACTGTCTGGTTGTCCAGGTACATGGCACCACTACAAGGAGTTGTGTCCGTTGAGGGGGGTACCATGCCTACAGCACCGATTCAGGTACCTCAGCTCAAACTTCAGTACTTTCGAGCTAGTTCATCTATTTTACGAGTCCCTCACAGGGGCTTGTTTTACCATGATTGAATTGTCTAATCGTGACAAGTTGAACAATTACAGCCTCTTTTCTGTCAACCACGGCCTAAGAGGTGTGCGACACATTGTCATATTGCTAGAAATATCCACTGTAATCAGCAACTCATGAAGATAAATCCTTTCTGGCCAGCACCTTCTGGCGCTGCTTCTATGTTTGGAACCAATCCCGCCAGTGTCAATGTTATGCCCCCTACGGAGCTATCCGGTAACAGTTCCGGAAGGAGTCTGAACTCTAAACAAGACAAGGGAAATAGTCTTGCTATCTTCCCGGGAAACGCTGTAAAAGAAACATTATCCCAACCTGCTAGCATTGCAGATGCTGGACATGGAAAACAACAAATTTTACTTCATCAAGCTTTGCCTCCAGTACCTCCCAATAATATGATGGTATGTTACTGTTCTTTTCCTTCTCTATGCTGCTACTGCTTATAGTTAAAAGTAGCTATACAGTTTGTTTAGGGGAAGATCATAGTATTTCACTAATATGTTTCACGGATTTCAGCATGGCCCTGCTTTCATATTCCCTTTCAACCAGCAACAGGTGGCAGTAGTAGCTGCTTCTGGCAGGCCTGCACCTGCAAAATCTCCAACTACCTCAGGGAGTCTACCTTGTACTGGTACACCAAATTTAACCACTGTGACTGCCTCAGCATCATCACCTGCAAATGCAAGTGCATTGGGCTTTAACTACTCAAATATGCCTGCCAATGAAACCCAGTACTTGGTATTACAGAACAGCCCATACCCCTTCCCGATTCCGGCCGTGGCACCGCAAAATTTTAGAGGCCATGCTCAGCCGATGTCATTGTTCAACGGATCTTTTTATCCTTCTCAGATGATCCATCCGTTACAACTCCAGCAACAGCAAGCACCAACCTCTGAGCAACAACAACAAATCCAGCAAACTCATCAGAGCACAAGTAGTGGCCCCACTTCATCACAGAAGCATTTGCAGTCCCAACAGCACCATCCACAAGGAATTGCAATCAATGGTGGTGGAACTGGAAATGGAGTCCTGCAGAACTTCGCTGCCCCCAAAAGTCGTTCATCTCAGCATCCCCAGCAGAATCAGAATCAGCATATACCCCCATCACAAGCAAGGCAGTGTGAAAGTGAGGTGAGTGGTGTGGACAGCCAATCAACTGCTGACAGTCGAGGATCTCAGGCTCCGGTGAATGTATACAATCAGAATTATTCCATGCCCATTCATCCCAAGAATTTTGCTTTGATGAGCTCATCTGCTGCTTCAGCTGGTGCTATTGGTGTCAGTGGGAATCAGAATGAGAAAAAGCAAACATACCACCAACATCCGGGGTTCAAATCAGGGCCGGAATCCCTTCCATCTCAAATGTTTGCTATGTCATTTAGTCCCATTGTTGGTTCCACTTCTGCTTCTGGAATTGATTTGTCTTCCATGTCACAAAATCACGCCATCCTTCAGAGCTTACCAGAGGCTACAAGGCAAAGCTATCATCAGGTCATGCAGGCTGCAGCAACTGCTCAGGCTGTTCAGCAAAAGAAGAATTCTAGACTGTCAGAAGATGGTAAAATTGGTGGTGTTGTTTCAATTAACGTAGATGAAGAAAGGAAGGTGATAACTGGGAAGGGTCCAGCTTCTAGTGGAGGACAGTCCATTAGTTTCTCTAGACCAGACTTTGCTGATGCATCCGAATCTGCAACACCAAAAGACAGTGCTTCTAACAGCGTAGCTCGAATGCTGAACCTTGCACCTGGTTCTACTCACATGACTATTGGGATGCATTTGGGAGGTAGTTCCAATTCTCACCTTCATGCTCAGTTGCAACATCAGCAACAGTTGATTCAGATGCACAATCAGCAGCAACAACTAGCAGCTAATGTGACAGCTCGTAGTAAGACACCAACAAGTAATGGGATCGCATCGTCTGAGCACTTAACTTCATCATCAGGAGCTGGCAAGTTTCCAAATTCTATATCTGGGTTTCCACCAAATTTTGTTCAAAGCAACAATAACAGTAGCCCAGCGCAATCTTCCCAAAGGAAAAATTCAAACAGAACTCCCACCTCCCAAGTTCAATCATCCCTGGTCTCATCAACATCATCCCACAGAAATCAACAGCAGCAGACCAGAACCTTACAAAACCACACTCAAATATCCTTTGGGACCAATCAGAAACCATCAGCATCTCAAGGGCAGCAGCATCCTAATAGCAGTCAATCCCCATCCCCGCCAGTTGCTGTCGGATCTCCTACTCATTCTTCCCTCTCCAAAGGTGCAAGCTCTAGCCCAAGGACAATTACTGCTCCAACAAACAAGACTGGCCAAGCATCTATATCGTCGTCGCAACAGCCCAAAAATTCAACATCTGTTCCGAACCAAAAGTCCTCTCCGGCAGGTGGAAGAAATGTTCCATCAGTTCTCGGGAACCCTCACAGTGCTTCCCAGAGTGCTACAACTAAAAACCAAATTCAGATGCAGCAACTGCAACAACAACAGCAGCGACATCAACAACAGTTTCAGCAGCAGTTATCGAAGCAAACACTGCAGCAGGCTCTGTTTTTTTCAAATCCTTATTTTCAAGGCCAAGCCCCGAGTTCTGCTACTTCTAATACTTCAGCTGGTAGTGGGTATAATCTTCAAAAAAGGCACTCTGAGCAAGCTCAAGGATCTACTCCAAGTTCTTCTGGAATGTTGTCTGCATGTCCTCCAGCCACACAATCAAATGCCAGCACAACTGATCCTGCAAAAGCGGCAGCTGCAGCTGCGGCCGTGGCAGCAGCTGCCAGCAATATGAAAGGAGGTGGTTTCTCCTCGCAGGGAATTTTCCATTCTGCACAGTTTGGCATACAGTCAGCAAATTCTCATCAAATACTGCCTGTTGGGTTTTCGTTTGGCCACAGCATTCCGGCTGCGGTCCAGGTCAAGCCAGCAGAGCAGAAACAACCACCTGAGCAGAAGCAGCCAGCTGGTCAGTAGTTTTCTCTTAATATAAACATATAATAAAATCCCTATATATATATATATATGAATACCTATAAGATTAGGTTATGTATAGTCATTGTAAATAAACTAAGGGATACTTTAATTACTTGGGAAATGATAATTTGCATGCAATATGCTTACAGCCTGACAAGAAACAAGAGAAGATACATAGGACTTTCTGAACTTGCAACCCCACAATTTTGAGCAAGTTGAGTGGGGCTGATGATTTGCAAGCGGATGTGGTCTGGCTTAAATTATTAGGCTGGTGAATGTGCGACCTTGTGTGCATAAGCTTCTCTGTACTGACAAGGTTGATCATGCATTCATGGAACTAGTGAGTGATGAAGTAAAATAGCAGGGTAACGGTTTACTACCAGAGAGAAGTCCCCAGCGATATGCATGGCTGATTTTCAAATGAAGCTGACTCTGAGCGGCAAAGTTGGCTAAGAATTCTTCTTCAGCCCATTTCTACTTTGCAAGTTTTACCTGTGCTTCTGTCATTTTCTTTGAAAACAATGCAAATAGAGGGAAGTTTAGGTTTGGCATATGTATATGTAATGGAGGGCTGTTCATGTATATATGTCTGGCACATAAGATAGATTGATAGCAAACACCTCAGCCCCACCCCCAGTTTAAATTAATTTAATTTCATTTAATGGGTTCCCTCATGTCTTAACTTTTTTGAATACTTGTGATGATAATCTTGGACAGAAAAAAAACAAGTAACAAACAATGACTGAGCCGGGTCTTTAAGTTATGAAGATGTGATAATGTATTGGACTATTGGTTGAGTTGATATGTGATAGATTTCCCATCCTGTCTCTCTTATTGAGAAAAATTTGTATTGTTCTTGGGAAAGAAGTGTCTATATTATAATTATATCTTATTGAGAAGATTTTATATTGTTGTTGGAAAAGATGGTTGGAGGAGAGACAAGAGGGGCAAAGAGCTTTCAGCTGCAGTACAGCCTTTTTGTTTGCTAACAAGTAACGGTGGCCCATTTCTTCATATCATGATTTTTTACATGTTTATAACTTTCAAATATATATACTTATATATATATATGTAATGGAGGGCATATATATATGTTACTCCCTATGAACTTAAGTGTTATTTAGTGGCTTCGAACTTCATTCTAACGTACGTGCCATTGAGAGGTTTGGCATGTCGTTGCTTTACTGCTGGTATTTTTCCTGGTACATTCTGTTGGAACAATGTGATGAGAGGAATAGGAAGAGATTATAGTTACAAATTGCAAATCGCAAGCTCCTCTGCATTCCACATTCCACAATCCACAACAAATTCTTCTTGCTCGTCCAGCTATAATTTGTAGTTATTCATCGTGCAGTTTTACAAACTATGAGTTCATGTATCTGTATGAAACTTCATTATGTGTTGGGATGAATATTGAAGATGTTTCTTTTTTCTAGTAAAATTGTGTGTTGGTGGACTAGTATACAGGACAGCCATTTTTAACACAAATTACAAAGCCCAGGGACTAGTATGTGGGTTGCAGTAAATGGCATCATCCATTACATTTACCTGGACTATTAATTAATTTCCACATGAACGACCCACTTGGTCAAACAATTTCATAGATCCAAGGCAACAATATGCTGTAAATCCTTGAGTTGCTTTCTGGTATGTATTGAACAGTTGGGACCTGATACCTCTTGAAATATATATAGCTCTATCTAGAGTTGGAGCAGTAGCAGTATTTGGCTCCACAACATGAACTTCAAATTTCTCAATATTATCTGGCACCTACCTATCTTCTCTGAAACTTGACATTCGACCGAAAAGTATTTTTCAAGAAATCGACTTCGGAAGCAAGTGAAAATGTAAACGATAACAAATACATTGACAGCAAATGATCATTGTGCAATAAAATCATATAGAAAGGTCCAAGTTTCTTAGGCAGAAAGAATTATAAGGAACAGCTGCCAAGATAATAAATAAATAGAATACTAGCAGGGCATAGAGGACAACAGCAAATCCAACTCCCGCAGTCTGAAAATGAATTCATACCAGAAATTTCCACTCTTAAATATGGTGGCACCAAATTTAACATGGTCGTTAATGAAATATTATATGACATGCTTGCAACATTTACTTTATTCTTTGCCATCAGCTGCACGAAGAGAACCTAGCTGGACCGGAGCCTGTGTGCCCACAACTTTTGATGAACCATAAATTGACATGTCACCACCCTTAGCTTTCTCTTTCTCAATCTGCTCCTTTATCCAGAAGTATGTGATTCTCAATCCATCCTGCATGCATCAAGATATATACAAAAATGATGGGTCAGATATGCCCTTATAGAAAGGTCATTTACATATCAGAAAGGCCAAATACCACAAGAAATAGCTACCTTCAGCCTCATGGTAGGGGCCCAATCAAGCTTTTCTTTGATTAGAGTGTTATCCGAATTTCGTCCACGAACACCCTCTGGACCAGGTATGTGCTGGATAGGAAGTTTTTTGTCCTCGAAGCTAAGGACAATCTCAGCCATTTCATTCATGCTTACCATCTCATCGCTTCCAATATTTACAGGCTCTCTGAAGTCGGACTTAGTCAATCTGTTTACATAAATGCAAGCATGAGCAATAAAGCATGATTTGGTAACATAATGCACATGTCAATTAACATATCTATTTTTATTATTTGTTTTGTCTAGATTGCAGCTAAACTATACGAATTAAAAATGAACTGAAATTTCTTAAACATGCTTAAGCTCAATATTATGAAAACATAGCAAAATTCTTTTAAGAACAAGGATCGAACATTAACATAATTGCATGTATAAAATCCTCCAAGATAGTTTCCGTGTCCAAACTCCAAACTAGTAGGCTCAGTAGGTAATCCAAGACCACATAGGTTGGAAAGATTATATCTCACATCATTAACGCATAATTATATATAACATGCAGTCTTAACTCGTTCACACCAATTTTTCATGAAAACTGAACAGTTAGTATGCAATGAAGTATATATAAAACCTCTACCAAGTGGATATAAGTTCTGAAAGCATACTGAAAGATATACTTACCTAAGAACACCTTCAACACATTCGTCAATGAATGTAAACGATCTAGTTTGCAGGCCATCTCCCCACATCTCAAATTTCTCAGTAGAGGTAAGGGCTTTCCTACAGAAAGCAGCAGGAGCCTTTTCTCTCCCCCCTGCAGAGTTCAAATGAGGAAGATATAATTCTGTAGATACCTAGTATTCAATAGTCACAACTGACATTCTCAGCAAAAGTCTCTCCCCATACCTTTCCAAGTTCCAAATGGACCATAGATGTTGTGGAAGCGTCCAATTCGGCACTCAATTCCAAAATCCTTTGTATAGTGCTTGCATAACTCTTCCGTTGCTAGCTTTTCTAAGCCATATGCATCTTGAGGCTACAATGCATAAATAATATAGTCTCTTCAGTATTTACAAGAGTAGCCTAATATTAAAAAAAAGAATTATATTTGACAAGTTACTGAAATAAACCTCTGCAGGCCAAGCATCAGCCTCCTTCAAGCTCACATTAGTTTCCAATTGCTTAAATTCAGGGTAAATACAAGCGCTAGATGCATAAAAGAGCCTGCACACCATAATAAATGTCAAAGATCTGCACCCAAATCACAGCTTTCGTATTTGAGGCTTGAAGCAAATAAATTAGATTGCTTCCTTGTCCGGTTAAAATTTTCTGACTACGCAATTATATATATCCTGGAAGAGTAAAATAATAATTAAGTGGCCGCATAAGCCTATAACCAGAATCCCACATTAGAGGTGCTAAAGGAAAAATGTCACTAATTATTTAAGTTGTTGCTAATTCAAAATGGTAAATTTGGATACCGTCAAAAAGAAGTAATTAAGGCATAATTATATAACAAAAAATATTTACGTTGCAGCGAAAGCATGCCAGGGTGCTTTTCGCACTTCTTTTTACCTAAACCCGACAGGAAAACCTAACCATTATAAGAAGGCATAATCTTAAACGTAAAGTGCAACCATTAAAACCATTTGGAAGAATCACCAATTTTTTAAGATAGTTTTCTTTTTACAGGATAAGGAACATAAATGCCTTTGTCCAGACTCCTGAGAAACAACTGCATGCAAAAGGCCGAACACTAACAAAACTCACTGTTGCGTGCAAAATAATCAACTAGGAAAGAACAATTGAAGAGAAAACACCAACTTTGAGACAACCAACCTCTTAACGCCTTGGATCCTTCCAGCTTCAAGCATGTTAAAACTAATCATTGTGTTGTTATACATAATCACCGAGTGATTGGACTGAATGAAGCCCATACCTCCCATATCAGCAGCGAGATTAAACACGTGATCAACATTCTCTGAAATTTTCAGACAATTATCCATCACTCTAAGGTCAACAAGATGAAATTCATGACAAAACATGTCTTCTGGCATGTGCTCATTTTTCTTCCAGTCAGAAGCAATGATGTAATGCCCTTCGCTCTTCAAACGCCTTGCAATGTGCGAGGCAATAAATCCACCAGCTCCAGTAATGGAAATTCGGAGTTTCTCAGATGGCCAGTAAGGTTCCCTCTCAAGGCTCTCGTAGGTGTACGCTCCATAACTGTTTTTCTCAGTGCTGCCCATACTGAAAGTACAATTTAAGAAATGAGAATAAAAATCCGTACATTTATGACATAATAGGGGTTAGAAGGGGACAACCGCAATGTTAAATCCCATAAACCTGTTAGGTTTGAAAGTGTGAAAATAAACATAATGAAAACATTTAGGCACAACAACTAACCAAACGGATCGAAACAGGAAAAACCACCTTCCCTACAAACAGCTATCTATTCTAAATTCAGAAACATAAGGGAATTTTAAAATTGATAACTATTCCGATAAATCATGCCACAACCACATAATTATAAGCCACCTAACAGCATCTTTTGCATTAATCCATAACCATTTCATTTCACTATTATCTGATATCTCAAACTCCTCATACTGTTTTTTTCTATACATTCACACTCTCACATTGCCCTAAAAAAAGATTTAAACAAAGCCCGAAAATCTCAATTACAAAAACTAATCTTTCATCACCCACCTAGCTAAACCATAACCCAAAACTAAACAAAACCCTAAAAATATCAAAGAACAATTGATATACACAACACACATACACAAGTAGAATCAAAATTATCAAAGAACCATTGAAGATTACACATAAAAGGCCATAAATAGACACAACACACATACACAAGTGACTAAATTCCACACATAAATATAACCGTCTCCTCAAACATGCAAGAAATCATCAAAATAAACAAACCCAAATCAAGAATAATCACAAACAGGTAAATAAACACAGCCCATCAACACAAACACATTGAATATAAAGATTTCAAGTACTAAAATTGTAAAGATTGGATTTTTATTAAAGAAAATAACTATTACCTTGAAGATAAGAAAAGGTGTGAATTGTAATAAAAATGGGTTTGTAATGTGATGTTTGTAGATCTCTCTGGTAAGGTTTGAGCCAACACTGCCCTCTTGTGTTTATATAAGATTATAGACACGGCTAACAAGTACTAATAGTACCAGGTGAATCACACTGTGGTGTCGATTAATATTAGCCTTTTAATTTCTAGGCCCACCATAGTACTCCTAAATAAAAATTACTTCCAAATGTTTTTTTAAATTTAATTCTGAAAAAGGAAAAGTTAAAAATTAAAAATTGAATGATGGAATTAGATATGAGTTCGAAAAAAAACTGCCTAAAAATGAATGGGACTGATAAAGTAATAATTAAACTTATTTTTCTAACTTTTTAATAAAATAATTTTATTTTTAACGCGTCATGTATTTCGGGATAAATATAATTGTAAATCATGTATCTCAAAATGAACTCAGTTATAGTAGGTTGAGGTTATAATATTTTCCCAAATACATGTACGAAGGTAAATTTGTAAATTCAAAATAAAAATTGATATTTACAAATTAATTAATTTTATACTCTCACGGGGAGACCTGAGACCTAATTTTCTCAATATAATTTTGTCGAAAATGTAGTTCGTTTTATTTTAACAAAATTTTTGCTACTTTGTCTAAATATCATTTGAAGAATAACGATTCCACTTATCTAAAATCTACGAGATTTTATCAGCCAATGTATCATAGATAAAGTCTGAATGTATAACTGGGAGATGAGAATAAAGTAGGAGGAATATTGTTAGTCACTGATTGACCTTATATTTAGGGATTATTGTCACCCTTATAACTATATATACCTCTATTGTGCATAATAATAAAACTTTTTCGATTAATGACAAAACTCTTCCACCATGTTCAACAATGCCAACAAGAATACAACAGGTCGGCTTCTGTTGTCTGCTAGCTCGGTTTCCCTTGTTAATTTACAAATCCCATTTGTTACCGTCAATCTTGAATGTAACAACTTTTTCTCTATTACGTAATACTGTTCTCGCGTCTCTTCAAGCATTTGACCGGAGGACGCAGTACTGCACTACAATCTTCCCTATGAATTCAAACCCCAAGCTGCTGATATCACCACTCCACCATAGATCAACCCGGATTTTCTTTTTTGGCGACGCCACGATCGTTTTGTCCTTCTCTGGCTTAGATCTACATTGACAGAGCGTGTCATATCCCTGGTTGTTCGTGCCAATTCTGCGCACGAGGCGTGGACCACTCTTGACCATACGTACCAAGCTCAAACTCGGGCCCGTCTTATGGTTTTAAAGAATCAACTTCAATCTCTATGAAAGGATCATTGTCAATATAGGAGTACATTAAGCTGAAAAGAAGTATTGCTGATGATCTGTCGGAAAATCTACACCATGTTTTGAATGAAGATCTAGTTGGTCATATTTTTAATGTTCTTGATAGCTGTTATGGCATTTTTGTCACTGCATTTATGATGAAAATAAAGGATGTTCGCGATGACAAACTCACTGGGCTCCTTCTTCAAAAGGAGGAACGTCTTGCTTTTGAAATAAAAAGACAAGCCCAACCTACCATTTTGTCCTCACCACCAGCGTCCTTGATTACTGCTCCCTCAGCCAACGTTGCTTACAATCAAAATTTCTCGCGCAACAACCGCTCACTGCTTTCCTTTGGTAATTCTCGTAGCCGTGACAATAACCGCTCACCAGACACACTTTCTGGACCTCCTCGTCGTCGTACTCAATGTCAGATTTGTGGAAAGATGGGTCATTCCGCCATTGATTGCTTCAATCGCAACAATCACAACGATTATCCGGATCGCCAGTTTTCACCTCGTTCTTCTGAGCGATCAGCCAACTATGCATCTCAATAATCTATCATTGTCCCCTCTTGGTATTTTGACACTGGAGCTACTGATCATGTCACTCTGGATCTCAATAAATTAACCATATCAGATGAGTATCGTGATAATGACAAACTCTCTGTGGGCAACGGTAACCAATTAATTATTTCACATTCTGGCTCTACTACTTTACCGCTATGCCTAATTCTGTGTGTCTCAAAGACGTTCTCATTGTTCCTAAACTCACAAAAAGTCTTCTTGGTGTCTCTAAAAGAACTCGTGATAATCCTACTTACATGAAATTTTATCCTGACCATTGTGTTCTCAAAACTCTACAGGGAAAACCTCTTCTTTGGGGGGTCATTGATCACAGCCTTTACCGTCTTCAACCACCATTCCAATCTTATAGGCCTCCACCCACTGCATTTTTTGGAGCCCGCACAACCCTACATGGTTGTCATCGCCGCTTAGCTCATCCTCATGAACATATTCTTCATCGTCTTATTTCACAATTTAGTCTTTTCATTAGTTCTAATAAATTTCATACTGTTTGTGATTCTTGTCAGTTAGGAAAAAGTCATCGTTTTCATCATTCGAGTTCTCATGTTAGTTTAAATAAACCTTTTGATCTTATGTACTCAGATGTTTGGGGTCCTTTCCCGATTTTATCTTATAATGGAAATTGTTATAATTTGTTCTTTATTGATGATGCTACCAAATTTATTTGAATTTATTTTCTAACCCACAAATCTCAAGTATTTAACATGTTTGTTCAATTTCAAGCAATAATTCAGACATTATTCAGATGTAACATCAAGTCTCTTTAAATAAATTGGGGTGGTGAGTTTCGTAATGTATCAATTTTTTTATCTAATCATGGTATCTCTCATCGTGTATCATGTCATCACACTCAAGAATGGTGCTGCTGAACGTAGAAATAGAGTTATTGTGGGAAAATGTTTAACCCTTCTTGCTCATTCTTCATTACCATTTCAATTCTGGGAACAAGCTTTTCACACAACCACTTTTTTCCATAATCATACTATCACTACCTTACTAAATTATGAATCACCTTATCAAAAATTATTTTTTAAAATTTCAGATTATATTTTTATTAAGACATTTGGGTGCTTCTGTTATCCACTATTACGACCCTACAATAAACATAAACTCGATTTCGGTCTCTTCCATGTGTATTTTGAAGGGTTTAGAGCACATAAACGTAACGAAAATGATGTAAAATTAAATTAAAACCAGAATAAAATCGAAACCCTACGCAGGATCCATGAAAAAATAGATATTTAATTCGTAGTAAGAATATTTACCTTAAAAAAGATTTAAGAGCTCATTAATGGAGTTCCAAAACCTTGTCGAATCACCACGTATCCCGCTCTCGCGATCTACGCTCTACGGTATCCACATGAACGCTTTTCTTGTAGGATTGATGTGTACTAGTACCCGACAAATTCATCTTTATCTCTCTTCCTCTTTCTCCTTGAACGACTAAGATTTTGTCAATCAAAACCAGCCCTCAAAGAGTTTATATAGAGAGAAGAATAATTTTCAAATTTTAATCTAGTTATAATTAATACTAATCCGAAATCATAATTTATTATTTAATTAAGTCACACTTAATTAATTAATAACTTATTTCAGAATTAGTTTAAGTAATTTCTCTATTTTATTTATTTATTTAATTAAGTCATACTTAATTAATATCATAAATAAAATAAATTACTTATTTAAATTAAATTATTTCTCCTTCAAGTGTTTTTGTGTGTGACCCTGTAAGTTATTATTACGTTGACAATAATTTTAATATATCATATTAAAATTATAAATAATGACCGACATCTAGTAATACATCATTGCTAGCCAAGTAATAATTATTAAATCAGTGATTCGATTAAACCTTTTGTGATAATGTATAATGTAATATAATCCCTTTAACCAAATATTACAGATTAAACTAGGGGCATGTAATGTGTCATGCTCATCATTATTTAATCCAAGTTTTCTTGATCAACGAGTAATCTATTATATCAAATCAACATTTGAGCGTGACCACGCATTTCATATTCTAGCTCACACAAGAGATCAGTAATATCACTTCTAAAATATGAGGGTTAAATCTCATCTAGATCATTCATATTTCTCATACGATTCATAATATGACCAATGTATACTTTTATCATTACCCGGTCAATGATAACTTTTAATGAAATCAAAGTATATTAATTATCGTATAGAAATATAATGACTTCAGGTTAAGAACCATTACATCATTATCACTGTGAGAATAACAATGACACTATAAACATGTAGTATCTCACAACGGATCAATCCAACACCATGTATCAAATACATGTGCCTGTGTTTGATTTTGGTATCACCATACCTATGATCAATGAGATGTGATCATCAGTCAACAAACATACTAGTCTTAATGCATTATTATTGTCCCTTATAATAATACTCGACTAGAGACCTTTAGGAATATTGATACTATTCTCATAATCTCATTTCTAAGTCACATACCTAGAGATATATAGTTGCATATCATATTTCAAGGACATTTATTAGTCTAACATTTATATTACAGTAAATTAAGAATTAATAAATTATAAAAGGAATAATCGATAGAACATAAATATTAATAATCCAAATGTCTTAAACTAAAATATCATAGTGTTGTCTCTAGGGCACAAACACTAACATATTCATGGGTTTTAGCTCTAAGCACAAGGGTTATTTATGTCTTCATGTGCCCTTTTCTCGTCTTTATATTGCTCGTCATGTTGTATTTAATGAAAATATTTTTTCTTATGTTAATCATGCTAGCTCATCCATGGTGCATCCCACAACCATGAACTTTCAATCAAATCCCGCTCCTAATTTTATCCTTGAAAACATCCCACCTACATCTTCACAAGTTGACCAGTCCTTAATCAGTACCGGAAATTTACAACCACCTATATCTGATGACATGCGAACTCCATCGCTATCACCTCCCTCTAGCCAATCTTCTCCACCGTCTCCTTTAATTCATGATTCTCGACAATCATTTAATCGTCCTTACCCTAATGCACCCTCCTACTTTCGTGCCTCAGATGCCAACTCTCATACCATGACCCATGACCAATAGGGCTCAAACACACACCTTGAAACCTAAAACTTTTAACTTAACCCGAAACCCAATCACCCTGGATTCTAACAAAGAACCTACAACCTATCATCAAACACACAAATATTCTTGTTAGCAAGAAGCTATGCAAACTGAATATAGTGCTTTAATTCATAATAATACTTGGTCCTTTGTATCACGTCCTCCTGATATTAATTTGGTTGGTTGTAAGTGGATTTACAGGATTAAAAGAAAAGCAGATGGTTCAATAGAGCGTTACAAAGATCGTCTTATTGCGAAGGGGTTCAATTAGGAAGAATAGGCTGATTACTTCCATATGTTCAGTCCCGTAGTGAAGCCAACCACTGTACGACTGGTGCTTTCGATAGCCTTCTCCAAAGGATGGTTAATTCACCAACTTGACATCAACAACGCCTTTCTCAATGGCGACTTAAATGAAACTATCTACATGGAACAACCAAAAGGTTTCGTTGATCCTGCTTTCCCGCTTCATGTATGTAACTCAATAAATCTATACATGAACTATGTCAAGCACCTCGCGATTGGTTTGATAAGTTTATGAGTTTTTTACTCTCTAATAAATTTCGCTCCTATTATTCTGATATTTCATTATTTGTCCATCAGTCATCCACAATGACTATTTATTTGCTTTCTTATGTTGATGATATTATTATTACACGAAGTGATCCATCTTACATCTCTCGATTTATTATTTATTGAGACTTTTAAAGGAACTTTTTCTTTAAAGGATATGGGACCCCTCATTAATTTTTAGGTGTTAAAGTCATCATTCATGATTCAGGTTTATTTTTATCCCAATCCAAGTACCTAAGCACATTATTTCTTCCTCCAATATGATTGATGCGAAACTTTACCAACTCTGCGGTTATATATGATATTAGTTGTAAATAGTAATGAGAATGAAATGAAATTTCAACAATTTTCACGAGTTTGGTAAAAAAAACAATTAAAATGAATTTGATTTATTACGCCATAGTCATTATTTTAGTAAAAGGAATTATTTACATGATAAGTTTTACTTACATTCTATTATTTGAAATTAAATGTAGGAACATTATGAAAAAAAGAATAGACTAGGGGAGGTTGAGAGCTCTTTTACACTTGGCCAAAGGTAAAGGGTGACTGAAATATTCATAAAAGAAAAATAACAAAATATTGAGCATAAAATAATTGAGTTACATGATCTTCTTTATTTATATTTTGAGCTGCTTTCTTTTCTTTTGATATCCCATTATATTTTTCTAATGTTATCAACTTGGAATTAATTTGTTTTTTCTTTGACTAAATGTCAAAATTTATCATTGTAAATAATATTCAAATTTAGATACTAAAAATTATTTGATATATACCTTTGTTTGGAACGAAAATATAAAAATAAGTAACTCACGGGCTTTGACGATTTTTATATGATACTAATTTCTAAATTTTTAGTTTCTTCTAATATTCCAAAAATCAAAGAGTAACAAATCATAAGTTTAGTAGTATCATTTATTATGTAACTACAAACGCTCGAATTTAATGCTTAAAGATAGTCATGTTTAATGACTTTAAAAACATGAAAAATAGTGTGATGAGAAACTTCCTTGCAACTCAGAACATTTGGTTATCGTGACAAATTTAATATTAGCAATTTGTAGAAGCTCAATAGGCTAAAATGCAAGATTAACATTTTTGATGCAAATGTAAATCCTCACGGCCTAGTTTTCGTCAGTAGATTAAGACTAGAACTTGAAAAACGTAAAACTAATAAAAACAATACAAACTAAACAAGCTAAATATTTTAAATTACTTTGAATGTGGGATCCTGCGAATTCTGAAATTACAAAGATGAAACAACAGTCACTCACCTATACCTGTACCAACGGCTGAGGATGATAATGGCCTTGAGTTACGTTCTATGAGTAACAACACTCTTGCAGCTTTCCTCTGAAGATGTCCATCTTCGTGAATGCTACGCCCTGTTAGACGAAGAAGATTTACTCGAATTTGCAATCCATAAGCTTCGACTATTTCCTTTAACATACAAATCTTTTCTAACAGGCCCAGAACCTCTTCCTTTAATGACTCCGAGCCCCATGCTAAAACCTCTATCATGTGAGCTATTGCACCACTCTCATGGAGAACTCTGGCACCTCTTTGGGGACTCTCCTCATTGACAAGAGTTGAAAGCGTCTGAATTGCCTCAAAAGCAGTCGCGTGAATTTTCTCTTGTAATAGTTTCACCAGGTGAGGCAAAGCATCTGCTGCCAACAGGCAAAATGATTTGGTCACACTACAGACACACCCATGTGCCGGACATTTAGGGATACGTCTTCCAGGAAAGAAAAACCAGCAGCTAACTCCTTTGGATACAACAGTGAGTTCTAAACTGCGCATGGAAAGATCACCAATGAGAGCAGCTGCTCTTGCCTTTGATGTTACTGAACCATCCTTGATAAAATCTATCAGCAATGGATATGCTCCTAATTCAACAACAATCTTCTGTGACTCCAGATTTGTGGGATCGGTGAACCTGAAGAGAGCACTTAAAGCATTTTCTTTTGCTTCTAAGCTTCCAGATCTCAAGATGTCAACAATTGCTTTCAGTCCATCTAATTCAATTAGTTTCTTTGTGAGTAGTATTTCTGACTTCGGAAGATTAGCTATTACACCAGCTGAAGCCATTTGTACGTCCTCTTTTTTATGATTCTCCAGGATCTTAACAAAAGCCTCAAGCCTTCTTGGTCTAAGAAGGTATTCTACAGTTCCCTGTGATTCATGCTGGGAGAAGAGGAAAAGAAGATATATTGCAGTTTCCCGTACATCTGAATCAGCATTATCCAGAAGTGAAAGGACTGCAGAAACACCGTTGGCTTTCAGAACAGCCACTTTGACAAGGCCAGCGTCAGAACGACAAATTTCTAGTAAAGCTCTCAATGCAGGTTTTCGGATAGTATGAGGTAAGGTGGGATTCTGCTGAAAAGTCAACAAATTGATGATAACTGACTCTATATCAAGGTTATTTCCATTTTCATCAACAAGAAATTTGATTCCATCACCACTAGAAGCAAGATTTTCAAGAATTTCAGAGCATTTGACAATAATACTTGACCGAATTACAGGAGATATAAGTGCTACTACAATAGGGACTCCACCAGCCACAGCAAAATGTCCTTTATTGTCATGATGTGAAGACAACTTAACCAGCACAGACAATGATACTTCTTTAGACTCGAGGTTTCCAGAGACCATTTCAAGCAAGGTTGGTATCAGCCCTTCCTCAACAAGGATCTTTGAATTTTCTTCATCCAGTGTCAAACCTACAAGAGCTCTCACCATCATCATCCTTGAAGATTCTGATCCTGAAGAGCATTGACATGGCTTAGGCCTTAGTGCATCAGATTATAAGATTCCAGTCAACAAAGTTCTGGACAAATATACTTCAGCAAAACTATTATAGTTTATATACCTTGCTAAATCAAATTTTGTATATTACAAAATGAAAAAAAATTAGAAAGGTGCGGGAAACTGAAAACTATCAGCGTGCACATGACAAGACCACCACACTAATGCAGTCAAAAATAATTAAGGTGTAGTTACTGGGAATTTAGTACAGCCTCCATACAATATGTCTGACCCATTTAGACTGTTGCTCAGGCTCTTAGAATTGTTTTTTCCCCACTGATTAGGCAAAGTGAAACTATACCACTGCCCTACTTTTTCTCTTGATAGAAAGTGACCTACTAGATTTTAAGATTTATAAATACCAAATGAAGATAATAATATTTAAGGCGTCAAGGTCTCAAGGGTATAAAAAGAGCTTAATTTAGATATCGCATCGCAGGTGGCAAATTTTGTCCATCGGTTTAGGTGTCATTAACGGACTTAAGCATAGATGCCTGTATATTGTCCAATGCATGTAGATTGATGATATAAGAAACCAGCAGCCTCCACTGCAACTTCCAGAGGAATCTAAAGGAATTTTTATCCAGGTTCTTGTTTTCTAATAAATGAGTATTATTTACATTAACAATACAACTAAAACTGGTACCCGAGTTAAAATAACTAAATAAGCAACAAGTCATATAACAAACATGTCATTTTTTTTATCAAACATGTCATTTTTATCTTCAAATGTTAAATTTTAACCTTTCATACCCTTAAAAATTTCTCGCATAGGAAAAACAAACTAAACTATCTAACCTTCGATAGCCCTTTTAGCAAGTGGTTCATACCAGCCTGCCTCAGCAATTTTGATAATGCTCTGTTCATCTCCCTCACAAAGGTTCATCAGAATTTCTTCCGCTTTATCTGACGACTCTGTTACTAGACGTTTACGAAGTTTAACAAGACCGTTGATTGCACCATATTTTTGAGAGAGCTTCCTGCAATAAGAGACATTCCAACATGACCTTTCCACTAACAACTCGTACAGCAGCTGAACAGCAGTTTCTGATATGCTTGAATCACACTCTAGACACGCAATGACATCTTCGAAACCCTCATTTTCAATTAATAAATCCTATGAAATTGAAAGTTCAAATTACATTTCAATAGTTTTGTAATTTTGGGACAACAGAGAACAAAATTATAAGGTATACCTTGTTTATCGTGTGCCCTCTTATAGAATTTGTTAAGGTAATAAGTACCTCTTTTTTCACATCAACATTGTCTGTTTTTCCAAGGATTGAGATTACAATTTCAGTAAGCCCTCCAATAGTAATCCAGTATTTGTTGATTGAGTTCTCTTTTATAAGATCCTGCATTTGACCAAGGGCTTGCAAAACTAAATCATTCGTTGCTAGCAAGTCTGATTTGCAATTCCTGATTTTGTGGCAAAAATTTTGTTCTTTCCATTCTTGTATTGACTGTCTAAGTTGAAGGTTTGACCTATATGAGAAATCATCAAGAATCTCTTCAGTTTGTGGATCACTTTTTTTTCCTTGGTTAAACCAAGTTTCAAGGGCTTCTCTCTCACATGTAGTACCAGTGCATAGGCTAACTGGATCAACCATTACACAGCCAGTTATACAACATCTGAAAGATCTATATGGCTCAAAATGCTTCACGTTTGCATATGACTTTTCTACAACCTGAAGCCTTTGGAAGTACTGTTTCCTGACTTCCTCATAGTCTCTAGCAGCATCAGCTTGAGAGAGTAGCGCGATAACCTGCTCAAAGAAAAAAACTTCAGCCCTTTCTTTCCTAATTTCAGCCTCTTCTTTTTCTTTTTTAAAGCTCTCAAGCTCTCTGCTTATTTCTGAAGGATCAACTGGAACCCCAACGGCCTTTGCTATCTCCTTCAAAATTTCATTTGGATCAAGTCTCGGGTCTGTGATACCCTGTGTTAGCTTATCAACAATTTGAAGTTGAGAGAGAGAACTCTCAAATTCTGCTGCTTGCATCTCATTGTGTAACCTATTGACTTGAGTTGATATGCCCAATAAGACTTCGGTGTTTGCAAGAGATAGGTCAGCCAAAGATTTTCCAATGTCTCTGGTAACATCTTGTACCTCTTTAACAATGAACCGGCACTTGAGAAGCAAGTAGAATCGTGACCTGTTAGTGTATTGATCAACCAAGCTTCGAGCCTTTTTGACATTGACATCAAGAAATTCTAAAGCTTTTCTTGCAGCTAACGAGTCATTTAATTCACTCAGCTGCAGCTCTTTCAATACGGGTTCAATGTCATATAGGTGATTTGAGAGGACCTTGAAACTCTCCTTTTCAAAAGCAACGTCCTGAGCTGCTTGAGCTGTCTTAATGACCTCAGCTGTAAGCACGGCCAGTAGTGTACCAATTGGCACAAAGTCCATAATTGCCACAGGATGAGAAATTCTTTCTACAGAACCAAGAAAGTTGATCATGTTAGTGAATTTCCATAAACTAAAAAACCCTTCAGCAACCATTCATTCTTTCTGCAAGAATGCAAAAATAATAACCTTTAGCTTCTAATTTCTACTCTGTTGGTTAAATAAAATTAACACGACCTCTTTTGGCCTTATAAAGTTTCTAATACTCTCACCTCAAATTTTATGTCAGAAACATCATACTTCACTTATCTTCGATATTTTTCCCTTCTAATTGTTGGTTTGCTTCTAAATTCTATCTCCGTGTAATTAGTCAAAGTATTTATAATATCTAAATTCAAAGAGTTTTTTTATATGAACCTTCAAACATCTGCATAAAGGGCTCTAAAATGATCCTATTGCTCAACAATGACACCTATAATGGACAAGGCACGTGATAGTTCATAGTATACAAAACACAACATATGCAATAAAATTCATACATACAGAATCAAAAGGGGGATAGGTAAGTCACACGATTAATCTTAAAAGCATTCGTCAAACTCAACAAACAAATAATCAAATTTAGCAAACATAGATAACAAACTAGATATCTAAAACTGGTGCACATGCAGAGAAATTAAATTTACCTGGCGAAAGCAAGTTCCTGAGAAATGTACAGAACTGGGAGGATCATCATCAAGTTGTACTGTATTTAAGTAGAAGAAGAAAGACAAGACTTTCTGAGTCAATGGCTCGAGGGGCCAAAGAAAAATGAGGAGTGTCACTGTCTGTTTAGTTGTAACTTGTAAAATTGTTTAGTATTAAATATAATGTATGTACATGCAGTGAAACTTCTGTGCTACTCCTGAACAGTTACAACAGAATTATATAATCCAACACTTGTTTGATGTTTCAGTTTCACCTAGTTTAAGTTATTCAAAAGCGGCTGAACTAGAAAATTCAGGTGGTTAAAAATTATTAGCTGTATACCTGTGCATTGCAGAGATATTCTATGAAGATCACGATTTTCATCTGACTCAACCACATATGTTTTTGTGAAGTATGTTTTAGGAGTATTACTAATTCAATTAAAATGATTGAAGATCATTTAAGTTTAATATGTTCTGCAAATTTAACATGTTTTGCAGAATAAAATATTTTTGTAACATATATTTGTAGAGCATGATTAACAAAATAATATGTTTTAGAATGTTTTTATGCAATATTTAACTTCAAAGTGGTCTTTAAGGTTTTCTTCAAGGTTTTTCAAAAAAAAGTGGTCTTCATAGAATTTAACCATATCTTATAAATATTTTATATGAACTTTAAATTAAATTAAATTAATTTTTTTTTGGAAAAATTATAAAATGACCTTTCTAACTCTAATTAGTTGCTAAAACTTATTTTATCAACATTTTTTTTTAGTTTTATTGTTTTTTTGCTTAAAATTTCATATTTTTCTAATTTTAAAATTAGTAAATGTATACATATTCACTTAATAAATTTATTATACTATAAACAATTAAATTTTTATTTTTGTTCTTTACTCCAATTATGTATAGGATCTAATATAATATTAAGATAATGATAGAAAATATGAGAATTATAATTATCATATATAAGTTGATAATATTCTTTTTATTAATATTAATTTGGATTTATTTGCTTTACTTACTTTATTCACGAAATTTATGTTTTTTTTTGTAATTTTTAATTAAATAAAATTTTCTATTTTTCACTCTATAATTTTGAGATGGTGAATATTATGAATTTAAATTTACTTTGTCTACTTTCTTATATTAAAAAGTTTTTATTAAAGAGTTTATGAGTGAAATTTGGTATGACATCCAATTAATAGTTTATAGACTATGTCTATTATCGTTATCGTTATTAGCTTCTTTTTTATTTTTTATTAGAGTTTATTGTTTATTATGATTTCTATATTTTTTTTGCAAATCTAGTAGGTTATATTCTTTTTTTCTACTAACAGAGTAATAGGGAGTAATTCACAATCTTAACCTTAACACCATACCATCTTACCCTGCCTTACATCAATGATTTATTTTTTTGGAAAAATATAAAATGAGCTAAAACTTATTTTATTAACACTAATTTTTTTATGTTAGTTGTATTGTTTTTTTGCATAAAATTTCATATTTTACTAATTTTAAAATTATTAAATGTATACATATTAACTTAATAAGTTTATTATATCATATAAAATTAATTTTTTATGTTTGTTTTTACTCCAATTGGATATAATACAATATTAAGATAATGATAGAAAATATGAGAATTCATAATTATCATAAATAAGTTGATGATATTATTTTTATTAGCATTCATTTGGATTTATTTACTTTATTTGCTTTACTTATTAAATTTAGTTTTTTTGTAATTTTTGATTAATTGATTTTTTTTATTTTTCACTCTATAATTTTTTCAGATGGTGAATATTGTGAATTACAATTTACTTTGTATATTTTTTTATATTAAAAACTTTTTAATAAAAAATTTATAGGTGAAATTTGGTGTGACGTCCAATTAAACTTAAATTCTTCTTTTATAGACTATGTTTTTTTGCTAAATATTATAGACTATATTTACTATTGTTATTAGATTTTTTAAATTTTTTTATTATAGTTTAGTGCGATTTTTATATTTTTATATTTTTTCCGTTTATCATATTAGGACTTTTTCTTGCAAATCTAGTAACATATTGTTTTTTTTCTACTAATAAGAGTGATTTAAAATCTTAACCTAGAGTGATTACAATACCTTGACAATCATATCATCTTACGTACTATATATAGGATATAATATAATTATATATATAAAAATTTGTTAGTTGTTAAAAAAAATAGGTTTATGACAAAATGTAATAACTTTTTTAAAAGTGTAGAAACTATTTTTGACAATAATAGATTTATACAATAATATTTTTTGGTATCATAAAATAGAGTTTTTAGTAGTTTTTTGGTCTTGTTAATCTGAAAAAAATAATATATTAAAAAATCAAAATTATGATTTAAATATGATATATATATATATATGTCAAAATGCAAAAAAAAAGATATAAATGTATAGTATAGAATTTTATTTTTATTTTAATGTTTAGATGTTCAAATATTTAACATGAAACTGAATAAATTTGTTAAAAAAAAATTAAAATTTGTACAAACTATATACACATAAAAAAATAGAAATTTAAAATATAATTAAATTACAATATAAAGCATAAATAGTTATATAAGCCTATTTTTTGTTTTAGTGGGGTTAGAAAAAACTTATACTAAGTTTACTTTAATTGTAGCGGGGTTATAACCCAATCTACATATTTTTGAAGTTATGAATGAATATATCATTCGATTTTAAGTTTAGGAATTTATTTTGTGATTTTTGGTAAATGATTTTGTGCTCGCAGAAAAATGGACACCATTTGTGTTTTTTCATTTTTCTGGCTGATTGAATAATTATTTATTAGTATAAGTTGTATGATTTATGAGTTGATGAGTTTGTCTAGAGTGATTTGCATCGAAAAATTACAAAAAATAAAGTCGATTTGATTTTTTTTTCCTTGTCCGGATAGTTGTGGGTGATCAAAACGGTGCCGGTTTCTTGTCCAGATTCCAGCAGCTGTTCTCTCCGGTTATGTTCTTGAAGCTTCCACATCATCATCATCAAATACGTAAGCATTTTTTCATATGCGGCGGTGACATGGTTTAAAGAAAAGAAGTCGAACTAACGAATGAGCTAGAATTCAATGCATAGGTGACTTTAGTAACTAAAAAAATTAAAAGGTAAATTGAGTGTTAGGTTTTTAAAAGAACAAATAGTTGAGCGATAAAAAAAATCAAATTTCCCTTTTCTAAACTTCTATTTTTTATAAATTATAGTAAATAAATATCAAAATTGTGAATAGGTGTAAAAATGTAACCATAATAAAACAGAAAATAAGAAAATTTAAATTTTGCACAGCTAAAATGGATACATACAATAAATTTGAACCCAATTAATAAGTTCTTCCCTTTCCAAAATAAAACAAGTTCTTCCGGTCCTAATAATAAAATTAGGGAAATATTTGATTTGAAATAAATATGGCATATCTCGAATCTCGATCCGGGCGGTTCTAGATAAACCACATATTTTTGACAAGAATTCTCTCCATCACAACAAAAAATAATTTAATTCAATTTATATTTATGTTCTATCCAGCCGAATAAACACATATCTTCACAACCGTGGACATTTAGTACAGAACTCGCGCACACAGGTATTTTGGACACGAGAAATTGAAAAGTGATGTATTTTGAGTTTTCTTCTTTTGTGATTGTTTAAGTCATACATATTTAATTATTCAATCGTAAGTGTAAATATCCCGGATATGATGCAATTAATATTAATTCTCATTCGTTAAGTTTAGTTCAAGTGTATCGATGTTTCAATGTTGGTATTGGGCGTTCAAGTTTAATTGTCAATATATATTAATTGACATATTGAACTCGTGCAAATTCACACTAAATTTAATCACTTTCTCATAGTAAAGTGCATAATTTCGTCAAACATGACTAAATAAAATTTATTAATGAATAATAATCAAACATAACTTCAAAAATTGATTTGGGTAGATTTTTATTTTTGACCTAATTTTAGTTTTCATTTTGGTTAATCATTCACATGTTTTGAAGTTACTAGTTGATAATCCGTGCGAGTACAAATCGAGATAAAAATATTAATATTAAATAATTATTATAGAAATTTATTCTAAATTATAATTAAAATATATAATAAATAAAATTTTACGATTATTACAATTATTCTTTTGAAATTATATGTAATTTTTACTTAACTCAAATCTTATTTGAATAATAAACTCAATGTTATTATCTATTTGTTGTTCAAAAAGACATAACTAACATTTTACATTGAAACTTTAGCCAAGTAATGAGTAACACGATTGATGGATAATTAAAAAAAATATTAAATCAACATTACTGAGTAATTGCATATGAGATTTCCTATTGTTAGCTGGATTTGTGTTTTTATATAGTTTGTGATCACACATTTTTTTTCTAAAAAATATTCTTTATGTATGTATAAATTTACATGTGGTGCTAAAATAGAATTCTATAGGTATAAATCCAGAATTTACAATGTATATATGATTCAGTTTATATAAAAACAATATAAATATAGGGTATTGTTATGCCCGCTTTCGGTCATGGGCCCTAAACAGGTCCTTATGGATGTATTGAAGAATTTGGTACTTGGTTAACATTTGGCCAAGTAATTCAAATTGATATAAAGACTACACTAAAGAAGCAGAAGAGTCAGTTCAGTTAACAACAATTGTTTTGGATATTGTTCTTCATTTCTCTCACGAGAGCTTAAGAAAATAGAACAAAGAGATACAGAGAAGACATACTCTAAAAGGTATATCCATTAAAAATTCTCAGCGGAGAAACAATATAATGTCTGACTAAAATCTTGTATATTCATAAGGGGTATTATAATTGTTATCCGACAATTAAATCTTTAGACAAAGAAATTGCTTGAACATTGTACATATTTGGACTTGTTCCCGAAATATTGTCAGATTTTTTAATTTTCATATTTTCATATTTTTTAATTTTCAAAAATTATCAACTCTTGAGATTTTTGAATTTTAAACAATTTGGACTTATTCCCGAAATATTTTAATTCTCAAAAAGTTTGAAATTTTTGGAGTTTAAAATATTTCAAACCAAAGGTTCTCAAAGGATTTGTAAACTCAAGATTCCTCTGAGTGTTATAGATGATTTTAATCATTTAAAGAAAACTAAGATCATGTGTTATTCAGACGAAAAATTTCCTAACACGGAAATTAAAGATAATGGTTTTCTTATTCCAATGAAGCTGATTTTAAGACTTACTGAAGAAAATTGTGAAACTTACTCAAAGGTTTACTCCATGGGATACCACTGGATTTTTTCAGATGCTAGAAATGAATGAAGTTTCTACGAATACAATTTTTCTTGAAAATTTTAAGGCAACTCTATTGATTTAAGATTTTACAATCACACAATGGTTTGTACCAATGCTACATTTATCGGGGAATTAAAGAGATCATAAAGAAAGGAATCGAGGAGGTTAGAGAGAATAGAGTGGACATGGAAACATCTTAGTTACAGACATTAAAGTTGGAATCACATGACACAATAGAAGAGTTACTGATAGCTGAATCAGAGGAAGTTCAAGTAGATGAAAGTGACTTGTACACTTTAAGAATATTTGAGGGGCTTGACTACAGGGCAGTGTTTCACATATCAGGAAAGTTTAATCGCATCAAATTCTGAAGGGGTATAAGCTAAATCTAATGATCAAACCTATCTATTCTAAAGCAGAGACTCTTCAATATTCAGTTCACGAGGTGGTTACAAGACTGAGATGTGACATAAACAAGATTTGAAAGCTACAGTTGTGACAAGAAATATGTGTCAAGTAACTATCAGGGGTTTTGCTACAACAGAACAAGAAGCTTGACAAATTAAGATGAGTAGGGACTCAATTGAAGATCAACAACAAAGGTGGAATGTTTTCGCAAGGAAGCAACCAACCATAACTTATACTACTTAAGGAAATAGTTGGGATGAATTTGACAATGAGAAGAAAGATTGTGAATATATTGCTTTCATAGCACTCTCTGAAATAGATCCGACTCAGATATCTCAGATTTTAATTTCTTGAACCACTGCAATATTTTGTTTTCAATATTCAGTGCATGCTAAGATCTCGGTGTTTAGATGTTTCACACATGCACAAACATGATAACATCACATAGATAGTGCTGAACTAGTTTTCTAGAATATCTTTCTGGTAACTAGAAATGATGTTTTACTTTTGCATGATACTTTGTAAGATCTTGAATATATGTCTGAGTATTTGTTGAACACGAGTAATTACATTAGTGAGATAGAAGCTTTCCTAGGAGATATTTCTTAATTTAGAGGTTATGTTTCCGGCATATAAGACCTTTGTTTAGCCTATTTTCTGAATTCCTAGCATAACAATATTTGATCATCTTATCTGAATTATTTGTTATATTTTATTAGTTTACAGATGGATTCATTACCTTTTTTGTCAATAAAGTTATAGTCTACTAAGATGAATTTAGAACCGAATTAAGTAATAAAGACAGTAAGATGACACTGAATAACATGATTGGACTAGATAAAAATAATGATTTATTTGTTAATTCTCTTTGTTCCATATCATGCATGTCTTACTTAATTCTTAAGTATAATGTTTCTGAATAAACTCCATGTATTCTTAATTCAATGCTTTCTAATTTCAATGCCATGAATGCACCTCTTATTACTTGAATCAATTATAGAAAAATAATGTTTAAGAATTAAAGTAGGACAAAGGCTGCTAGTCCTCCTTATGTAAGGTTGAAACCATTTTTTCTCCAAGCCTAGAGACAAATTTGTCAAGGGTATTAAAATGGAGAAATGGTCAGTCAAAGATAAGGATAAGCATGTTAAGGTTGAAGCTATTGTTATCACTATTGAAAGTAAAATCTCTAATCCATCTGGACAAAATAAATAAGTTGGGTACCAAGAACTTTTAATCCATTTGTGAGTGCAGGATATAACAGGTTAATCGACTCATATGTGTTCTTGGTAATAGTTACTCAAGATATATGATCGAAGAAAGAGCCTCATAATCAAATGCGATTGAGAAAGCTATTCCGTCAATAATCTTTGAAGATGACAACAAAGGTTTTTATTACGGGATAAAGCTATGCAGAAAAAAGGAATGTCATCATGAGTACAACAATTGGTATCACTAATAACAACAAATCATTGGTGTCACTAATAAAAATTGGAAGCATCTTTGTTGCTGGAGAATCAAGACACATATCTTCTTATCAGACAGGTCTATAAAAAGGATAAAATGTCAATTCAATGATGGAATAATGTTTCATCTCAAGTAGGAAAGTTGAGAACCTTGCTCTTCTTAGAATGAGGAAAGGATATGCTCATAGCTGACCTGGAATCTCAGGCAAAGGTGAAGTCAATTGTTTCGATCGAAAAGCTTTATCAGACAAAAGTTTAGCTATGGCATTAGAAGCTCTCATCCTTGAAAATCAATAGTAGGAACTCTTTTGTAAAAAGGGATTAGTGAGAGGATTGCCTCATCTGGAATTCAAGCAGGATGAAATATGCGAGGCATATCAGATGGAGAAGTCAAAGACAACGTCACACAAAAGTAAAAACATAGTTAGCATTACTGAGCCGCTTCAGATGATATATATATGGATTTCTACGGACTAGTCAATCTCATGTCTACATCAAAGTGACGATATACTTTAGCGATGGTTGATGACTACTCTTAACAATACAAAGTTGTTGTTTGTGCATTCTAAAGACAAGACATCACATATGGTGATTGATCACACCAAAGAAGATCAAGCTGGAAGCAATTGTAACTAAAAAAACTTTATGGTCAGATAATGGGACTGAATTCAAGAAGATGTTCTAATGATATGTGCACAAGCGAGAATATATTGATACAATATTCAACACCTAGAACTTCGTGTTCGAATGGAGTGGTACAAAGAAAGAACCAGATCTTGATTAAATCTAAAATAACAATGTCAATCAAATTAATACTTTCTAAGTATCTAACAGCTGAAGCAGTCAATACAGTTTGCTAAAGGTAAGATCGGGCCTTGATTAAGAAGTATACATGAAGACCACTAATGAGTTAATGGCCAATAAAAACAAACTGTTGTACAAGACATGTCTGCACTATAACAAGACTAAGTCAATTTGACAACCCTAAGTAAGTTGTATGATAATTTAAGTTTGCATTTTATATTGTATTACTTGAGTCTGTAAAAGTATCAATAGATTAGACTGGAATATTTTTTTATAAACAGTCTCAAGCCTAAGAATAAACCCTGGAAGAAGATTATGAAGATCATGCCTTAGAGAAAGTGTGAAGAAGCTTGGAGTTGAATAAATCTGTTTTGAGAAAAACATTATAAGTCAAGAAATCTATAAGTCACAGATCAAGTCATATAGAGAAGTCATTCGAGAACTCCAGAATGACTTATCGAGAAGTCCAAAATAGCTTATAGAGAAGTTTCAGAGATATCGACAAGCCAAACTGAAGATATTAAGATTGGAGATATCGACAAGTCATTTCTGCATTAGAGAACACAGAGACATCGACAAGCCAAAATGAAGATATGAAAATTAGAGATATCGACAAGTTAATTCTACATGCAAAGAGTTGGAGACCTCGACAAACCAAGCTTATTCGAGAACTCAGAGATCTCGACAAGTCAAGTTTATATTCGAGAACTCAGAGATCTCGACAAGTCAAGTTCACATTTGAGAACTCAGAGACCTCGATGAGTCAAAACACTTGTAGAGAACTAAGAGATCTCGATAAGCCATTATACTTATCGAGATGTCAGTTCTCTATAGTTCAAATTGGAAATCTCGATATAAACCTCAAGTACATAATGCAGACCAGTTAAAGTTCCAAGATTATCAATCAACAAACAAATCAATCATTGATTTGAAAAGTCTACAAAAGCAGCTTGAAGAGTACAAGATCAAAGTCCAAGATTAACCGACAAAGGAAAGCCACAGACATGCATGATTTGTAAAGATACACTAAGTCAGAAATGGAAAGTTTTAGATAATTTAAAATTGGGTTTAGTACATGCTATTGAATGCTGTGTAGAACCTGTGTTTACTAATCTATAAAGTAAACACTGGTCCTTTATTTTAGTAATAACAAATAGATCTAGAATTTCTTGTAACTCTCTCAAGGAAGAAGCTGAGTTTCTTATCAATAAAGAACCCAGAAATTTGTAGCAAGACATACTTGATTTTAATATAAAATTAAGTAAGTTTTGAAGATAGTGTGTTTATGTGCATGTTTTATCATTTCTGTTAAAACACTTTATTTCTACAAATTAGATTGCTTTGTTCAGCATATCCACAACATTTCAAAAAGCTTAAAATATTCAAAAACACATTCACCCCCCTTCTGTTTTGTACTCATTACCTAACAAGTGGTATCAAAGCAAAATCTGAAAACAAACAGATTAAAGATCTTGGAAGAATTAATACACAGAAGCTTAGCAGTATCAAGATCCCGACTTTTGACAGATCTAACTACATATTATGGAAAAAGAAAATGATGCTGTTCATAAGGATGACTAACCCATTATATGTTCAGATTCTCAAGAATGGCCCTTTCACCCCCATGAAAAGAGTTGAGGAATCTACAGATGGAGACATGATCATTCCATCACATTATGCTCCTAAAGATCCCTCACAATATACTGAACCTGAAAAGGAAAAATTCTCTCTGGATAGTGGCTTGCAACTAATCTTAATAGAGTCACTTGACAATGTGATGTACAATAACATTATCAACCGTGACACAGCCAAACAGATCTGGGAAAATATTGAAATTCTGTGTGAAGGAACAGAGGAAGTTAGGTCAAATCAAAGAAGGATTTTGGTTTCTCAGTATGAGGGGTTTATCGCTAAACCAAAAGAAGGAATTACTGAAGTTTTTGAGAGGTTCAATAAATGACTTGCAGCTACATGATAAATATTATGAAGCTGAGGAGGTTATTCTAAAGTTACTGGTAGCTCTTCCTGATCATCTTGAACAGAAGATATCAACCATTAGAGAAGGAAGAGATTTAAGCAGAATGACTTTGGAAGTTCTATATGGAATCTTGAAAATTTATGAAATTGAGATGCTGCAGAGAAAGTTATTGAAAGCATACCTTGGACATGTTGTTGATGGTTCCAATGATTTGATTGTACATGATATAGAAGAAGATGAAGATGAGCAAAATGATCAAGTTCCAGTTGTTGAAGCTGTGGAACAAAAGAACAAAGGACCTCAGAAGCAAATTGTGTTGGAGCTGGAGGAAGATGAATTCTACACCTTGGATGAGCTAGATGAAATGGACCAATCCATGGCTTACTTGGCTAGGAAATTTTCCAACATAAGAGTCAAAAAGCCAAGATTTTTCAGAAGCAAGGGACAATCTTCCAACAGTAACAATTGGAAACCAAAATCTCAGTATAATTCAGCTAACAAAGGTGGCTAAAAAACTGGATCCGTGGACAGATCAAAGATAAGGTGCTTCAACTGTGATGAGTTGGGTCACTTTGTTATTGATTGTAGAAAGCCCAAAAAGATGAAGAAGGATAAAGCTTACTTGGAACTGGAAGCAAAATATGAAGCTCTCTTGCAGAAACAATATGGAAAAGCCTATATAGCAGAAGGAAAGAGTTGGAATGATACTGATATTGATGATGAGGATGAAGAAGTTAGAGACTATGCACTTATGGCTTTTGAGCATGGAGAAACATCCACTTCAAAATCAGAGGTACTAACTCTAACCACTATTGATTTAAATGTTAGTCAATATAAGGAGACTGTGGAAAAGATGAGTGTAAAGATGTTTCATATACACACTAGCATGGTAGCAGCTACTGAGGAGGTCAGTAGGCTATCAAAGATTAATGAGAAGCTTGAGAGTGAGAAACAAAAACTAGATCTGCTACTTGTGGAGCTTGAGTCAGTCAAGCAAGAAAATGAATATCTGAAAAATAAGCTGAAGTGTGCTGTTGAAATTGAAGCTGTGTTGAGGGAGAAGATGGAAAATAATGAATTAAAGTTGAAGTCTTTGAAGAATGCATCTGAGTTGGTTGGTCAGTACCATGAGAAAAACAAGCCATGTGCTAACATAGCTATTGGTCTTGATTATGATTCTTTGAACAACAAAAAGAAAGCTGTAGGTGATAAAAGAAAAGCAACTGAAAATGAAGATGTCCCAGCTATGCTGAGAAAGGTTGGTTCACCTATGTTCAAAGCATGTGAAGTAGACTTTAGTGAAGAAGAGTCGATCATAAAGCAAGAATTGCGGATGAAGACAATGAAAAGAAAAATGCAGAAACAACTCCAATTTTCAAAGTTGAAAAGAAGCCCATGATCAATCAAGATTCCAAGACACCTGTCAAGGAAGTGAAAACTGAATATGCAAGGAAGAAGAAGAAGAATATAAATGGGAAGATTGGGATAAACAAAAGCAACAACTTTGCTTTTGTTGCAGATGCTCCAAGAAAATAATGTCAGAAATGTGGCTCCATGAATCATCTAACTCACCTTTGTAAAAAGGTTGTTAGCAAGCCAGTAGAAGGAGCATGCAAGTATAATGAAGCAAATGCAAATTATCCCTACTCATTCTGTGACAAGTTTGATTGCATTTCTTGCAACTTGAAAGTGATGAAAAGGTGCCATAAGCTCAGAGTAGACCTCAAAGAAGTACATGTTGGGTCTGCATCAAAAAGGGAGGATGTACAACAGTCCATGAACACTATTCTTTCTAAAACAACTCATTCTAATTCTGCTCATTCTGTAAACAAGAAGAAAGTACCCAACACTGCTTGGGTTTCTAAACACACTTAATCTTCATTGTGTGCAGGGCAACAGGAAGAAAGTCATATGGATCATTCACAGTGGATTCTCAAGATATATGACAGGTGATATGGCCCTGCTATCACAGTTTGAGGAGAAGGCTGGCCCATTAATGACTTTTGGAGATAACAACAAGGGTTTCACAATAGGATATGGTAAATTAATTTCCGGAAATGTTGTCATTGAAGATGTAGCACTGGTAGCTGGTCTTGAAGTGAATCTTCTTAATGTCAGTCAATTTGCAGACAAAGGATTCAAGGTTTTATTTGACAAAGAAGAATGTACTTTTATCAGCAAAAAGACCGGTGAAGTTGCTCTGAAAGAAGCAAGGAAGGGAAGCTTGTTTGTTGCAGATTTATACTCAGCAAATAAGGAAGGAGTTTGTTGCTTCTATACCAAGACATCTGTAGAGCAAAGTAAACTATGGCATAAAAAGCTGTCTCACTTAAATTTCAAGGCAATCAACACTCTAGTCAAAAAGGAGTTAGTAAATGACATGCCTAGCCTGGAGTTTGTTCAGAATGAAGTTTGTGATGCTTGTTAAAAGGGAAAAATAAAGAGATCAAGTCACAAGAGTAAAACTGTGAATTCCATAAGTGCACCTTTGCAACTTATTCACATGGATTTATTTAATCCAGTTAATGTCCTGCCAATTTTAAGAAAAAAATATGCACTTGTGACGGTGGATAACTACTCAAGATATACATGGGTAGAATTTATGCATTCTTAAGATGAAACTCTACACATTATAGTTGAACACATCAAAAAGATTGAGAAGCAGGCTGAAGATCAGAATTATGTGAAAAGATTGAGGAGTGATAATGGAACAGAATTCAGAAATGCAACCTTAACTGAATTCTGCAAAGACAAGGGCATTGTTCAAGAGTTCTCAGCTGCTAGAATACCTCAACAAAATGGGGTAGTTGAGAGAAAGAATAGAACACTAGTAAAAGCTGTTAGAACAATGCTGCAAGATGCCAAGTTGCCAACAAGTTTTTGGGAAGAAGCTGTGAACACTGCATGCTACACTCAAAACAGATATCTCATTAACAAGAATCTTGGAAAATCACCCTACTCAATCTTGTCTAAAAGGAAGCCTGCTGTGAAGCATCTTCATGTGTTTGGAAGCAAGTGCTATGTTTTGAAGGACAACTCTGAATATGTGGGAAAATTTGACCCTAAGTCTTTGAGACAATTTTTATGGGATATTTATTGGAGAGAACTGCCTATAGGGTCTATGCTTAAACAAAAGAAAATTATGGAAAGCACATATGTTAATTTTGATGATGACAAGTGCCCAGGCTTCGAATGCCTTAGTGAAAATGAAGCTGAAACCCTAAAGTTTGAAAATCTCAACATTGATAATGATTCTGATGATGAAGCTGAAGTAACCATAAATCACAGAATAGATGCAGAGTCAACTGAACAAGTGAATCACGAGAATGGAAGCTCATCTCAAACACTTGAATTTGATAGCACAAACTCATGGGGAGAAAGAGGAGAAAATTCTGGAAGTCATGCCAATGATGAAGAAGAAGCAGAAAAACCAAGTCAGCAAACTCACACAAGGAAATGGGATATGAGTCACAATGCAGATGCAATTATTGGTGATCCCAATGCTGGAGTGAGGACTAGAAGTGCAACTGCAAATGAATGTCTTCATGCATATTTTCTTTCACAAGTTGAACCAAAGAAAACTGAAGAAGCTCTACTTGATCCTAATTGGATATCTGCTATGGAAGAGGAGCTAAATCAGTTTGAAAGGAACAAAGTTTGGGAACTGGTTCCTGCACCAAAGAACAAAAGTGTAATTGGAACAAAGTGGGTGTACATGAACAAGATGGATGAAAATGGAATTATCACCAGAAACGAAGCAAGGTTGGTTGCAAAAGGCTACTCACAGGAGGAAGGGATTGACTATGATGAAACTTTTGCTCCAGTTGCAAGACTTAAAGCAATAAGGATATTTCTTGCATTTGCTGCACACTCAAATTTTAAAGTGTATCAAATGGATGTCAAAAATGCTTTCCTTAATGGTGAGCTGGAAGAAGAAGTTTATGTACAACAACCACCTAGCTTTGAAGATCCAGAATTTCCAAATTTTGTATACAAGCTACTCAAGGCTCTCTATGGACTAAAATAAACACCTAGAGCTTGGTATGACACACTTTCAGAATTTTTGATTAAGCATGGATTCACTAGAGATACTATTGACTAGACTCTCTTCTATAAGAAGCATGGTGATGATATGATCCTATCTATGTGGATGATATTATCTTTGGTTCTACAAATGAAAAGCTTTGTCAAAGATTCTCTAAGCTTATGCAGAGTGAATATGAAATAAGTATGATGGGGGAATTGAGTTACTTTCTTGGACTTCAAGTCAGTCAAAGAAGTGATGAAATCTTCATCAGCAAAACTAAGTATGTCAATGATTTATTGAAAAAGTTTGGTATGGTTGATTGTTCACCTGCATCTACACCTATGTCTACAACTACAAAGTTGGATGAAGATAAAAAGGGCAAAAGTGTAGATATCTCAAGCTATAGAGGAATGATTGGATCTTTGCTGTAATTAACTGCAAGTAGACCATACATCATATTTGCTACATATTTGTGTGCAAGATTTCAATCCAATCCAAAGGAATCACAATTGATGGCCGTGAAGAAAATTTTTAGATATCTAAAGGGGACTCCAAACTTGGGATTATGGTATCCTAAGGGAACAAGTTTTGAAGCTGTTAGATACACAAATGCAGATTTTGCTAGATGCAGGGTTGACAGAAAGAGTACAAGTGGAAACTGTCAATTTCTAGGACAAAGACTTGTCTCCTGGTATAGAAAGAAGCAACAATCTGTGTCAACTTCTACAACAAAGGCTGAATACATAGCTACAGGAAGTTGCTGTGCTCAAGTGCTTTGGATTAGAAATCAACTATTGGATTATGGTCTAGCGTTCAACAAAATTCCTATCATGTGTAATAACACCAGTGCTATATCCATTGTGGCTAATCCAGTTAATCACTCTAGAATAAAGCACATTGATATAAGGTACCATTTTATTAGAGAACATGCTGCAAATGGTACCTTTGAGCTAATTTTTGTTCCCACAGAAAAACAGTTAGCTGGAATTTTTACTAAACCTTTGGATGAAGCAACTTTCACCAGACTTGTTGGTGAAATTGGAATGTTAAACTCTTCATCCTAAGACAAGAACTCAACTAATATTTTGTAGCAGATTAATTTCTAGTGAATCAAAATTAATTTGATTTAATTAAAAATTAATTGGAATATGAATTATAAATATTTCAGAAATCTCTGCATATTTATTTTTCAAAATTCAAAATTTAGCTTGTAAATTTTCAATTCTAAGAAAACTGCCTAAATATTGATTTGCACTTTTAATATGTAAAATTAGCAGAAGGCAGAATCAAAGTGATCAAAAGTATATAGAGAACTGAGTTCTCAATAAGTATAATCGACTTATCGATAAGTCATTTTAAGACTTCTCGAGTGAGTTCTCGATAAGTCAATTTACTGACTTCTCGAGGGACTTCTCGATAAGCTTTATTATGACTTATCGATAAGTCATTGTAGAGTTCTCTATAAGTGTTAATTCACTGAGTTATCTACAAGTATAATTTTAGAATTATAGACAACTCAGAACTGAGATAATTTACTTCAATAAATTATTTTGGTAAAATACTTTTGATAAAATTATTTTGATTTTATTTTAATTTAATCAAATAAAAATTGGAAACAATTCAGTTCATTTAGGACAAACCGGGTATTTATTTGGCATCTCGATAAGTCTTTTTCTAGTTCTCGATAAGACTCAAAAAGATGACATATTGATATGTATCTATTTTCTCAAAATGACTTCTCGATAAGCAAATTCGAAATGCTTATTCTGAGTTCTCGATAAGTCATTTACCTTTTACTATAAATACCCAGACATCTCGACATACACCTCTTCACGCCTTTGAGAACTCTAAGTGACCTAATTTTCAAATCCAAACCAATTTCTCTCTCGTTTCAAGCTCTTTCTCTCTCATTTTTCTTACCCATTCACTCTTACTCAACAACAATGGCACTATAAAATGTTAGAGCTGAAATCCCCAAGAATGGAACTAACTACCTTGCTTTCACTGATGCTAACCAAGCTCCTGATGCTTTCAAGGGGTTTGTCAAGTTCTTTTCTGAATCTTATCTTGCAGGTGCTTTAATAGCTAACCCAATCCTGTACCTAGATATTCTGCATGAGTTATGGATAACTAATGTGGTGAGGACTTTTATGCATGAAAAATATGTATCCATAGTGGTGACTTACTCAATTGGAGGCCAACAAATAGAGTTCGATGAGCAAGATGTGAATGCAGCTTTGGGCATCCCAAGTGAACATATAGTGGAGGTTCCTACTCAACAAAAACTCTATGAGTTTATGGATTTTGTCAACTACAGTGAGAAGATCAATCTAGCTAGTCTAAACAAGAAACATCTAAGGAGAAAGTGGTCTTTCTTATTTGACTCAATCATTAGGGCCTTCACCTGTAGAAAGACAGGATATGACAACATATCAAGTGTTGTGAAAAAGCTGATATACTCTATAGCCCACAATAGACACCTGAATGTGGGCTTGCTAATTCTTGAAGAAATGAGTTCCAGGCTCACAATGCCACTAGCTACAAGAGGTAAGGAAATATTATTTCCTAGTTTTATTATGTCCACTTTAAATCATAAGGTTAAGGACATACATTTACTTAATGGTATTAACAGTTCATTAATAGGAAATTGTAAGCAAGTATCCAAAATTCTATTTGGATCACTTACTACAAAGAATATAGTACCTGTAAGTCTTAGGATCACTCCCTTTATGTTGGAGAGATTCAAGACTTACCCTTACTTAATGCCTGATATGATGTCTCAAGTAACATCAACTTCTAATGCAGCAATGGTCCCTGAACCTGTGGAAGAACAAACAGAGGAAAACCAACAGGGACCTACCAATGTTGAGACCCTTCCTTCTGTACCATTAGAAGCTAGAAAATCAACCACTTCATCCTCTCAAAAGGGTCGAGTGAGTAAAAAGAAGAGAAAGCAGGCAACCTTGTCAATAATAAATGAGAGTGGTGAGGAACAAACAGAACCTGAGTTACCATTGGTCAAAAAGACAAAGAAGGCTAAACAATCTGAGCTGACCACTCAAACCACCTCTGCATCCTCTCAAAAGAATATAGTTGTAAAAGAGGGACAAAACAGACTTTAGGGGCATCCTCTCAACAGGTTGTCTCTATTGAAATGAGCACTCTCCCTAGTGCATCCTGTACAGATTTTGCACAAACACTTGAACAAATTCAAGTGTATGGAAGGAGAAATAAGGATGGCACACACAAGGAGAGAACATCTCTTGAAGCTCCCTCATTCACTTAGGGGAGCTGCCAAAACTCAATTCTAACATTCAATATCTTATTTCTAAAATTTTTGTTTCCTACAATGAAACTCTTGAATCTGGTTCTCAAGAGTTGCCAATATCAAGTGACATGGTTCAAGAAACTGTGTTCACCACCCAAGAACCACATTTAGTTGGTGAGAGGCTACATGCTGGGATAGACCTTGATGACACCAACACAAACACAAGGGTTTCATCAGTTTTCACTGAAGACCCTGTGCTAGATACAAATGCACGTTTATGTGCAAATCAACCTTCACAAGTTGTTAGGTTTGAGGATAGTACTCCTAAGGGGGAGCTATCTAAATCCTCTCCAATTCAATTGAAAGTTCCTCTTGTGGGAACAACTCCCCTCAAAACCCTAGCTGAGATTGCACTCATAGTTGAAACTAGGAGTTCAATTGCCAATGATCCTGCTATGGGGGAGGCAAGTGCAGCACTTTCAAGTGACAGTGTTTTGAAAGAAACACAAGGGTTTGAGGCTAAAGTACATGACATTAATGTAATAACCCCAAAATTTTTCAACTTTTTGTAACCCTTGTGAATAGTGTTTTAGCTGAATGAGAAAACTTTTCGCGCCACACTATGTAGGGGTTCTGTTATGGATATTCTGGGATTTTATTAGTACTCTATGAAGTATATAAGTGTATGTAAATATCGTCAGAATCCAATTCCGAACACTTTGGTTTTTCCCGGAAATCCACAAGATACGGAGAGAATTGAGTATAAGGTAACAGGATAAAAAGGATTTAAATTAAAGGATTATGATAGAGGATCATAAAAAGGAATATAATGTATTGAGAAAGGTTAAGGGAACCTAAGTAATAAGATCCCGGGTATGATCCTTCAAACGATAAACGAGAACGAAAGTTAAGCGAACCGTATAACAGATCAGCGGTCATTAGGCAAACGATTAGGAAGTTAATCAAAGGGATTAGTGGGAATGATGTCATCCAACCAATAGAAAGAAGACAAGGAAGGAAGGATGACATCATGAGGATGAGGTAAGCATGACATGGGAAGGAAGGAGGTGTGGTTGAATAAGGACCACACAAATTCAAGGGCAAGGTAGTAATTTACTAAATCAAATACAAATCAAGCCAACCAAGCTAGCAAAATCATTTCATCAAAAATCAAAAACAACCAAGGCATTTGTTCTTAGGAGCTCTCGGCTTTTTACATTTTAAAGGCATAGATTTTTCAAAAATCAAGATCCAAGCTTCCTAAATTGGTAAGAAAATTTCCTAATCATCTTTATGCTTAGTTATGGCTATATCATGAGTTTAAGCCATTAATTCTTTCTCTAACTTCTTCATTTAATCAAAGAAGAAGACAATGAATAGTGTTTTCAAGTTTTTAACTTGAACTTTTTCTTGTTTTTCTTGAAGATCCAAGCTTTCCTAAGGCTTCTCAAAGCTTCTTAAGGCTTCTTAGCTCCACCCACCACTTCAAGGAAGGTATACCATTTCCAAACCCTAGGTTCATATATATTATAAGGTGATTTTGAGTAGTGGGTTGATATTGTATCTTGTTGTTATGATTTAGAGTTTAAGATTTGGTATGGTAGTGAATGGAATGGTAATTATTGTGGTTTTGATTTAAAAGAACTTAAGAATGATTAAAGTTAAGTTTAAGCATAAGTATGAAAGATTAAATTGAATTGGTTGGGGTGGTTATGATGTGATAAGGATGGAGGATGGTTGTATGTTGGATTTGAGGTTGATTTGGGTTGATTGTGGATGGTTTAAAAATTGGAAATCACGTAAACATAGCCGTCGTAACGTCCGATTTTCTTTGGACTGTTTTTGTGCATAGCATTAGGACCCTAGAACCCCCTTCTAGATTGTGACCACTGCCATGTTTAGATAGCTCATGTTACGAGCTTCGTTTTGATATGTAGTTCGTTCGATTCCGATTTACGGTTTAGGAGAAACGACCGTTTCAAGTAACGGCGTTTCGCGAACGAAACTTTTTCCCTCGCCTTACTTTGGAATGTAGGTTAAAGACCAAAAAGGGTTAATTAATGTGTGAAACATTTATGGTAAGTGTGATAGGCAGTTGGTAAGTCATTCGCGAAGGAATCGCTTTAAAACTCGTAAAGGTTAAATTATTAAAAATGGTGGAGCCGAGGGTACCCGAGTGACTTAAGCAAATCGGTGAGCGCAAAACTAGCATTAGAGTCTAAGTTAGTTAAAGCATAGATTTACAAGTGATTTTGGTTTAATTCCAACTTACTTGTTGTTTATAGGTTATCAAACTCGTCCCGAGCCTTTCTCACCCCCAAGTCGCTCAGGCAAGTATTCTATCCGATACACTGTTGTTGTGATGTATACATTTGTATATGCATGATCTTGCGATAAATGCCTATTGGTTATTTAGCAAATTTTTGCGATATATTGTAGCATGTGATATGGTATATATGCATGCCTGTTTCATATTCTTGAAATATATATCTGTTGGTTCATTTGATAATACCTATGCTAGAGGATAGCGGTAACTTGCTTATACCCTTAGTATAGGGACCCAAAGGTGAAAATATTTTCTAAACCCGGGAGTCGAGGATCCCGAGTAGATTTCATATATATATGGATATGGATATATATATATATATATATATTTATATATATATATGGTTATAGTTTTCCAAACTATTAATCGAATAAGGTTTATTCGATAACTTTAACTTTATTTTATTATTGAATATTATTTCGAATATTATTCGAGGACTTATGACTCCTTTTATATTATTTATTGAATATTATTTGAATATTCATTCGAGGACTTATGACTCCTTTTATATTATTTATTGAATATTATTTGAATATTCATTCGAGGACTTATGACTCAGTTTATATTATTTAATGAATATTATTTGAATATTCATTTGAGGATCTATGACTCCGATTATTTGCTGAGATATATTCTGTATTTTATTAAAGAATAAGGTGTTAATAATCAAACTTATTTTCGATTATTCAAATAAAGATAATACTTTCATATAAGTATATCTTTGGTTATTTAATACTCGTTTCAAGTATAAATTTTAATACTTCTACTTCAATTATTTTTATAAAGACTATTCTTTATGGGAATATTATTTAAATAATAATATTCAGTCATTTTCTAAATATTCCGGGGACTGATTTACTTCATTAAATCAGCTTTACTCCAAACACTCTTTAAAGTGTTTTCGAGTCTTCAAAATGATTTTTAAAAGTCAGAGCGGATCCCAAAACTCTTTTTTTTATATTTAAGATCTTCCTTTTAAGGGGATTTAAATACTCGCTCAAAACCTGGGGAATCCGGCTCTGTGGTGTATTTTATATTCGCAACGAGGTTGCTGTTTTGAGAAAACAATTTGATTACTTGCCCAATGTTCGGGAAGTAAGTCCATTTGATTGAGTCGGCATAAGCGACATGCCGGGGTACGGTCTATTATTGTGTAAGTGGCTGGGTGGCAGTCCATCAACGCGTGAGGGGCCGGGTAACGGTCTAGCGCGAGGTCCTAATGCGGCCAGGGTGATGACCGGTGAGGAATTCATCCATCTACAGTAGAAAAGGTTACTTATTGGTATCTTTGCCTGATCAGCGAGATATCGGGTTTATGCCAAAATTCTTTTCCTTTCCAAAATTCATTGAATGTTTCAAACTCTGTTCATACTTTACATAACAGAGGTTCCAGGAAATGTTTAAAGGGGTATATATATGGGGATATATATATACCGGGACTAAATAAAGTATCTCATAACTTTTTCATTCAATAATATTTCAAAGATTGAATCTATTCAAGTCTTAACTTGTGGTCTCATCTATGGGGTGTTTTTCTTAAAACTTATAATACTTCGAACGGTGGCAGTTCAAGTAACTTTATATATGATATAAGTGTGGTGAAGTATTGGTAACTTCATTCCTTGTTTTTACTTATATCTAGTAAGTAATTATCTTGCATATGATAGAGATGCTATTAAGTATCCATTTAGATACTTATATTATTGTTATCACTATATATATTATCTTGCGAGCTGTAAGGCTCACTCTTGCTTTATTTCTTCATCACACAACAACAGTTAGGAGAGATGGCCAGACTCCAGCAGACCCAGCGCAAGCGCATGGGAAGCGTCCCGCGTCTTCCCGGTGATGTTGTAGCTGCTATAGCTGCAGAGGTAGATCCATTGTAGTTTAGACCATCTACTTTTGAGAATCAAATTATGTATAATTATAACTTGTGGCAGATAATGGCAATTAACTGTAAATTATCAAGTAATCGTTTTGGGTTGTAATAATTTTAAATTGTGGATTCAAAGACTTGTACTTATTTCAATTTCATCTCTGAGACTATAACGGGTTGTGGTGTGTGTTAGTGTGGGGTCACAGTATGAGGTTATTTATTATTAATTAAGTGAAATGATATTGTGGAAAGAAAGACCGTGACAACCCGGATCCCCGACCCCGGATCTGGGGGTGTTACAATTAACCTAGCTAACTCCCCTCCAATTCAAATGGAGGTTCCCACTACAAGTGTGGAACAACAAACTGTTATAACCATAGCTCAGGCTGTGAGTCAAACTGTGATATCTGTCACAGGTGGTTCTAATGATGCACTTTCATCAAATTTAAACTCTTCACAACAAACATCTCACCCCATCCAACAGTGGCTGTAAGATGCTCAAGCTCAACCAAGCACTGTAGATGATCTTCTTGTTGATCAAATTTTTGGTCTAGCCAACATCTCACAACATCTTCTTATCTCAGATATGAGCAACCAAGACTATCAACCTATTCTGCTAACCTATAATAAAGAAGTTGAAAATAAGAAGCAGAAAATAGTTAATGAAGCTGAGCAAGATGGGAATGTAAATGCTTGTTATCTAAGGACTTCACTTTGGAGATGGATCAGGTCTTGGCTAGGTTTATAGATGAATCCCCAAGAGGTTTATGATGCAGTCAATAAAGTGTATAAGGCTCAACTCAAGGCTTTTCACCTATTTGGTAAAGCTCTAGAATTAACATTGACTGGTCATCAAGACAAAATTAGAAAGCTGGTGAGAGAGAAGATGGATGAGATTATTCCTTCTCAAGTCAAGGTCACTTCAAAATTTCAACATTTTGCTGACCAAATTATAACGACTCGTGTATTTTTGAATTATTTAAATATGTAATTGTGGAAGTATTAATTAAATAAAATATGTGTCATGGTTTTGGCATAAGTATGTTGATATATACTATTTGTCTGTGATTTATTGGTGTAAAAGATTGGAATGTGTAGTTAAGATTGAGTTAAATTGTTCTGTATTATTTTAAAGGTGATTTTATTACAGTTTTAAATCCGTAAATATTTGGATTGTCTCTAAAATTAGTTTTATGATTTTATAATTTCAATAATTATTTTTGGGATTTCACAAAATTTAAAAATCAATATTTTATCAATTATTTAACCCTGTATGATTTTCTGATTACATTTAATTATAAAATCCGTATTTAATTCCAGAATTTTTCAAAATTCACAAAATTCATATTTTTATAAGTTTATAATATTCTGAGAATTTTAAAATTATTTTGGAAATTTTCGGGATTAATTTCACCCGCGCGTTGTTTCGTTTAATTATTAAAAAGCGGGTATAAAGTGCACTTCGAAAATGGTTTTAAAATTTTGAAAATTACGTTTTTATAAACTTCGAGATATTTCTAACATTTTAAGACTGTTTCCGTGATTTTTTGAAATTGTTTTAATTGCATCTCGGATCGTTAATTGTTAAATGCGGGTACGAGTTGCATTTCGAAAATGCTTTAAAATTTTGGAATTTTATCCTATTAGTTTCGCGATTTCTTTTAGGAAATTTTAATAGTATTTTGGGGTCATTTTGATTAATATTTATTTGCAAGTTATACCATTAAATGAATAAATCCGATCCATAATTGGGCTTCCACTCGGGGAAACGGGACACGTGTTTTATTTTAAAGAATCAGGCAGATACGTGGCAAATTTCTACATCTCATTTTTTTCTTATTTATTTTATTTTACTTCCTCCCTATCTCTTCCATGGCAGTAACATCAATCTCCCCTCTCGGTATTCCGATTCTAAGTCTCTCGAATCTCGTTATTCTTTCTCTGCTTCCCTGGATTTACTGCATTTCGATCTCTCTCTTGCTTCCCCTGGTTGCAACGCCGCCGCCGCCGCTTATTTCCGGTTCTGGTCGGGAAACCAAAAGTGGACGTTGGACTAAAGATGACCTAGTAGTCAGTCGACGAGCTCAATACAGTTTCAACAGAGAAACCTGAGTGTCGAAGTCGAATCTAATGTGGTCTAGTGGTTAGACGTTAAATCCTGAGCGGAAAAGTTGGCTCCGAGTTGATCAATAATAGTTGTAAATCCCTGTAAAGCAAGTACTTCTAAACCTTTCTCGAGATACAGTGCAAATATCTCTAAACTCTCCTGTGACATATTGTTAAGCATTCAAAATAATTATGTTTTATATTGTGAGTACTTTGAATCATATAGCCTTGAAACCGGATCACATCATTTCAAGTTTGAGTCATAAGCCTTATTCTTTATAAACCATCCTTTGTTGATTTTCAGATACCAAACCACACAAATATGATACTACTCCCCAAACCTCTGACCCGGGTTTGGAGGGCGCCACAGGTTGGTATCAGAGCTACAGGTTACAAGTCACTGAAACAAGCCTAGATTGTTGGGATTGGGTAGAAGGTTAGGATTAGGAATAGGAAATAGAAAGATAAGACGTTGTGAGGTTGAATGCGATTGTATAGTAGGTCTTCGGCATGGTTCGTATTACGATTCGGGATTCTTAGCTTGCGACGTGATTTCCAGACAACGACAATGGCAGATCCTGATTTTCCGGTATCATCTGATCGTTTGGAGCTTTCCGTTCGAGGATCATCATCGTCTCTCGGATTTGATTTGCACCATGTTCTATACCCTCAGTTTAAAAACCCGTCTTATGGAACAACAGTATTTAAGAGAAGGGATGCGATAGCTACAGTAAATGGTAACTACATGAGATATTAATAAAGGTGAGAAGAAGTTTAGAAAGAAGATTCAAGTGTTCCGGAGGATAGCTGTTATCAGGTTAAAAGAAGCCATTAGTAATTAGGTCACCCATGACTAGCTTGTGGAATGGATTAGATAAGCATTGAAAAGAGAGAGTTAAAGGACATTATGGATCTGGAGCTTTCTTGAAATTAGATAGTGGTGTTATAATGTTGTGATATATAATTATAGTAACAAGGTGATGTGGCATTAGCCGACTTGTTGACCATTGAATAGTCCGTTCCACATAACGATTGTATAGTTGATGACATGAGTATTACCAGTATGAAAGTTTTGATGTGAAGCTACGAATAGGATGGCATGCAACGACAACTGAAGTTTTCGTCGATTAAGGAAGGCAAATGGACCCAATAAAGAAGAGAGGGTAGATTGAAGTAAATGGATCTTTATGTGATCGTTTCTTTAATTTGGTACCTTGATATAAGAAGGAAAGACAACAACCAACTCATATAGTAAGGACAACCAGATTTGTGATTTTCAAAATTTTTAAACAAGTTTTTGAAAAAGATTTTTCCTTACAAAATTTTTAAAAGCCTTTTTAAATAATATAAGTTTTAAACATTGGTTGTCAAGTTACTACTTGAGTTTCTTGTTTGTTAAAAGACCCGGATTACTTGGAAGGATGCTTGATTCAGACTTAGTATTGCTAATTCAGAAAACAAAGTAACCCGCGATTATGAGAAAACTGATTATTCCTAACAGTAAGGTGCAAATATTATTTGATAAGATTAAAAACAGAATCAGTGTACAGAGTAACTATTCATCCAATTACTAGGACTGTTAGAGTTCAAAGAATTTATTAATTTAACAGAAGCCTGAGTATGACTGAAGGAGATTGGAAGATTTCCAGACCTTTCCAAAAGAAGAAGATTATTAACGAAAAGATCGCTATGTTGAATGATTTATGGTTATTCTAAATTAAAGAGGAGGACACTCGAGGTTATCTGGTAAGAACGTCATTATGATCTAATTGTTAAAGTATTATACGTGTGGATGCGATGTTAAAGACGCAAGACTTAACAAGTAAGAATCTACTATAATGCTTAATTTGCGAAGGCATTTCAGCGTACTTTCTAAAGTTGTTATATGACGCAATTGGGATATGATAGAACAAGCTCGAAAGATGAATACAAGTGAAATGTGGATGGTGACCAACAGTATCGTTCTTGTCTTCAATCTTACATCGTATATTCCTTTTTAATTCCTAAAAATATATGAACTTCTTTTCTTAATAAATTCTTTATGATGATATCAAAAAGGAGGATATTGCATTCCTTTCAAATTTAATTGTTCCCCTCAACTTTTGCTTTCTAATTGGGACAAACAGTGTTATGGTGAGACACTTTATCGGAATGACGAAGAGTCGGGTGGAACGCCACCTAGTCATGTGCTGTATGCCATATGGTACGAAAGACTGGACATCTTAAGTACCAATGTGGTTGTCTCATTCATATTCAAATCCTTGTTTCTTCTTTTTTTCAACTCTAATTTTTGTTGAATTATGAATCCTTCTAGTTGTTTCGTTGTACTGTCGTTCTTTGTAAGAGTTTTTCCAACAAAAATCAACGTAATGGACCAAGCGGGCAAAGTTCCATCTACCTCTCACGCATGGAAAGCAAACAAGGGCATATGGCGAGAATTGCAAATCACTAACCCAGTCAGGGATGCATTAAGGATCAAGGGAATCTACTCCAATAAGGAATACGTCTTCGAGAACGAGAATATGCAATTTTCCTGCAAAATATGTTATTCAGAATACGGACGTGATGACATGGATGATTATGGTGAATATCTTATGCGTTAAAGTATTAAAAGATGTGAGAGAAACTTAATTGTTTATCTCTCAAGGTTTTGTTGATGAGATGAATTACCCTGTGAATTGATAAGATTATGATTAAAGGACTAACAAGTTAAGAACGTGTAATTGTTAAATAAGTAAGTACCAATGGTGGAATTGAGATTTCTGGCAATAAGTTGTGGAGAATTGATATCATTTGAGATAAGAGGATTTGACATTATTCTAAGGAATGGATTAACTATTTAAGCATGATACCCAGACAAACCGTCATGATGAAGAGATAGTCCTGAAGACGTCAAATGAGAATATGATGGGGTATAAAGGAAGAAGGAGGGTAGAGAATTTGTTAACGATGATTGCGGTGATCAAAATGTGAGCATTATGGTGATTAGGAGATAAATAAAAGTCAGAAGCAAACAAAATTTGAAGATCTTATAGCAATTAAAAAGTTTCAAGATATGTTTTCAGATGAGTTATCAATATTTCCTCCAGATAGAAAAATAAAGCTCGCGATTGACTTAGCACCTGAAACAAAGCCAGTGACCAAGGCCTTACACAAAATGGCACCAGTTAAAATTGGGAAGTTAGCAAAGCAGATGCAAGAGATGTTAGAAGAAGAAGTGATTAGACCCGGTGTATTCCATAAAATGCACCGATATTGTTTGTTATATGGAAGTAGAAAATTATGTGTCGACTAGTGAAAGCTCAACAAGTTTACTATCGAGAGTAAGTATCTGTTACCTCGAACTAATGATTTATTTGATTAGATGAAAGAAGCTAATTATTTTCTAGGATAATTTAAGCTTTGGATTTTATCAATTGGAGATTGAACCTATGGACATATCAAGGATAATTTTCAAAACTAAGTACTGCTGCTATAAAGTTCTAGTGATGTCATTTGAATTAACCAATATACCAATAATATTTAAACTTGATGGACGGAATCTTTAAAGAATATCTGGATGAGTTGTATTTGTGTTACTTAAAGTCAACAGAGGACCATGCAAAGCATTTAATGACAACTGGGGAGTCGGAAAAGAAAGAAGTTGTATGTAAAGTTTACAAGGTGAAAGTTTTGATGGTAGAAAGCATAAGTAATCAGTGAGGAGGAGACCAAAGGAGATCCAGTAGAAATTAAAGTTACTATAAATAAAGAAAGGCCAAAAGCACCAACAAAAGTAAGAAGTTTTACCTTGGACCGGTTATTATTGAAAATTTGTGCAAGATTTCTTGAAAGTTGCAATACCTTTGACGAAGCTAACCAGGAAAAGCAAGAAGTTTATATGAAGTGGAGAAGGGTGAAGAAAGTTTTGCGGAGATAAATGAAAGAATGGTTACATCACCTGTTTTATCACTTTGAAAGTATCAAGGAGATTTTGTAGTTTATAGTGATACTTCTCATAAGGGAATATGATGTGTGTTGATGCAACATAATAAAGTTATTGTATATGCATCCAGACAACCGAAACCTTATGAGCAGAAGTACCCTACTCATAATTTGGAACTAGAAGTAATAATACTCGCTTTGAAAGATTGGGAAACATTATATGTATGGAGAAAGGTGTAAGATTTATACGGACCATAAGACTTTGAAGTATGTATTCACAAGGAAAAGCAAATGCATTGGCAAGCAATAAGCAAAAAGGAGAAACTAAATATAGAGACTGCACCGAAAGGAATTACTTATGGAATTTCAGAAGTTGGAATTGGAAGCCAGATATATAATCCAAAGGAAACAAGGGTGAGTAGTATGACCTTTCAGTCAGAGTTGATAAAAAAAGATAAAGAGATGTCAAGAGAAGTTAATGGATCACGATATTCTCAGGATTTCTTCCAGCACTTGAATACTACAAGTAAAAGAATCAAGAAATGAACTCCTACAGGGAATTCATAATATAAAATATTTAATTTATTGAAGAAATGCCAAGATATACGGAAATTTAAAGAAAAATAGTGATAACCAGGTATAAGAAGGAAATTTCAAAATGGATTAGGAAGTGTTGGACATGTCAAAGAATTAAGGCGAAGTATTGGAGGCCTAGTGGATAACGCAGACCAATGAATGGTTTTACAAGAAGCGAATCATAAAGTGTACCAGTGAGGTTGAGGGAAAAAAAGAATGAAATTATGAGAATTTGTACTGATTATCGGGAGTTTAACAAAACAACGAATAAGAAGAAGTGACCCCTATAAAGAATTGATTACTTATGAGACCTAATTCAAGAAGTGTATTATGTCTCGAAAATTAACTTAAGATCCGACCTGATGACATATCAGAGGTTACGATTAAAATGAGTTATGAGCATTGCAAGCTCTGGTGATATTATGTGAAATAACAAGTGTATTAGTTGTCTATAAGAAATTAAGGAACATGGTGTATAAGGAGTACTTGGATAAGCAAATTATATTTATTGATAACATCCTTAGCTATTCAAAGAATAAGAAAGTTTGTGTGGAATTCCCAAATATTTTCCTCCAAAGATTAGAAGGAAAACAACTATGTGTTGAGTTTTTAAATATAAAAATTTTGACCGAAGATTAACAAAAGATTCTGAATTAATCCATTAACAACTACCTAAACAAAGCTGTATGGTAATAGATGCCTTATCCAGAAAGAAATGATTGGATGTAATTAAGATCATTGAGGAGTTAATAAACAAATTGGAAAGAGTGGAATCTAAAGTTCATATATGAGATTACTTTTCAGCCTTAACTAATGGAAACGAGTAGCAGATGTTTAAATGTTTGGAAACTAAGTTGAAATTAAACACCGCCTATTATCCTTAAACAAAGGGTCAAAGCGAGGAAGCGATTTAGGAAATATAAGGTATGTTGAGAGATTAAATTTCAAGGAAAACTGGGATGATCATTTATCATCAATGTCAGCTTTGGAATGCCACTTTACCAAGCTTCATGTGAACGCAAGTGTAAGTCCCCACTTTATTAAAATAAAATGGAAGAAAGGAAGTTGTCAAATTTTAAGTTAATCCAGCACACCAAGGGCGTAATGATATTTATTGAAGCAGCTCAGAGTAGACAAAGAAAGAAGCAGAATTGTATCGAGGGAGAGTATGGATATAGAAATAGGACCAGTAGTGTTAGAAAAAAAATGTCATCTTGAAAGAGATTGGATAAGTTTGAGTAGAAGGGACAAGTTAAGTCCTAAATTTAGTAAACCATTCATGATATTGATAAATATATATAAAGTTGTTCTTGAATTAATGTTGCTATCACACCAGTATGTACATATATTGTGTTATGCGTGTCAATGTTAAGGCGATAAGTATCAGATTCAAATTAAGTAATCGATTAGGGGCCAATGGGCTCTTGTCCAAGTTTGTTCTACATATAGTGATCGATCCAAATTCTTGATCGTTAAAGGCGAGTCATTGGAAATGAGTGTATATCTATGAAACGAATCAATGAAAAAACTGGTTAAGAGGCCATTATCAGTACAATCTATCTCAGATTAGATGGTTTGGATTAATACCACAAAAATGGCGAACTACGATAAATGAAGGTGGTATTACCCAAAATAAAGATTTAACAAAATGGAATTCGTATGAAAAAGACCGATTGCTTTTTCACAAAAAACAAAAGTATAGTAAGTACGTTTGAAATCCTCGAGTAGAAGAGTCTACTTGGAAACTAGAGTCAGATATGCTTGACAAATATCCTCACTTATTTAATCAAACCAGATTCTGAAGACAGAATCTTTTTAAGGGGGAAGGATATAACGACTCGTGTATTTTTGAATTATTTAAATATGTAATTATGGAAGTATTAATTAAATAAAATATGTGTCATGGTTTTGGCATAAGTATGTTGATATATACTATTTCTCTCTGATTTATTGGTGTAAAAGATTGGAATGTGTAGTTAAGATTGAGTTATATTGTTCTGTATTATTTTAAAGGTGATTTTACTACAGTTTTAAATCCGTAAATATTTGGATTGTCTCTAAAATTAGTTTTATAATTTAATAATTTCAATAATTATTTTTGGGATTTCACAAAATTTAAAAATCAATATTTTATCAATTATTTAACCCTGTATGATTTTCTGATTACATTTAATTGTAAAATCCGTATTTAATTCCAGAATTTTTCAAAATTCACAAAGTTCATATTTTTTTAAGTTTATAATATTCTGAGAATTTTAAAATTATTTTGGAAATTTTCAGGATTAATTTCACCCGCGCGTTGTTTCGTTTAATTGTTAAAAAGCGGGTATAAAGTGCACTTCGAAAATGGTTTTAAAATTTTGAAAATTACGTTTTTATAAACTTTGGGATATTTCTAACATTTTAAGACTATTTCCGTGATTTTTTGAAATTATTTTAAGTGCAGCTCAGATCGTTAATTGTTAAATGCGGGTACGAGTTGCATTTCAAAAATGCTTTAAAATTTTAGAATTTTATCCTACTAGTTTCGGGATTTCTTTTAGGAAATTTTAATAGTATTTTGGGGCCATTTTGATTAATATTTATTTGCAAGTTATACCATTAAATGAATAAATCCGATCCATAATTGGGCTTCCACTCGGGGTAACGGGACACGTGTTTAATTCTAAAGAATCAGGCAGATACGTGGCAAATTTCTACATCTCGTTTTTTTCTTATTTATTTTATTTTACTTCCTCCCTATCTCTTCCATGGCAGTAACATCAATCTCCCCTCTCGGTTTTCCGATTCTAAGTCTCTCGAATCTCGTTATTCTTTCTCTGCTTCCCTGGATTTACTGCGTTTCGATCTCTCTCTTGCTTCCCCTGGTTGCAACGCCGCCGCCGCTTATTTCCGGTTCTGGTCGGGAAACCAAAAGTGGACGTTGGACTAAAGATGACCTAGTAGTCAGTCGACGAGCTCAGTAGAGTTTCAGCAGAAAAACCTGAGTGTCGAAGTCGAATCTAATATGGTCTAGTGGTTAGACGTTAAAGCCTGGGCGGCAAAGTCGGCTCCGAGTTGATCAGTAATAGTTGTAAAGCCCTGTAAGGCAAGTACTTCTAAACCTTTATCGAGATACAATGCAAATATCTCTAAACTCTCTTGTGACATATTGTTAAACATTCAAATAATTATGTTTTATATTGTGAGTACTTTGAATCATATAGCCTTGAAATCGGATCACATCATTTGAACTTTGAGCCGTAAGCCTTATTCTTTATAAACCATCCTTTGTTGATTTTCAGATACCAAACCACACAAATATGATACTACTCCCCAAATATATAACTACCAAACACCAAATTCTGGAACAAAATTGTTTGAAAACACGAAAACTTTTTTTCTCCAACGATTCTTTATAACATCAAAGAACTATACCTTGAAAAATCATTACTTGTCTAATACCTGATCCTTTTACAGACTGAAAGCCGTTTCTTATACATACCCTGATATACCCTTGTGATATCCATGAATTTCCTTACATTTTTTATTAAAGTATTTAATCATCATTGATTATGATCTTGTTTATTGAAGTGTATTGTTTATCATACTGAACTATTTTAGAATTGGATAATTTTCTTATGTGGACCAGATTCATGGCCAGACCAGATTTGTGGTCGAATTAGGCCAATGTGTGCCTTGGATCCAGTTTGTAGAGCAGAGCTGTGTGCTTTGCTCGGGGTTAGTACGTGACTGATCAGCAGCCTAACCTTGGTTTTTAAAACTTAAAAATGAATATCCAATTCTAACGATTGTTTAACAATTAGCTTGATTCTTCTGAATCATTCCGTTTGAACATTGTTTAACTTCAGTTATCACTGTTATGACTTGTTGAGCTAGTTAGCTCACCCTTGCGATTTTTTATATATATTTTACAGTTGGAAAGGATATGGATGATAGTGAAGTCCTTCAGTCCAAAGTGCGGGCTAGGATTCCAGTTTGGATTGGATCGAGCTAGCAGGAGCTTCTTACGGTAGATAGATAGTAAGATTGTAAGAATAATTTTATTATCAGTTGTAAGTTAAATTAGTTAGGATTTGGTACATTGTAATAAAAGTTAAGGTTGTGGCTTGTTTTCATACTTTAACCTGTTGCGATCCGTGGTTATGTAAAGAAGGGGCATTGCAAATAATATTTCTTATACGGGTTCTTATATGGTGTATGTGTTATGGACGCCAAACCTCTGACCCGGGTTTGGAGGGCGCCACACAAATGGCAAGATTTGATATGAATTCTGTTGATGAAAATGTTAAAAATCTCAGGCAATCTTTTGTAGCTTTGCATGAAGTGGTTCAACAACATATTGCTAATTCAAATGATACAAAACTCAAATTGAACCAGCTTTATCAAAGTAGGTATGAGCCTTCTGCATTGCTCATGGAAGGAATCAAAGAGGCTGTGCAAGCTACTTTTGGCACCTCAGTATCTTCAAGCTCTCAACCATAATATGCCACTTCCTCAAATCTCCAACTGCAAGCTCTCCAACAACAAGTTTCAACTCTGCAGTCTTCCAATGATTCACTCACAGCTCAAGTGCAAGCTCTCACTTCTCTGGTGTAGAGTCAACATGCTGATATCCAGACCTTGGTAGAATCCCACAAGCATTTACACATGCAAAATTTTGTGGCTTTGGGAGCCATCATGGGCAAACTCAACATTCCATTGCCTGCACTTCCTGAGGCTGTGAGGCCAGAATTACCAACTCCCCTACTCATTCCTGTCAACAAGACTAAGGGGGAGATATAAGCTAGGATTCAACAATCCAAGGATGCTGGTAAATCAAAGAAGACTGGTAAATTGACATCAACTCACATTGGTCAAAGCTCTTCAGAAGCTCAATTATCTAAAGATGTTGGGAAAGACAGACTTATAAAAGCTGCAGAAGGACCCTGTCAAGATCAATAATTTAATGAACTTTTGTCAGTTTTAAGAGTGTCTCTTCACAACAACTATGTAACCTACAAAAGAGCATTGGCCAACAACATCAACTTTATCAGAGTGGTGATGGTCAAAATTGATAATTTTTTGGAGAAAAGGGTCGTTGCAAATGTGAATAACTATGGTTTGTCAAAAAAAAAAAAACTATGGTTTGGACAAATGTATACATGTATCTCTCTCCAATCTTCAAAAATTAAGAGCATCTGAGCTGGATGTAATGATTGATAAAGTGCATACAGTAATTTCAGAGGACACCCAATTGCTAAAGGAACTCAAGATTGCTCAGATAACTGCTTTTCCTGAAGCCTATCTTTATCCAAGCAAAGGGGTTGCCTACATATGTTTACAATCCAGAAAATGTAGATTCTTCACAGTGCCAAAGAATTGTGTAAGAAGTAATGGGAAATTGATAATGACTCTTGAATATGATCTCAAGGCCAAGACAAACAAGTCACCTGAAGATGAGAAGATGATCAGAATCTTGAGAAGATATCTTCAAAATGCAGAAACCATATTACCAACTTCACAATACAACTTAAAGGATGACAAGAATGATGATGAGCAGAAACAAGATGATCAACCACCTTCTGGATCAAATCCAAGTCAAACTTTTAAAGCAACTGGTGGCAAAGAGAAGAAACAAGATGAGAAGAAGGGGGATGACAAGAAGAAGAGTGATGAAAGAAGAAAGAAGAAGAAGGAAGATGGACAAGAACCACAAAAACAAACCCTACAAATACAAATCAATAAAGCTCAACCTACTAAGCCCACAAACTCAAACACTAAACCACCTCATATCTCTAAGCCCAAATTCTTGTACAAGCAAACTGCCAACACCTTACTAAAAATACCAATCACCTCATGCTAAACATCTGTTAGATATATTTGATAATGTCATGGCTAATATGTTTTATGTTTAGCTTTCAGAATCTTACTTGAACAGGATAAATCAGTACTTAACTGTTGATCAGTACTTATACTGGAAGTCAGGACTTAAGGATATCAGTACATATGTTATCAGGAGATAATCGTCAGAAGATATATATCAGAACTTAAGTGCTAAAGGACAATCAGATAAGGACAGTAGCTGATTAAAGGAAAGAAGATCAAGATAAACATAAGAAGAGATATGCATGAAGAAGGAATTCTGTAAAGAATGGAATACTTGGAAGAAAAGATATCTGATTGATATATTTTAGGAAGTAAAATTATATTCCATATCAATTAGCGATTATCTTGTAACTGTGTAGTATATAAACACAGATATAGGGTTTACACTATAAGTGTTATCATTATTAGAGAAGATTATTCATTATAACCCTAGCAGCTCTCGTGATATTTGTTCATCACTGAGAGGTAACAGTTCCATACTGTAACAGAGTTTATTATTTCAATAAAGTTTGTTTTCTGTTACTTAAGTTCTTAAAGTTCGATTTGAGTGTACTATACACTGTATTCACCCCCTCTATAGTGTGTGTGTGACCTAACAATTGGTATCAGAGCCTATCTGTTAACATACATACAGTTAAAGATCCAAACACAATCATGTCGGACACAGAAACTCCAACTAAGCCTACTAAAACTGAGGAACCACCAAAGACACAAATTCAGAGTCGGTATGAGACCATCAGAGTTCCCATACTGAGACCATCTGAATATCCCATATGGAAGGTAAGGATGACCATGTTCCTGGAAGCAACAGATCCAGAATACCTTGATAGAATCAAGGAAGGCCCTCACAAACCAACCAAACTCGCTGTTGCAGTTGCAGGTGAAGCAGCAAAGACCGTACCAAAGGAGAAGAGTGATTATACTGCTGAAGACATAGCATCAATTGCTAAGGATGCTAAGGTACGACACTTACTGCATAGTGCCATTGATAATGTAATGTCAAACAGGGTAATCAACTGCAAGACTGCTAAGGAGATATGGGATGCTCTGGAAACAAGGTGTCAGGGAACTGACACAATTAAGAAGAACAGGAAGACAATACTCACTCAAGAGTATGAACACTTTGACTCAAAGACTAATGAGTCATTGAATGATTTAGATGATAGATTTGTCAAACTTTTGAATGATTTGTCATTGGTTGATAAAGAGTATGATCTTGAAGATTCAAACCTTAAGTTCCTGTTAGCTCTTCCTGAATGCTGGGATTTGAAGGCAACGACAATAAGAGACAACTACAATCTTGATGAAACAACTCTTGACGAAATCTATGGAATGCTCAAGACTCATGAGCTGGAGATGGAACAAAGAAGCAAGAGAAAAGGAGGAAAGTCAAGGACAGTTGCTCTTAAGGCTGAAGAAGAATTCCCTAAAGCAGCTTCCTCAAAGAAAGACAAGGGAAAAGCTCTTTTCATAAAGTCTGATACCGAGTCATCAAGTTCTGAGAGTGATGATGACTCAGATTCTGAAAGCTTGCCTGAGACTGATGCTGATGAGGAGATGATGAAGCTGTGTGCTCTTATGGTGAAAGGAATCACAAAGATTGCATACAGGAAGTTCAGGAAGGGAAAGAAGTTTTCCAGGAAAGGCATAAGTTCTGATAAGAAGAATTTCAGAAGATCTGAAGGCAGAGGAGGAAAGTCTGACAGAGGAGATTACACCAATGTTAAATGCTATAACTGTGGTGAGAAAGGCCACATATCTCCTGACTGCAAGGTAAAGGGTGACAAAGGCAAGGCTCTTGTCACAAAGCAGAAAAGCTGGACAAACATCTCAGACTCTGAAAGTGAGGAAAACTATGCATTGATGGCAAATGCTGATAAAGAAAGTGCTGAGAGCAGTTCTGAAGCTGCTGAAACAAAGGTACCTCAGACTACTTATGCTTTTCATACTGATGATATTAATGAGTTGAGAAGATATCTTAAAACCATGTTTGTTAGTATAGAGATCAAACTTTAACATGTGAAAGATTAACTTCTGAAAATCTTGCATTTAAGAAAAGAAATGATTTCTTAGAAAAAGAGTTAGTCATGTTCCATCAAACTCAGAAGGATAGAGATGATGCTTTTTATGTTAGGAATGAAGTGCTAAAATTAAATGAATCTCTAAAAACTGAGTTAGAAAACGAAAGAGAGATTATCAGGACTTGGACTAACTCTGGCAAAACAACTCAAAATTTGCTAACTAGTGGAAACTGGAAAGAGGGCTTAGGTTATGGAGAAGATAAGAAAGATAAAGGAACTGAAGAAATTAAGTCTGTTGATAAACAAAAGCCAAAGTTAAAACCTGTTAAGTTTGTAACTGTAAAGTATGAAAATGAAAAATCAGAAGTTACAAAGAAATTAACTTCTGATAAACTAAAACAGGAAAAGACAGCTGAAGTGAACATAGGCTTAATGACAAAGAAGCAGCTTAAGCATAAGCTGAAAGATGTCAAGAATGCAAACAAGGTAAAATCACCTAGGAAAAATAGGAATGGAAAGGAAGGTGTGAATAAAAGCAATGATTATAAACCTGTTCCTGATGCTCCTAGGAAAACATGTCATAACTGTGGAAGTTCTAACCATCTGGCTTCTTTTTGCAGGAAGAATAAGAATATTAACTCCTTACCTTCAAAATCAGGAGTTAAGAGTCAGTCTGTTAGATACAAACCACAAAATCCTTGTTTTCATTGTGGTAGTTTATGGCATTCCATTTATACTTGTAAGGAATATCATAGTTTGTACTATGATTATTATCAAATAAAACCTTCTTTGAAGAAAGTTTCCATTGTTCCTTCTAGTGTAAATTCTGATTCAAAGTCTGATAGTGTAAGTTCTGATAAGAAAAATGTTAACATAAACTCTGATGCTAAATCCGCTGCAAATGTTAACAAACTTAATAAGGCCAAAGGATCCAAGCAAGTCTGGGTCCTTAAAATTAATAATTAGTGGTCTTTGTGATTGCAGGGCAACAGGAAAAATATTCTAGTTCTGGACAGTGGATGTTCAGGACATATGACTGGAAATAAGGCCCTGCTATCAGACTTTGTGGAGAAAGCTGGTCCAAGTGTTTTTTATGGAGATGGCAACATTGGAAAACATTGTGATATGGCAATATCAATCTTGGAAATGTCATAATTAAACAAGTAGCTCTAGTCTCAGGACTTAAACACAACCTACTGAGTATAAGTCAAATCTGTGACAGAGGTTATCATGTTGATTTCTTTGAAGAACACTGTGAAATTGTGAGTAAATCTAAAGGCAAAGTTGTTCTGAAAGGATACAGGCGTGGTAACATTTATGAAGCTAAACTTTCAACAAGTACTGATGGTTCTGCAATCTGTCTAATGAGTAGAGCATCAATTGAAGAAAGCTGGAATTGGCATAAGAAACTCTCTCATTTAAATTTCAACAATATAAATGAACTGGTCAAGAAAGATCTTGTGAGAGGATTGCCAAACACAGTATTTGCTCATGATGGTCTTTGTGATTCATGTCAGAAAGCCAAACAATAGAAAATCTTCATTCAAGAGCAAGACTGAATCATCAATTCTTGAGCCTTATCATCTAATACATGTTGATCTATTTGGTCCAGTAAATGTCATGTCTATTACAAAGAAGAAGTATGCGTTGGTCATAGTGGATGAGTTCACCAGATACACATGGGTGTATTTTTTGCATACAAAAAGTGAAACTCCATCAACCTTGATTGATCATATCAAACATCTGGATAAAATGGTCAAAGATTCTGTGAAAGTTTTAAGGAGTGATAATGGCACTGAGTTCAAGAATTTGATAATGGAAGAGTTCTGCAAAAGCCATGGAATAAAGCAGGAATTTTCTGCTCCTGGAACTCCACAGCAAAATGGAGTTGTTGAAAGGAAGAATAGAACTCTCATTGAAGCTGCACGTACAATGCTTGAAGAAGCAAAGCTTCTAACCTATTTCTGGGCTGAAGCAGTGCAGACTGCTTGTTTTACTCAAAATGCAACACTCATTAACAAGCATGGAAAAACACCATATGAGATGTTGAAGAAAAAGAAGCCAAATCTGAAATATTTTCATGTATTTGGATGCAAGTGTTTTGTTCTCAAGACTCATCCTGAACAGCTATCAAAGTTTGATCTAAAAGCTGATGAAGGAATCTTTGTTGGATATCCACTTTCCACAAAAGCCTTCAGAGTCTATAATTTGAGAACAAAAGTGGTCATGGAATCTATCAATGTCTCTTTTGATGACAAAAAGATTACTGGTCTTGAAGATTTCATTGACCATGATCAGCTAAGATTTGAAAATGAAGACTCAAATTCTGATACAGAAAATCCTGATAGTCTAAGTCCTGATACTGTAAACTCTGATGGATTAAACTCTGATGTTATTGAAACTGTGGAGACTACGTCAAAGGAAGATGCACCTATGCAGGGGGAGCATACTCAAGATCCTACCACATCTCAAGAAACATCAGAACATACATCTGGCTCTTCAAGTTCTGATAAGCCAAGTTCTGATAGTGCTGAAAATCTAAATACTGAAGAATCCAACTCAGAGAGCATAGTTTCAGGGGGAGCATCAGAAAATGTAAATGAAAATAGCATGGATCTTGGGGGAGCATCCAGTTCAAGAGAAAACCTTCCATCTGCAAGGAAGTGGACAAAATCACATACACCTGATTTGATAATTGGAAATCCTGATGCAGGTGTCAGAACTAGAACAGGTACTTCAAATGAATGTCTTTACAATTCTTTTCTCTCTCAGACTGAGCCAAAGAAAGTGGAAGAAGCTCTTCAAGATGCTGATTGGGTGCAAGCAATGCAGGAAGAGTTGAATGAATTTGAAAGAAACAAAGTCTGGACCCTAGTGCCAAGACCAAAGAATAGATCTGTTATTGGTACAAAGTGGGTATTCAGAAACAAAACTGACAGTGATGGCATAATTACAAGGAATAAGGCAAGGCTGGTTGCAAAAGGATATTCTCAACAGGAGGGAATTGATTATGATGAAACATTTGCACCAGTTGCTAGGTTAGAAGCCATAAGGATATTCTTGGCTTATGCTGCTCACAAAAAGTTTACTGTCTTTCAAATGGATGTGAAAAGTGCTTTTCTCAATGGAGAATTGGAGGAGGAGGTATATGTTGAACAACCTCCAGGTTTTGTAGATACCAAACATCCAGATTATGTCTACAGGCTTGACAAAGCACTTTATGGACTTAAGCAAGCTCCTAGAGCATGGTATGAGACTTTAGCTCAGTTTCTTCTGGAAAGTGGATTCAACCGAGGGACAATAGACAAAACACTGTTCTACCTCAACCATGGAAATGACTTACTTCTGGTCCAGATTTATGTTGATGATATCATTTTTGGATCTACAAATGACAAACTTTGCAAAAAGTTTGCCAAACTAATGCAGTCAAGATATCAGATGAGTATGATGGGGGAACTTAGCTATTTTCTGGGCCTTCAAGTCAAGCAGAATGAGGAAGGCACTTTTATTTGTCAAACCAAGTACACCAGAAACTTGCTAAAGAAATTTGGAATGCAAGATTGTTCAAGTGCATCCACTCCAATGGCCACTGCGACAAAACTGGATAAGGATACCGGTAAATCAGTAGATATTACTGACTACAGAGGTATGATTGGCTCTCTACTCTATCTAACTGCTAGTAGACCTGATATCATGTATGCTACCTGTCTTTGTGCAAGATTTCAAGCAGATCCAAGAGAACCTCACTTAACAGCTGTAAAAAGAATCTTTAAGTATCTTAAAGGAACAGCTGCTCTGGGATTATGGTATCCTAGAGAATCAGATTTTAAACTAATAGGTTACTCAGATGCAGATTTTGCAGGTTGCAAAATTGACAGGAAAAGCACAAGTGGAAGCTGCCAATTTCTTGGAGGCAGATTGGTTTCTTGGTACAACAAGAAACAAAAGTCAATTTCCACATCAACTTCAGAAGCAGAGTATATTGCTGCAGGATGCTGTTGTGCACAGATTCTTTGGATGAAGAATCAGTTACTGGATTATGGGTTAACATATTTCAAAATCCCTATTTACTATGATAATCAAAGTGCTATTGCTATGACAGGTAATCCAGTTCAACACTCAATGACAAAACACATCAGCATCAGGTACCACTTTATCAGGGAACATGTGGATGAAGGTACAGTGGAATTGCATTTTGTTCCCACAGATCAACAACTAGCAGATATCTTCACAAAACCACTGTGTGAAGCTACTTTTACAAGATTGGTAAATGAACTTGGAATGGTTTCAGGTTCTTTCTCTAAATCTGCTTAGTCTTGTTCTGTGTTATCAGACTTTACGCTCAGTATTTACAGAATTAATCTCATTGTGTATTCTGTGCTTAATTGATAAATGTCTTTAAGTACTGACTGTTGTCTGATATATGTTTCTAAACTCTGATAAGTGATATGTCTGTTCAAGTACCTATTCAATCCTATGAGGATAACTGTGCTAGATACTGACCTAGTAGTCTTCAATAAACAAATGATTCCATGTAAGAAGTAATTATTTCAGTGGAAACCCTATGACACTAGCAAATTATGATAATTGAGCTTAGTTAAGTTTACTTTGTATATCTTATTACTAAATCACAAATTAGAATAATGCTACTCATCTGTTAAGTTCTGATACTAGTAAAACTGCTGAATGTACTAAGTGCTGATAAACCTCACTTATCAAAAGAAAAAGCAAAAAGATCAAAGAATAAAATCAGGTACTCCTTTGAGATCTAGAGTAAAAATGTGGATGGGACGACCCAAGTGCATTGCTGGTATTAAGTAGATATGCATTAGAAAAGCAAAATATTTTCTTGGTGACTTTTCACACTCTATGATTACTGGAGAAATACTCTGATAATATCATAAATTCTGATACACAGTCGTGACTCACTTACACTGAGAAGCCACTGTAAAATAGAATTTCAAAAGATGCATAAAATTAGCATAAAACAGTTGAGGTGGACTCAAGCATGAACTCATTCATCAGTAGGTTTCAGGACAATGACAGCTCTTTAGCAAAATTTTAGTTATGCCTTATTTCTAAGATGTACTGAAGTGAATCAGACTTTACTCTTTGTCTGTTATTTAGCTTAATGCACACACTAATCACTCCATCTGAATGATGAAAATTTCTGTGGTGGTCTATGTTATTTTAGATAAACAGTCATTGTGTCATTATTGCACAAATTCTAAGGACAAGTTCTAGTTACACGTTCTGATGATTATGTTCTGAAGTCTATAACTCAGAACTTGTATGAGGATTTACTAAGATGGGCATTCCTTTTTCGAGTTAAGAAATTATGTTCTGATGACTGTTAAGTTCTGGTATAGGTCTAAGTTCTGATTTCTCAGTCTAATCCTTTACTTGGCTTATCTGTGAATCAAATTTGATAACAGTCTCAGTTCGAACTAGAAAATGTTGAAGTGGAAGATTAATAGTCACTATGATTAGGATTAATGGTATTCATACTTGAACAGTCCACTGTTTCTTGTTTCTTGTGCGGTTTAAACCATGATTCCTCTTTCCAATGAATGTTATTCTTTTTCAAAGTCTAGGGAGAAGAGGTAGAATTAATTCTACCTGTCAACATTCAATTTCTTTGCGTCTCCTGGCATTCTCTTGCCTATATAAGCAGCCACTTCACATCAGTCTTTCCATCAAATTCTTCACACACACTTATCTTCATACTTCTTCTTTCAAAAACACAATGGTCAGATACAACATGTTTTTGAACTACCAAAACTTCAATATGGAGCTAAGTTGTGCCGAGTGGCAGCAGGAATGGCATGTCACAGCCATTCCTGAGGAGATATGGGACTCTGTCCTACAGGAGGTACTGACACACCTTCTGTTCTTTTATATGGACTACCATCGCCATCTGGAGCGATTGGAGGAGGAAAGGCTAGAAGCTCTCCGCCAACAAGAGCGAATCATCCGACTCGCCATTCTGTTTGTCGAGAGTAGGAAGAAGAAGGTGACTTAATCTCGTCTTCTTCCTGTTTTTCTTCATCATCAGCTTTGTCAGGCTTCTTAGCTAGGACTAAGGCTGTTGATGTTAGGATTAGAAGCTTAGGGAAAATCTTGTATAAGTATTGATGTAATTTCCATTTCATAAATGTATTGTCTTGATATATTAATGAAAGTTGTTTTTCCTTCAAGATTTTGTCTCTGAGCTATTTTATCTTGTGTTGATAAATCCTGATTGATATTCTGATGACCATATAAATTTTGTTTTATATTAAGTTCTGATTCATTTTCAGCACTTACTTATCTAATTTATCTTGGTCATTTTCATGTGATGTATTTTCAGAATATCAATGATGCAGTGAAAAATAATTCAATCAGTGCTAACGGTTTAAATTTTGAATTAAAACTGTTTCTCTTGATAAATGGAACGGTTTTTCCTTGAAACTAGGCAACTGGGTAAGTAATGATTCCTGTTTTCTCGAGCCTAGTAACTGTCCGTTATTACTGCATGTCTGACAGGTGTCCAACGGTAACATTTTTGTTCAGAGTATAAGTACAACAGAGAGAAGATTTTTTTAATCTTTTATTTTCTTTATATTTTATCTCTCTCCTTACTTTTACTCTCTTTCTCTTTCTTTCTCACGTTGGTTTTTCATACAGACATTATCTCAAACACCTAACAGGCATACTTGAATCTCAATTTTTTTTCACATGGCACCAAAGGATTTAATCATTGATGAAGCTAAGTTTGTCCCCAACAACTATGCTGCAGTTCTTGATTACACTGAAGCTCCATCTGAATTGCACTTTGTGCAAGATCTTCTTGCACATAGTAGGTTGGGTATGCATTAACACAGCCTGAATTCTTTTCAAGCCAACAAGTTCTGAGGTTTTGGAGGACTGGACTTTTTGATGATGGTGGTCAACGTGGAACTCCCAGTATTATCTTCCAAGTGGGTGATTCATCCTTTGTAGTCACTCCTGGTACAGTACGCAGGGCTTTACATCTTCCAGACGATTGTACTTTCTCAATTCCAGAGGACTCAGCCCTTCGGGAGTTAATGGCTGAATTGGGATATGAAAAGAGTCTAACGAAACTTGGACAGTTGAAACGGGCTAATATCAGAAGAGAATGGAGTTTCTTCTTTGATTGCATCACCAAAGCTTTTGGGAACAAATGTTCAAATTTTGATGCTATCCCAATTCTGAGTCAACACATAGGGTATGCTATTATTCATCAAACTCATTTTGATTTTGCAACTGGAATAATTGGTTTTATTGGGGATAGGATGACAGAGGATCGAGATGTTGTTTATTTTTCTAGATTCTGTCAACTTATTTACACTTACTGTACTGATGAACCTCATTTAGTCAACACTCAAACCCCACCTTTTAAGGTTGCAAAACGATACTTTAATGACCTGGTAAATGCTGATACTAAGAAAAAAGTGGTTAGACCATTACAGATTCCTAAGTCTGTAAAACAGATCCTGGTAAATGCTGATCCTGATACTTATAGATCTGTTTACTATGATGTCCAACCAACTCCAAACACCCAAAATCCATCAACCTCAGTACCTACCTCTCATTCTACTCAACCTACCCTAAGAACATATCTCAAATCCTATCTCTCAACTTCACAGACTGCTCGACCTTCATCTTCAGCACCTACTGTGAAATCTTCATCTTCCAAGCCAAAGAGGACAAAGAATGTTCCTCAAACATCTCAAAAGAGAAGGAGGATTGCATTGAGCGATGAATCTGATTCTGAGGAACCGGTTCCTGCTAGAGAACCTGCTGTTACTGAAGCTGAGAAAGAGGTTTCTCAGAATGATTCTGCAATTGGGGGTTCTAGGCTTCTCAAGAGGCTTAGACGAATGATAGTTCCTGAAACTCCCAAGGAATCCAAATCAACAAGGAAGTACAAGAAACAGAGGGCACAAAGGCCAGTTTTAGATGATGAAGAGGAAGCAGCTAAGGAAGGGGATCAGGAATCTCTGATCTCACAAGACAAGGAATTTGCTCCAGTCACTTCTTCTCCATCAACTCCATCTCAGGAAGCTGTATCTGACAAGGCTAACTCACCATCTGTGTCTCTTGTTGATCCAGGCACAAGTGCTGATATTGATGTTCAACACTTGGTTGTGTCTGAAGTATTTCTCTTAGAAGCTCCAACAGCAAATAATCCTTCCACAACACCTGTTACTGATGCTGTTCAAACTCCAGAGTTATCAACAACACCTTCTCTGCATCAAGATGCTGATGATCAGACTTTAGGTGAGCATCAGGATATGGCTGTTGATCAGAACTTAGTATCAGATCAGCAATTAGAGGATGCTGAAGCCTCCATTGCTACTCACACTGTTGTCTTATCAGAAGATACTGATTCTTTAAGTTCTGATGCTGCAAATGCTGGAGATACTGGTGATGCTGCTCCAACTGTAGATGCTGATGAAGCAGGTCCTTCAGGACATACTCCTCAACAGACTCTTCCTAAGTCTGAACTGGTAAAGAAGTTTGTTACCGGGGCTGCACCAGTACCTTGGAGTGAAACTCCTGCAGGTCAGGAGTGGACTAAGGAATGGAACTCAGTTTCATGTGTTCCAACTGCAATACATCTTGTTGCGCACTTGACTAAAGCTGATGAAATGTTAAATCCTGATGATTTAAAAACCCAGCTTAGAGTCACTGCATTGAGTATTAAACATCTACAAGGTCTTCATTCAACTACTGATGCAGAGCTACACAAGATTCAGAAGAACTTTATCAAACAAGAACAAGTTTGGAAAATTGATAAGAAAAAGTTCTTTCAACCTACCATTGACAGGATTGCTTATATTGAGAAAACTCAAGAGAAACAACAAGCTCAGATTGATGACATTCTGAAAAATCAAGCTTCTCAGCAATCGCAACTTACTGAAATTCAATCCTCAGTGGAATTACTTATCTCTCTTTTACTACCTGCTGATGCCAAAAAGGGGGAGAAGGTAATTAAGTCCAAATGCGACACTAACAAGACACTGCAAGGAAAGGATGATGGAAATGATGATCAAGGATACTCTGGAATGGGTAGCGGTCATAGTCAAGGTAGAAGGTTTACATCAAGACAAGCTAGTCACAGGACAAGTTCTGATACTGGGAAAAGAATAAGTTCTGCTGCTGGTAAAAGGATAAGTTCTGATGAACTTCTAGATCTTGATGAGAAAATGTCAAGACAGTTATTTCTTCAAGAAAATCCAGGAATGGACTTGGAAAGTTTAAAGGAAGAAGAAGCCAGACTTAAATCAGAGAAAGTCACATCTAAATCTGAAGCTTCTGGTAAAAAGTCACTTCCAAAACTCAAAGGCATTGTGATCAAAGAAAGGACACATACTGAAGCAACGTTGGCTAGATCACAACCACAGATAGATCCAAGATCCAAGGGTAAAGAAAAGGTTGGTGAACCTATCAAGGTTTATGTACCTCCTAAGGAAGAAGAAATTACTGATGAAAAAGATGATCTTGCTCTGACTTCAAGAAAAGTTCTTAAAACAACCTCTGACATGGCTCAAGTTATTCAGAGTCAAGAAATTGTAAGTTCTGATATTCAGAAGAAGCAAGTAACCTCTGACAGAGCTCAAGTTAACTTGATATCAGAAAATAGATCAAAGACACTCCTACCAGGATTCACTAAAGCAAAACAGACTCAATCTTTGAAGACTATTGCAAGTGGTTTTGAAGCAAGAGTAGTTACTGGAAAGGAAGCTAGAGATAAAACTGGATTGGGAAGTGCTGATGAAAGAAGAGTACACAACACTACCAATGATCCAACTTCCTTGAGTGAACCAGGTATTGGAGCAACTCCTGAGAGATTGAATCAACTGGAATCTGTACAGATGGTTTACCATACCTACTTGAAAGAATACATCATGTTGTATTTCATGACAGATGGTAGGGTTTATCATATAAGACAAAATGCCATTCTATTGAAGTATTTTGAAGAATTGGAGCATGTACTTTTTTTACTTCAAGTGGATGACAGAATAACAGAGACTGCTGCAAACTACTTAAAAGAACAGATTCAGAGACAGAAAAGGCTTTATTCTGTTAAGTCTGACAGCATATATGTTCCAAAGTACAGAGATCACAATGGTGATGTTGTTGATATGAAGCCTAATACTGTATAGATCAGAACATATCTTGGTATTAAGGGACTTGAATTCAATCTAGAGTCTGACAAAGCTTATGTCATAAGACTAGATCAGGAGTTGAGAAAAGCAAAGATCAATGATCTCAGAGGTGCAATCTTTCAAACTGATGAAGATACTGCAGAGCTTAAAGATGTCAAAAGGAGAATGATTGATGAACTCAGATATGCTGAGAAATGTTTGTTGAAGAACTATCTCAGAACAACTCCTGACATCAGAGAGATCAGAAAATGATGAAGCCAAGTCGAAGATCTACAACTGCTTAAATTCTGATATTTATACAGGCTGAAGTTGTTATCTGAAGTTGAAATTGGTAAAAGCTTTAAGGACTGTAAGTTGTAATTATCTAGTCTAATTCTCATGCATTTGTACTTAATGTTTTTGACATCATCAAATATCTGTTAAACTTGTATATTATGTTAATTTACAAGTTGGGGGAGATTGTTAGATATATTTGATAATGTCATGGCTAATATGTTTTATGTTTAGCTTTCAGAATCTTACTTGAACATGATAAATCAGTACTTAACTGTTGATCAGTACTTATACTGGAAGTCAGGACTTAAGGATATCAGTACATATGTTATCAGGAGATAATCGTCAGAAGATAGATATCAGAACTTAAGTACTGAAGGACAATCAGATAAGGACAGTAGCTGATTAAAGGAAAGAAGATCAAGATAAACATAAGAAGAGATATGCATGAAGAAGGAATTATGTAAAGAATGGAATACTTGGAAGAAAAGATATCTGATTGATATATTTTAGGAAGCAAAATTATATTCCATATCAATTAGCGATTATCTTGTAACTGTGTAGTATATAAACACAGATATAGGGTTTACACTATAAGTGTTATCATTATTAGAGAAGATTATTCATTGTAACCCTAGCAGCTCTCGTGATATTTGTTCATCACTGAGAGGTAACAGTTTCATACTGTAACAGAGTTTATTGTTTCAATAAAGTTTGTTTTCTGTTACTTAAGTTCTTAAAGTTCGATTTGAGTGTACTATACACTGTATTCACCCCCTCTACAGTGTGTGTGTGACCTAACAACATCTCTAAAGAAAATCTCAAACCTACCAAAATTCATTACAAATGAAACAAGAGAAGACCAAAATTTATTACAAATCTGTTGGGAGAAAACCAAAGAAAATGCATGTTACTGAGAGGGCCATGTGGAAATATTTCAATCAAAGTGATTTTCTACCTCTGAACTAGTGCACCTCAGATGAAGACCACTTTCAACAATTAGCTGAAGAAATGGTCAGAGTTTGGGTTGTAACACTAAGTGAAGTAATAATCTACTATAAGGATGGAACCTTCACATTTCTTGGCAGAAACTTAATGGACACATTTTCACCCACAGAGATAAAAAAGGTGATAAAGTTACAGAAGGACAAGGATACTACAACTAAGGCATGGTGATCTGTTTTGGCTGAATGGTTGGTAGAAAAAGAAGAAAGAAGAGCAAGAGAGAAGGTTGAAAGTGAGGAAAGAAAAAGAAAGTATATTGAGAAGATAGAAATGTTTATACAAAGATCTGAAGAACTCAAGGCAAAGGGGATGAGCAGAATTACCAAGGATGGACAATTTCTAAACATCAAGGTTGGCAGATTATCAAGAATTAGGGTTGGTTTCTTGGACAGTTATCCATTAGATGATAGGCTCAAGCTTGTAGAAGCTCTAAGAGGGACTCCAATCATAGAGGAACTGGAAGTTCTTGTAAAGTTAAAGGACCTCATTAGAAAAGAAACAGGAAATAAGAAATTTATCTGATGACTGTATCTTACAAACTCAAGAAATCACTTAATGTATAAAAGTTGTAATTCTGTCAATTCTTATATAATGTTCTATTGTTCATTATAACTTGGGGTTAGTCTTGTTACCAGACATGAATTTGTGATAAGCAATCTTCTCACAAATTGGGGGAGATTGTTGTACAAGACATGTCTACACTATAACAAGACTAAGTCAATTTGACAACCCTAAGTAAGTTGTATTATAATCTAAGTTTGCATTTTATATTGTATTACTTGAGTCTGTAAAAGTGTCAATAGATTAGACTGGAATATTTTTCTATAAACAGTCTCAAGCCTAAGAATAAACTCTGGAAGAAGATCATGAAGATCATGCCTCAGAGAAAGTGTGAAGAAGCTTGGAGTTGAATAAATCTGTTTTGAGAAAAACATTCTAAGTCAAGAAATCTATAAGTCATAGATCAAGTCATATAGAGAAGTCATTTGAGAACTCCAGAATGACTTATCGAGAATTCCAAAATAGCTTATAGAGAAGTTTCAGAGATAGCGACAAGCCAAACTGAAGATATGAAGATTGGAGATATCGACAAGTCATTTCTGTATTAGAGAACTCAGAGTTATCGACAAGCCAAAATGAAGCTATAAAGATTAGAGATATCGATAAGTTAATTCTACATGCAAAGAGTTGGAGACCTCGACAAGCCAAGCTCATTCGAGAACTCAGAGATCTCGACAAGTCAAGTTCATATTCGAGAACTCAGAGATCTTGAAAAGTCAAGTTCACATTCGAGAACTCAGAGACCTCGATGAGTCAAAACACTTGTAGAGAACTAAGAGATCTCGATAAGCCATTATACTTATCGAGATGTTAGTTCTCTATAGTTCAAACTGGAGATCTCGATATAAACCTCAAGTACAGAATGCAAACGAGTTAAAGTTCCAAGATTATCAATCAACAAAAAAATCAATCACTGATTTGAAAAATCTACAAAAGCAGCTTGAAGAGTACAAGATCAAAGGCCAAGATTAACTAATAAAGGAAAGCCACAGTCATGCACGGTTTGTAAAGATACACTAAGCCAGAAATGGAAAGCTTTAGATAACTTAAAATTGGGTTTAATACATGCTATTGCATGTTGTGTAAAACCTGTGTTTACTAATCTATAAAGTAAACACTGGTCCTTTGTTTCAGTAGTAACAAATAAATCTAAAATTTCTTGTAACTTTCTCAAGGAAAAAGCTGAGTTCTTTATCAACAAAGAACCCAGAAATTTGTAGCAAGACATACCTGATTTTAATATAAAATTAAGTAAGTTTTGAAGATAGTGTGTTTATGTGCATGTTTTATCATTTCTGTTAAAACACTTTATTTCTACACATTAGATTGCTTTGTTCACCATATCCACAACATTGCAAAAAGCTTAAAATATTCAAAAACACATTCACCCCCTTCTGTGTTGTATTCATTACCTAACACAAAACTAAATAACTTTTAAGTGTTTGGAAGAGAATATTCCGCGAAAGCAAATAATGAAATTTTTTCATTTGTTTGATAATCTTACCGTGAACAACTAAGGCTTATGAGGATATTTTTCATGGCTACTCAATGGAGTCTACAACCTACTGGTCGTTTGTGGCTAATCAATAAAAGGTGATAGAAAGTCTAAGTGCATATTTCAAATAATATCATGCTCCAAGATGTTACATGTGAAATTAATGGCAATGATGATTCATATCCAATCAGTGGAATGGTAGTGTAACTAGACAAATCAGTACCTCAACGAAGCCACTCAGCAATGATAAGGATTTTCAGGAAATCCCAGCAACAACTTAGGGGGAGCAAAAAAAGGATCAGTTAGTCAAACTCAACACCACATTATAAATCAAGAGGACACAACAAGAATATATTTGCTGAGATAAAGGGTTTAATGTCAAGACCATTCCTAGAGTCCAGTTCTTAAGTAATCCAGATGGTGGAGTAATTATTAGCAATGCTACTAAGTATGAATGATTATTTCTCTAGTTTTTTATTTGAAGAAGAAATTAATAAAGTTACAAGAGCTCTGATATATCCGTATTGGGTGATTACAAATTCAGATGAACTCAATCAGTTAGAAAGCAGATTGTTGAGGAGCTGGTATCTAAACGAAATGACAATATTGTAATTAGTACAACGATAACCAGAAGTCAAAATGGATGACAATGGAATTGTTATGACAGACAAGGCCAAACTGGATGATAGGTTATAATCAAGAAGCAATATATGACTGAAAGCACCAGTGGCGAGACTTGAGGATATTACAACATATATGGCACTTGCTGCACATTCAAACTTCAATATTTATTTGGAGAATGTGAATAAGTGCACTCCTAGTTGGTGAGTCAAAAGAGGAAGTCAATGTACAACATATCTTAGACTTTGAAGTTATAGATCAATTGGACTTTATATATCTCCTCTTCATAAGCTCACTACATGTTGGTATGAACTGACATCTTACTCAAGAAATCATGAAGGACATGGTATGAAACCCTAACTAAATTTATAATTGAACATGAATTAGTAGAGTCTTCATACAATTATCTCTCAGTATCGTAATGCACAAACATAATGTTATATATGTGCCGTGATATCATAATAATATTATATGTTGGTCTACTAAAAAAACTTGTGCAAGTTATTTGCTAAGTTATTACAGAGTAGGTATGGATGAGCATGCTGGAAAAGTTACAATTCTTTTTGGAACTACTTCAAGCAAGTCATTAGAATAATTTTTTTAGGAGCACATGCAAGTCAAAAGAACAATTCTTTTAGGAGCACATGTAAACCAAAAGAACGATGGTAATACAAGTAAGTAAAGGATCTTTTAAAGATGTAAAATTTGGAATATTCTGAACATGCCAATACTTCTTACCAAAAGAAACCACTAAAGCTTGATCAATGTAAATCATGTATAATGACATGCTGTAGAGGTATGACTAGCTCACTCTTTTACTCAAATGCAAATCGACAACATTTAATGTTCTCAAGATGCCAATGTGCTAGATTCCAAGTAGATCCTAGAGAATCCAATCTTATAGCTATTAACAAGATTTTTAGATATCTTAAGGGACTACCAACTTTTGGAGTATTTTAACCTAAAGATATTGTGCTTAACATGTTTGATTATCTAGATATAGATTATACAAGTTGTAAGAAAGACAAGAGAAGCATCTCTGGAAGCTGTCAACTTGTGTGACATGAACATCTCGGGAAGCTGTCAACTTTGTGGAAGAAGATTGATTTCTTGTTATGGTAAGAAACAACTTCAACTCCAATAACTCTGTCGAACACTCTATGATAATGCATGCTTCAGGTATAATTTTTTTCGAGAGCATGTCTTTAAGTCAAAGAGTTACTTGTAGAAATGTTTACTAAATCACTTGATGAAATTAATTTTTCAAGTCTGGTTTATAAATTTGGGATACTACTTATTGCATAGTAGTTGAAAGTACCAGTTACAAGGAATTCTTAATATAAGTTCACAAGTATTAAATCTTCAATATTTAATGGACTTGTGAATTTATAGTAATCCAATACCTCGTACTTAGTGCTACTACCTTTTAATATACATTTTTGGTAATTAAGTCTTCTGGCATTATGTTTGTATATTAATTTAATTGACTTAAGTTATGATGGTAGTGTTATTCCCTAATAATACAACAAGAATTATAGAAGGGGGGGGGTTGAATGTAATTCTGGCTTCTTTTTAAGATTTTCGAAAAATGGTTCTAACTCAATAATATATATGTGTTTGATTTGCAAAGTGCGGAATGAAAGAATTATATAAATCAAGACACAAGTAATAAAAACACATGTTTTTAAAACTTTCTGGTGGATTTGAATGTATCCACCATATATATATATATATATATATATATATATATATATATATATATATCGAGAGAACTCTGTGTGGCTTAAATAAGCTCACAACTGCTTACAAGTATGAACAACTAAAACTTGCAGAGAAATGCTAAAGGATACAGCTTACAAACGTTTCTCTGAGAATGTATTTTCTTAGACTTTTTAGTTGTTGTTCTACTTGCTGCACTTGATTTATATATCACCAAGTTTACATAGCAAAAAGACAAGATAATAAAACAAAACTATCAAGTCTAACTCTATGCTACTTCATTACTCTATTCCAGCATCTTTGAAAACCTTCATAGCTTGCATGAAAATGGTAATGCTTCTTTGTTCTCATTTTCCTGCTAAACAGGCTGCACATTCCTTTTGCAAACACCCAACGCATGTGACTGTGTTGTCACTATCAACAGATGTTTGAATTGATCATCCATCGGGTACATGCTTGTTATCCGTCGGGTTGCCTTGTTGATCATCCGTCGGGTAGCTTTGTTAATCATCCGTCGGGTAGCCATTTATTACTTGACTCTATTTTATTTATGCAGAATTACAAGACATCTTATATTTATATTTAATCAACCTATTCTGCACATCTACTAGCAGTCTCCATGACTCATAAGCTACTACAGAAACTATACAAAGTTGTTTACAGAAATGTGCTACATGACTTATTGTTATACAAGCTACTCACCCGATGGATATCAATTAGTCATCCGTCGGGACTATATTGAATCATCTGTCGGGACTATAATTGATCATCCGTCGGGTGCTACAAAATTCACTAAGTTAAATATACTAAGGTGTTTTGTTTAGCTTATCATCAAGTACACAACATTTTCCTAACAATCTCCCCCAATTTATTTCTACTGGAATTGTAGCCATAAATTAAGAGAAACTTAATTCTAACAGAACACCCAAAAAGAAAATACAGATTGAAAAATAGTAGATAAAACTAATAAGTGCTACAATATTGATGAAAGTTGAACAATGCAAAGTACACAAAGAAATTGCTCACAACTGTTATCAAGATGCTCCTCTAGTCTGAGCAGATAGATCTATTTCCTTGATTGTATGGATTTCTTCCCAAGTCTTCTGTTGTTTTCTTCAATTTGATTCTGAAGTTATCTATGGAATTCTAGTTCATCAGCTTCTGAGAGATTAAACATTTCCTGCATTTCCAAAAGAGTGTCATTGCTAGAGATACTCAGTTGGTCCTCCATTTTGAAGAATCTTCTGACACGTTTGTCATCCATAAACTCCATCAGCCAATAGGGCCTTAGATGCACTGTCTTTCCTGTAAAGGGAATGGATAGAGTTTTTGGAAGTGCATCTTTGGCTCTAATACTCCCTAGTTCCTCAATCCTCTTTAGAAATGTTCTTCTTGTAGTCAAATTGTATCCAAATTTCTTCTTGAAGGATGAGTAGACTTTAATCAGAACAGATTGGCTTCCTTGGAGAATCCTATGAAGAGGCCATGTCATCTCTTTCCCTCCCTTGTATTTGAATACCAGTCTTTTAGGAAGATGTCTATAAGCATCAATTCCTCTCACTTCTTCCAATTCATTCAAGTAGAGATTCAAGTCTGAAAATTCCTTAATATCACAAATGTACATGAGATCTCTCTTGTTGACTAAGGGTTGGGATTTGGTTAGAGCTTTGGATTTGAGAGATACAGGCTTCACTTTCTTGCTGGCTCTAGTCTTTGTCTTCTTTATCTTGAAGATGGGCAAATTTAGCTCAGGAATTGGTAAACTATTCCAGTCTACTGGCTCATCCTTGGGAAAAATTGGTTCACCATGAATATTTCTTATTGGATCAACCACTTTGAATTCTTCAAATACCACTGAGGGTTTTGATGTCTGAGTTGTAGTTGTATACTTTTTGGGAAACTGATCTTCCAATTCCTCTTTATCAAAGTTCACTTTCCTCTTGGAATGAAGTTTGTATCTAAACCTTCTTTTCTGCTATGATTCTTCTTTCATTTTTAGATCCTTAGGTTCAACGATTATAGTTCGTTGTACAGGAGGTTCCGTTGTGGTTTTTACAGCTTGAAGCTTGGCCAAGATATCAGCTTGTTCTTTCTTTTGCTTTTGCTTCTTAGCATCCAAAGCAGCTTGCATCTTCTCTAGCCTGATTCTTTCTTTCTCTTCCTTCTTAGCTTCCACAAACAGTGGGCGTCTAATCACCACACAAATCTCCTTACCATTTCTGTAAATTTTAGCAATTCTTCTTTTTAATGCTGATTCAGCTGGATCCTTGTAGAATGCAATAGATCTTGACAACAGTTTCTTTTCATCTGGCTTTGGTGTCTCAAACACTGTATCCATAGGATTCTTTTCTGAACCCTTAGGATAGTTCCATTTGGCCTTCATGATGAGATATTTCTTTGGAGACTTGACACAGGAAGTTTGACCCCTTTCTAGATAGTTCATACTTATATCATTCACAGAGATTTTCATTACTTTAGAGTGATGATTGAAGACTTTGTCTGGATTCTGTGTTGGGCCAAATATCTTCTGAATGTTCTCATCAATTTTCTTCCAATTTATTGGACTCAATTGCTTCTTCTCAGCTGCTCTCAAATTGGTTGTTGCTTCTTTGATTAGATCTATGCTATCTTTAAAAGGTGGCTTTGTGAAAACAATTGTGGGCACAATTGCTTTACTTACTTGAACATTGAGCACTTTTTGCTCCCCCTCACTTCTTGATTCCCCTTGACTGAATAAGACAATTGAGCTTTCTCCCTTAGAAGAGGTTTCTTTCTCCCCCTTGTTATCAGCAAGTTGAGTAGAAGAGGAGGTTTGTGATGCCACTAGCCTTTGAAGCAAGTCTGTTTATTGTGCTTGGTGGAGATGAATTGCTGTTAGAGAGGCTTCCATTGCTGTTATTCTGCTATCCAAGGCATTTATCTTTATGGCAACATTAGAATTCTTCCTGAGTTGTCTCTTAATGTCAAGCATTGTAGCTTCTGGAAGTTTAGAATCCAATCTGTCAGAAATGTCCCTCTTCATTTGATCAATTTCACCTTTGATAGAGGTGACATCCTGAATATGTTGAAAACCTTGGATTTGTTGCAATTGAAGAGAAGCAAGATGTGCTTGCAGAAGCTTCTTGGTGCTGGCATTTGTTATTGATTGAAGAGCAGAGTGTGTTTGATTGATAAGTTGGATGAGTGTTACCTTGAAATGGTGTTCACCATATTGCTTTGAGAAGGCCCATGATAGCATGCCTGATCTGGAAGTAGGGCCTACTTCTCCCCCTATGTCCAATGTCCCTTCTTCACTTTCTGCATCCTCACCACCAAAGAAATCTTCTGAACCACCAGTCTCATAGTCAATATCACCAGCTATAGAGGGCAGAGCTGTGATTGCATCCTTTGCTCTTTGCATAGACTGTGTGGTGTGCATCGAATTTTGCATCCTTTCTGCATTATCATTGCCCTGTCCAGCTAGAAGTTGGTATGCTGGTACAGGGTGAGTAAATGTCTCAGCATCCAGGGAGGTAGAATCTATAACAGCTTGACTTTGCTGAAGTAGTCCCTCCCTGTTTGCATCCTGGACATTCATTTACTCATTTGCAATGACATCCACCCTTATATCTCCTGTACCTGCATTTCTCTCATTATCTCTCTTTTCTTGCAACAAGGTCTCACCTTGGCTCCCCACCCTCACACCCTCACCTTCACCATCTAAGGTGGGACTCCTCTCACTCACTTTTGCCAGTCCTGAAGAAATGGACTGCAGTAGATCACTCTTTTCCTCTCCTTTTTCCTGGGAGCAACCCAGACTCTCACTCAAATCACTCCCTTCCCTCAGTCCTAGGAGTGATTGCACTACTACTAAGTCTTCTGCACTTGTAATAATTGATGAAATTTGAAGCTGTATAGAGACGCCCGACGGATGAGGAATATCCATCGGGTTAGTAGTTTGACTATCCGATGGATGACTGCTGTTAAGCTTATCCGTCGGGATACAATCACTACTCGACGGATGAAAGATATCCATCAGGATAGAAGAAATAATTGAGTTTAGAGTGGAGACTATTGTGGACTCTGTGCAGATTGATGAAAATTTTGGCACAGATGTCTCAACAGTCTCATAAAGAAATGGAGAGTGAGCCAACAAATCATCTAGAAGATGATGCTCACTTGCTTGGATTTTTGGCTTCTCCAAGAGAGTTAAAGATGGAGAATTTGGAAGTGATGTGTTTATCATGTCAACATCCAATGATGTGTGGGAGAGTTTGGTGCATCAGGTGCTTCTATTATTAGAGATTTTGGATGTGACTCCACATTTATTGGAGCCACATCAACCTGACTTTGAGAAGGTGCAATGACTGTGCTTTAGCACCAGTTTGCACAGTGTGTGAACCCTGTGCATCCCCAAGAGTTTTTGTTTTCTTCTTTCTAGTATAAGTTTGCGGTGAGCTTGTGTCCCTTACCCTTTTGGCCTGTGCTCTTGGTTGAGAGCTTATTTCAATGGTAACATCCTTTTGGGAGGATGAAACCAGAAATGAGCTAGAATCCTTATTAAGCACTGCAGTTTGTTGAGAAACTACAGTGTGGCTAGGCTGGGAATCTCTCACCTCTCCATCCTTATTCTTAGGGCTTCTTTGATTTTCACCCTATCCCTCACCTTTCTTACCCACCTTCACACTCCCCTCTTTAGGCTTGGTGGTTTTTATAACTGATTTCTTTTGAAAGAAATCAGAGGGGGCTTTCTTAGTTTTGGATTTTGAAACTTTTGTTGGTTTGGTAGCTTAGGTAGGCAACTATTGGGTCATTGACACAGTTGCCATAGCTACACTAGAAAGCAAAGAAATTTGTGAGGTTGGAAGAGTGGAGACAGAAGAAATTACCTCACTTACCTGAGGTCCCTCCATTACTGGAAAGTAAAACAAGAAAACCTTCTTGTGATGGTTTGCTCTGTTTAAATCTGCAATTATCCTTCTTTCTTGAACCCAACAATTCAGCTTGTTGGTTGGGTTCTCAATTACAATTTCCTCAACAAGATGGTTAGCAAGCATCATGAAAAATCTAGCATAATAGACACTTCTACCTCTCTTATTGACCTCTTCTAACTTAAAACCTAACTCAAACAAAATTAAATAACTGAAATTGAAGTATTTATAATTAACTAGCATGTAAAGCATGTTAAGCACATAAATATTAATAGAACCAAAGTTACTAATTTTACCAGAAAACACCTTAGTTACTACATCACACAAATAACTCCATTCTTTCCTAAGACCCAACCTCCTAATTTTACTTAATTTAGAAGTAGTGAGTGCATAGCCCATGGAATTAAGCATATCAACAATGTCAGAGTCTGTGTGTGAGGCAGTTACAGTGTGATCAGGAATCTTGAAGCATGCTTTAATAACATCATTATTTATGCAAAACGGTTTACCTTTCAAAGTGAATGTGATGGTTTTGTCTGTTGAGTTGTACATTACAGTTGTCCATATCTCTTCAACAACCTCACAGTAAATGGTGGGTGATTCCAGTATGGCATAGTTGAGTTTGCAGTTCTTCACAAAATCCATCATTTTGTGATAGTCACCAGACTGTTGAATCCTCTTGTTCACCAAAGCTGAGAAGTTGTTTTTCTCATAGATATAACCAGTTTGAGACATGATTTTCACTACAGGTGCCATTTTTAGAGATTTGGAATTTGCAGAGAGAGAGAGTTTGCTTTTGAGAAGAAAGAAATTAGAGCAATTGAATCCTGAGAATGATAAAAGAAATGAATAAAAGTGAAATTGCTTTTATACTATCTCAGAAAATAACTGTAAAAAATAATAAAGTAAAATAAAGTGACCAATAAAAATTGCCCAAAATAGCCGTTTAAAAATAAACTGTAAAAATTCCGTCACTTATCCGTCGTGTTATGCTTACAAACTGTAAGTTTACTGGATGGATAATGTTCAGAGAATTAACGACTAGGATTGAGATAATTCGACGGATGAGGATAAATCAGTTATCCGTCGAGTTATAAAATATTCCAGAAAAATAATTGATTTTATTAACAAATTGTATTCCGACGGATGATTGAACTCGATGGATAATGATCATCCGTCGGGATGTAAATTTTGACTTAACCAAAATTTCATCCAAAACTGAAAAATCAAATTTCTGTCTGCATTACAACTTGCAAAATATTTGAAATAATTCAAGAATAATTAAGCATACCTAACTCACTTACCAACCTTGAGAAGGTGGATTCATCCCGTGGTTTGGTAAATATGTCTGCAAGCTGTTTTTCACTTGGAACAAAATGCAGTTCCACAATACCAATCATCACATGTTCCCTTATAAAGTGGTACTTGATGTCTATGTGCTTTGTTCTTGAATGCTGTACTGGGTTTTCAGTGATGGCAGTTGCACTTATGTTATCATAGAAAATAGGAATCCTATCTACCTGTAGACTATAGTCCAATAATTATTTTTTCATCCATAGAATCTGTGCACAACAACTACTAGCATCTATATATTCAGCTTCAGCTGTAGAAGTAGAAACTGAATTTTGCTTCTTACTGAAACATGACACAAGCTTGTTTCCTAGAAACTAACATGTTCCTGTTATACTTTTTCTGTCTATTTTACAACCTGCATAATCTGCATCTGATTAACCGGTTAGATCAAAACCAGAATCTCTAGGGTACCAAATGCCAAGTTTTGGTGTTCCCTTGAGATATCTGAAAATTCTCTTAATAGCTACTAAATGAGATTCTCTAGGATTAGCCTAAAATCTAGCACAAAGATAAGTAGCAAACATTATATCTGGCCTACTAGCTGTTATGTACAGAAGTGAACCAACCATGCCCCTACAACTTGAAATATCCACAGACTTTACAGTAGTGTTTAATTCAAGTTTAGTTGTAGTGGCCATGGGAGTTTTTGCAGATGTACAATCCATTAGATCAAACTTCTTTAAAAGATCATGAATATATTTAGTTTGACTAATGAATATTCCATCACTAACTTGCTTAACTTGTAAACCAAGAAAGTAATTTAGGTCTCCCATCATGCTCATTTCATACTTACTCTACATCAATTTGACAAACTTTTTGCAAACTTTTTCATCTGTAGAGCCAAATATAATATCATCTACATAGATTTGAACAAGTATACTAGAGCCATTAACATTTTTAAAGAATAAAGTTTTATCCACAATACCTCTTGTGAAGTGATTTTCCAAAATAAACTTTGATAAAGTGTCATACCAGGCTCTAGGTGCTTGCTTCAGTCCATAGAGTGCTTTCAAAAGATAGTAGACATGATTTGGGAAATTTGGGTCTTCAAAACCAGGAGGCTGACTCACATAGACTTCCTCCTCCAAATCTCCATTTAGAAAAGCACTCTTGACATCCATTTGATAGACCTTGAAATTGGCATGGGATGCCTTAGCAACCAATCTAGCTTTGTTCCTGACTACTATGCCATTTTCATCCATCTTGTTTCTGAATACCCATTTGGTGTCTATTGGATTCTTTCCTTTAGGCTTGGGTACCAACTTCCATACTTTATTCCTTTCAAATTGGTTTAGCTCCTCCTGCATAGCTAAAATCCAATCAGGATCCAACATAGCTTCTTCTACCTTCTTTGGTTCTTCCTTATATAGGAAGCTGCTATATAGACATTCTTTTTGAGTTGCTCTCCTTGTTTGAACTCTAGAAGATACATCACCAATGATGAGCTCAAAGGGGTGATCCTTTGTCCATTTTCTTTGTTGAGGTAGATTAGCTCTAGATGAAGAGGCCTCATTGTTATCTTGATGTGTGATTGAGTTTTGATTATTAGAAACTCCCCCTGAGTTTATGGATCTTTGATTTGAGAAAGGGGAACTTTCTGTGAGTGATCTATTCTGACTTTCTGCTTCTTTTAATGACCCGACGGATGGTGTATTTTGAGTTCCGACGGATGAAGCTGATTATCTCCTGGCGGATAAAGCAGATTGTCTCCCGACGGATGAAGCATTTTGCAACTCGACAGATGTTAAATTTTGTGCTTCATTAGTAGTAGATTTTTCTGCAATATCCTTTGTCATTGTTTCCTGATCACTTTCATCATCACTATCATCACTAACCATCTCCACATTATCAAATTTGAGGCTCTCATGGTAATCTCCATCTTGCAGTCCTTCAATCTTCTTATCATCAAACACAACATGTATTGATTCCATAACAATGTTGGTTCTTAGATTGTAAACTCAATATGCTTTACCAACAACATATCCAACAAAAATCCCTTCATCTGCTTTAGCATCAAACTTTCCATTTTGATCAGTTTAATTTCTCAAGATATAACATTTGCAGCCAAAGACATGAAGAAAATTTAGGGTTGGCTTCTTGTTCTTGAACAATTGGTAGGGTTTCATACACTTTGCTTGATTAACCAAAGAAATATTCTGAGTGTAACATGCAGTATTTACAGCTTCAGCCCAGAAGTATGTTGGTAATTTTGATTCTTCAAACATTGTCCTTGCAGCTTCAATAAGTGATCTGTTCTTTCTTTCCACTACTCCATTTTGTTATGGAGTTCTTGCTGCTGAAAACTCATGCATAATCCCATTCTCTTCACAAAATGCTCTAATAACAGAATTTTTGAACTCAGTTCCATTTTCACTCCCGATTCTTCTAACTTTGAAATCAGGATGATTGTTGACCTGCCTTATGTGATTGATGATGATTTCACTAGCCTCATCTTTAGACTTTAGAAAATATGTCCAAGAGAACTTTGAGAAATCATCTACAATTACTAGGAAAAATCTTTTCCTTGAGATGGACAACACATTGACTGGTCCAAACAAATCCATGTGTAGTAATTACAGAGGTTCTTCAATTATTGAATCAAGCTTCTTTCTGAATGATGCTTTGATCTGCTTTCCTTTTTGACAAGCATCACACATTCCATCCTTAGAAAACTCCACTTGAGGAATACCTTTAACCAGTTCTTTCTTGACAAGCTCATTCATGGTCTTGAAGTTTAGATGGGACAGCTTCTTGTGCCATAGCCAACTTTCATCTTGACTTGCTTTACTAAGAAGACAAGTAACAGATTCTGCATTTGATGAGTTGAAGTCAGCTAGGTACATATTTCCTTTTCTCACTCCAGTGAGAACCACTTTGTTGCTCCTCTTGTTTGTCACAACACAGGCTTCTGAATTGAAGGTTACTGAATTGCCCTTGTCAGAAAGCTGACTGATACTCAGCAAATTATGCTTGAGACCATCCACTAGGGTAACCTCCTCAATGATGACATTATCTTTAGAAATCAAGCCATATCCCACAGTATAACCCTTGCTGTCATCTCCAAAAGTAATACTTGGGCCAGCTCTCTCCTTGAACTCTGTGAGCAGGGTAGAATCTCCAGTCATGTATCTTGAACAACCACTATCTAAGTACCACAGATTCTTTCTGTTTCCCTGCACACATCAAAACCAAATCAAGTTGATTTTGGTACCCAAGTTTCCTTGGGTCCTGCCTTGTTAGCTTTTTTCTTTTGTTTCTTAGGTTTTATCTCATTTGACTTGGGGATATCAGATTCATCCTTAGTCATCTGAGTTGGACCTTTGAAACTAGTCATTAAAACAGAATTATCATGCATATTTTGATTAACAAGAAATGGCATGCTATTTGCAAACATGTTATTCCAGTAGGGCATGCTAAATGGCATTTGAGGCATACTAAATGCAACATAATAAGGATTAGGTGCAAATGGCATATTAGAAAATTATGCATTCATATTCTATGTAGACATAGCATTCATAGGCATAGAAGGCATAACACTCATGTTGGGAAAAGAAGATGGTACATATATAGGAGTAGGCATGTCAAGTTTGCAATTAACAGACAAATGATTAGCACTACCACAATTAACACAAATTTTTCTTGGAGCATACTTATTAGGTGTGTAGTTGTTATGTTTGTTAATCCCTACTTTCCCATTTCTATTATTTTTCTTTTTAGCCTCTGTTTTAACCTCAATCTTTTCTAGTCTGTCATTCAATTGCTTGATGGACAGATGACCAACATTCACTTTCTTCTTCTTCTTCACTTGACTAGATTCTCCTGAAATAAAGTTTTTGGAAACTGATCCATATTTTTCATTTAACTTGGCAAGTTTGGCTTTACTCACAGGTTTGCTCACAGCCGATGGATGATGATTTATGTCACTCGATGGATAATCTTTTTGATTATCCGACGGATGACTCTCATCATCCGTCGAGTCTACATCTGTTGGAAATCCTTCAACCAAATTGGATTCCAGCTTCTCTTTATTCTTTTTCCAGGCTGGATCATAGAAGGACTCAATTTCTTGAACTTTGGTGATTTGAGCATGGACATCTCTAGATGATTTCCATGCCTTAATCACCTCCTGCTCTCGTTCAAGCTGCTTCTTCAAAATCTCTTCTTTCTTCAAGGACTCAGTTAATTCATCCGTAGCAATCTTACATTCTATTCTCAATTTTTCAAATTCAATAAATTGAGACTCTAGCATATTATTCCTCTCACTTAAAAACAATAGCATTTTCCTTAGTGAGGGACTTAAGTGTAACACGCAAATGATATAATTCTGTAGAAATGTCATTGGTTGCATCATTACACTCAGTTTTAGATAAATATGCAAGGTTATTGGTGATTACCTGATTACTTGAAGAACTTATCTCTGTTTCATCAGACTTGGCCATTAGGGCTAGATTGACATAACTGACATCTTCATCCTCATCCAGACCATCTGCTTCCAAGTCATTTTCTTGTGTAATAAAAGCCCTTTCCTTTTGTTTGAGCAACTCAAAATACTTCTGTTTATAATCCACAGGCTCAAACTTCTTCTTGTTGGAATCTGGCTTTCTACACTCAATGGCAAAGTGCCCTGCCAAACCACATTTGAAACATTTGAATTTTGATTTATCCACCATGTTTCTATTTGGCTTAGCTGCTCCAAAGTTCTTCTTGAACTTGAGCTTGGCAAATCTTCTGGAAAGAAATGCAAGATGTTCATCAATATCATCCATATCATCTTGGCTAAAAGAATCTTCATTTTCTGCTACCAGCCCCTTGCCCTTGTTTTCACAGACCTTTGAAGTAGACTCAACAGCTTCTACCTTTACCTCTTTCTCTTTCTCCAACTCAGCAACCAGTGCTATGGACCCTCATTTCTTCTTTCCTTTCTCCATCCTCTCATCTTGCTCTATTTCAAGCTCATAAGTTTTCAGGATGCCATACAGTCTCTCCAAGGTAAACTCCTTGTAATCCTGTGAATTTCTCAGTGAGACTGTCATTGGTTTCCATTCCTTTGGAAGAGATCTAAGGAACTTGAGTTTGGAGTCTTTTGTCTGATAGACTCTTCCATGCAATTTCAGAGCATTTAGTAGTTTTTGAAACCTACTAAAAATGTCAGTGAGAGACTCACTATCTTCACAATGAAAGTGCTTATATTGCTGAATTAGCAGCTGCATCTTATTTTTCCTTACTTGCTCAGTACCATCACAAATAATCTGAATTGTATCCCAAACCTTCTTGGCAGTTTTGCAGTTAATGATGTTATCAAACATATCACCATCAACTCCAGTGAACAATATATTCATGGCCTTCTTGTCTTTCCTGACTTGCTCAATATCAGGATTTGACCATTCATGCCTAGGCTTGGGAACATATGGTTCATTCCCTGTTGCAGCTCTCATTGGTACATGAGGACCTCTTTCTATGAAATCCACATAGGCCTCATCTTGAGAAAGAAGATGTAGGTGCATTTTCACCTTCCAGTGATGATAATTGTCTTTGTTCAGAAATAGAATCTTCACTCCAACATCCTTCTTGTTCATCTTGCTATTTTGTTGTGATCTTTAAACTCTTTGTACTTCAAGAGCTTGCTCTGATACCAATTGTTATTTCCTAACAATACAACAAGAATTACAGAAGGGGGGTTGAATGTAATTCTGGCATCTTTTTAAGATTTTCGAAAAATGGTTCTAACTCAATAATATATATGTGTTTGATTTGCAAAGTGCGGAATGAAAGAATTATATAAATCAAGACACAAGTAATAAAAACACAAATCTTTAAAACTTTCTGGTGGATTTGAATATATCCACTATATATATATCGAGAGAACTCTGTGTGGCTTAAATAATCTCACAACTGCTTACAAGTATGAACAACTAAAAATTGCAGAGAAATGCTAAAGGATACAGCTTACAAATGCTTCTCTGAAAATGTATTTTCTTAGTCTTGTTAGTTGTTGTTCTACTTGCTGCACTTGGTTTATATATCACCAAATTTACATAGCAAAAAGACAAGATAATAAAACAAAACTATCAAGTCTAACTCTATGCTACTTCATTACTCTATTCCAGCATCTTTGAAAACCTTCATAGCTTGCATGAAAATGGTAATGCTTCTTTGTTCTCATTTTCCTGCTAAACAGGCTGCCACATTCCTTTTGCAAACACCCAACACATGTGACTGTGTTATCACTGTCAACAGATGTTTAAATTGATCATCCGTCGGGTACATGCTTGTTATCCGTCGGGGGCCTTGTTGATCATCCATCAGGTAGCTTTGTTAATCATCCGTCGGGTAGCCATTTATCACTTGACTCCAGTTTATTTGTGCAGAATTACAAGATATCTTATATTTACATTTAATCAACCTATTCTGCACATCTACTAACAGTCTCCATGACTCATAAGCTACTACAGAAACTATACAAAGTTGTTTGCAGAAATGTGCTACATGACTTATTGTTACATAAGCTACTCACCCGATGGATATCAATTAGTCATCTGTCGGGACTATATTGAATCATCTGTCGGGACTATAATTGATCATCCGTCAGGTGCTACAAAATTCACTAAGTTAAATCTACTAAGGTGTTTTGTTTAGCTTATCATCAAGCACACAACATATTCCTAACAGGTAGACAATTCCATGTGATATCAGTCTCATAATTTAAATTTTATTACATAGTTCTTTGTATCATTTACAAATAATTGTGATACTTTTAGTATTAGTTATATTATTTAGATTACGTGTTATAAGTAATGATGCTTATTTCTAAAATCATGAATATTAAAAATTGAATTATTTTTTAAGTTATGTGTATAAAATTCTCAATATTTTATTTGCTTAAAAAGTATTTCTAAAATACTAATTATCAAGAAAATAATTGCCATGTGTATAATTCATATATTCTATCAGTAATTATTCAAGGATAATTATAAACATTTAAGTGCTAATATCTAACTCATAGATTTTTTGTATTTATTTATATTTTATTTCTTTTAGTAGCTTTGGATTATGGAAATTTAAGCAATTCAATAATTTTTTTTGCTCAATAAGCAACATGATTAACTATAACTAAATATGTTAACAATTGATATCTATATATTGATTGTAACTAAATATGTATAAATTAATTATGAGACCTTGGTTTTGGTGAATTTAGCAATGTCATATCTCAAGAATTCACTGAAATCAGAATCATGATTGTAGCATGATTAGTTGTATTCAAATTTTTGACTTATATCAGTTAATGATATTTAGTTAAGATTTTAACTACGAACTAATTGTAAATTATTAGTAATTGTGAAGTATTAGTATTTGTGAAGTTACTTGGAACTACTTTAAGTAAGCAATGCTTTATCTTCAACTCACTGATACTAATACATTTAGTATGAAAATTCTTTTATGTATAACTATGGTTATTGTGTTTGATTTTTTATTAGAATTAACCATATGTTGTCTACTTAGAATAATTTTTATACTAATTTGAAAATTCCTAAATACGTTTATAATAGATGTAATACTCAATGGATCAAAGTATATGTAACTTAGAATATTTTTCTAAGATTGCAAATAAGATAATGTTAGTCAATGACACTCTATTTATTGAACCAATATTGCTTGAAAACTTGCAATTGTTATGAGTTAACAATTGTACAATGTCTGAAATTGAATGCTAATGTCTATCTGATATATTATTGGTGTTTAATTTATTGATATCTTATTTTAATATATTAAAATTTTGATGTTAGACAATTCTATGTCAAATCAGTTTCATAATTTAAAACATAATAAAATAAGGTGCAACATAATTATTGGTATCTAAAATACTTGACAAGTATCAATCAATGATATATTGTTAATATTTTATTGTGAATAATTGTGAGATTTTAAGTTCTAGTGAGTCTATAAGTGTTGCTATATCTGAAGGATTTACTACAATTTGAAATAACATCATATTCATTATTATTAAGATAAATTATCAATGAAAACTTTTATTGATAATAATTTTATAAAGATAGAGTATGGAACTTTTGATATAAATGAGAATTACTTAGACTTTACCCTAAATGATTAATACTTTTATAAAAACTCATTCATATTAAAAGACAAAATCTTTCCTTCTCTAGGTCATCAGTTTGTGTCTTTTTCAAATCAAAAGACATGATCATTTATCTTTTTATTCATAAATACAGACTTGTGCACTCGAACAGTTTTAAGAGCAAAATCAAACTTTTTTAGTTGTGACAGCCCCAAATTCGAGGTCAGGATTGGGTGTCACCAAACCACCTTAAACAATATAAACCTGTATATTGAGATAAATATACACATGACCCCTCAATTTTGAATCGATTACAGGTTATGATATGAAACAAGAATATGAAAATCTAAATTTTATAACAACTAACTCAAACTTTATTACCTCTTTACCAACTTCCACATCTTATCTACTCTAACATATCCAAATTCCTGAAGCTGGGGTCTCTCCATTTCGCTTCCTACTGTGAGCTGTCTACTTTTATCCTCATGTGCTACTGAAAGAATAAGAAAATAACAAAGCAAGAATGAGCCAAAAATGCCCAGCAGGTATCATAATTTGATTTCCAGGTATCAATTCAAAAGAAACTATAGGAACAATTTTCGAATAGTTTTATGAACATCTTTGTCAATTTAAATAATTGAGCGAATAAAACATCGGCCCTTATTAGCCTTCAATCATAGATCATATTTCTCTGAAAAAGGACTATGAACAATTCACTGATTCATCTCTTAAATCAATTATTTGTTCGATTTTGTAGTCATGAAACTCTCAAAAAGGAATGCCGTTAATGACGATCAACAATGAATTAAACTGGATATTAGAACTAACATATGTACTATACTCTGCTGATCATTCAGAATATAGTACGAATCTATGCCCATCCGCATAGACCCACCATCATATCGGGTACCCAGGCACACTTTGGCCTAATAAATCATAGGGTCCAGTCCATCCCTGGCCCTTTTCGTAACCATTCAGTACGTAGAGTATTTTGATGATAAACCATTTTGGTTAGAACATCATGATTTAAGGTGCGCAAAAAACCCAGAATAATAGGTATTTACTCAAGAGATCAATCAATAATAATGAAAGAACAAGAATTAAGAATACTAGCACAATCATGATTTACTTCAACAAAATTTAAAATATTTAACTATACTGAATTTAGAATAGGGAAGAAATACTCACCTCAATTGATCAACTCTCTGATCTTTAACCATCTGCCATATAACTCATTATGGTAGATCTGTACTTTCATTGACGAACTATTTGACATTTACTTGTCAATCACCATTCTATATTCACGTCATCTCTATATCTACTCGTCTCCGGTATCACATATAAACAAGCTTTACTTTTAATCTCCTGGTATGGCCTTGAACGCCGCAAACTATGTGTATCTATCATAAAAGATACTATTTTAATTAACTGACAATATATAATTGTCTAATTCATACGTCTATCATTATCGTCTACCCACCCAATGACTATAGATAGGGATCATTTTCAATTATAAAATTTTAATAGACACATGGCACTTAATTCACATAGTACGTAAACATATAAGACACATAACACGTACCCCTTACGTTAAAAGATGTGGCTCGATATGTTTAAAACTGAAATCATGTCAAGATATGACTTTTCGGAAAATATCTGACTCATAAATATTTATAAAACAAGCGGCAATTTGATACAAAAATATTTATGTCTCGAAAGTATTTTTAGTAGAAGCGGAATATTTTTCAGAATCTAGACGCATTCGTTTTATATTAAACGGATAAACGGTCTATTTATTATGAATAAAATGTGAATTATTCAATTAATAATAATATTAATTGAATATTCAATACATTCATATATTTTTAAAATCTCACACTAATTTTGAAATATTATTTGGCTCAATTTTAAATAATTACATTTTATTTAACTATTTATTAATAAAATTAATTGAATAAATGAATTAATCAACTGATTAAATCAATAAATAATTACATAAAATAAATTATAATAATTAAATCAAATTATAATTTTTGAAAATAATACGGAAAATAAATTTCTGAAATTAAAACAATTCAGTTAATTATTAAATAATTAACCAAATTAATTTTGAATTTAAAATAAATTTTTGTTTTTAATATGAATTTTTATTTAAAAATAATTGCAGAAATGGTTCTTATGAATTCAATTGGGGCAATATATATCAAATCCGGGTCAAAGGGTTACTAAAAAGGGACAGGAAGAACAACAAACCAGGTTTGAAGTCCGGTCGCCGGAATCTGGGTTTCCAGAATCCGATCGAAAAATCGGCGACCTCCAAACAATTCTGGCGACCCCGTTCTGCAGCCGTGGCGCACCATTTGACATGTTTTTCCATTCGTTCATGATCAAAATCACACAAGCAACACGAATTTGACCTTAACAATCACAATCAGTCTACATATAATCACCTCCGTCAAAACCGAAGTAACGCCGACGAGAACTCTGGCCCAACTTCGACTTTCACCATTTTTGAACTAAATTTAACGACTAATACTTCAATACAGTCCTCTGAGTCTATATCAATTATCATAATCGTCAAACAATACATGGTTAACCCAGGAAATCAAAATTGAAAATGAAAAAAACCGTGAAACTCGACTAAGTAAACTAACAATAGAATCGATACAAAAATTATATGAATCGATTGCAAATCATATTAGGAAGCTATTAATATCATCAAAAACAATCAACAATCATAAAATCAGAACCCCTAATTTTGAACATAAACCCTAAAACCGAAATTAAAAATTACCAATCTGTGAATCGTTTTGATGCCAGAATCTGATAGAGCTCCTCAAGAGCTTCAAATTGACTACAAACACGACATAGTTTGCTTTCCAGATCACCTCAAAATTATGGTTTGATCTCAAGAACAGTTCTTGAAACCCTAACCATAAATTCAGAGATTTTTTTTTGAAATTTTAAGCGTTAAATATCAAAGTGATTACTGAAGTGAGGGACATATATCAAAAAACTTACTAAAGTTATCGGGGACTCATTTGCACCATTCTCGTTGCAAGTAATGACAACTCATTAATTTAACAGATGGATCTAACGAAAATGTTATTTAACACACATGTCTCATTGACTATTAATACATACATAATAGGTGGCAATTGGATATGTATTATAAATTTCAATATGAAAAAAATTCAAGTGAAATTTATGTATATTCAAAACTATACAATTAAATACATCCAATGAAGATATTATTTTTATTATTAATTTTTTTTTTGTTATAAAATTTAAGTCTTTCTGAAAGCATCTAAATTTTATTTAAACAACTAAACTTTTAGTTTTTTTATTTTCTCAATCATTTTTTAAAAGAAAATTATAGAAAAATCAAGAAAATATTGCAAATAAATTTTAGAAAAATTGTAAATACTTTAATTTTTCAACTTCAAAACTAATATCTTTAATAATATAACTTTTAATATTATATATAGAAAAAAGAAACATAGCTTTTAATTAAAATTTTAAATATGAATCACATATGCAAGCATATATAATATATACACACAACAAACTTTTACTTTTCAAGATCAAATTGATCCTAATATGGCACATAGATTCTGGAATCGGCCATCGTGAACCTACCAACTCTTTTACGTTGAAAAGACAATTGCAACGATGAATAAGATAATCATCATTCAAAACCTAGATTACCTGAATGTAAGTGTTTTGATTTTTGTTATATTATAATTTTGATTTTAGGGTTGAATGTTGGAGATGTCCAGGTTGTAGTCGTGCAATTATTGAAATCAATTAATTTGATATTGGGTTTGTATTTTTTGCATATATAATATAATACATTTACATATAGTCTCGAAATAAATCTACATATTAGACTGGCTTATTTGGACTCCACCTCATGTTACACTTGTTGCCACGTCTGTTCAACAGTAGATCCTGTTAAAGTTAAGACGTTTAATGTTAGGTCAACGAGCTGGACTAACTGCAATATCATTACTCGTTACTAAAATGGTGCATATGAGTCCCCAATAACTTGAGTGAGTTTTTTGATATATGACATTCACTTAAGTGACAACTTTGATATTTAGAATTTTTAATATATTTTTTCTGAATTTTTATAAAATAAATATTAATTAAAATATATTTATAATTACAAAATAATATCCCAAAATTATTTAGGGCCTAACTATATCATTTAATAAAAATAATTAGCACAAAATTAATAATTAACTGGAAATAATTTTGTATCCAATAAATATAAAAATTATGTCAAAAATGTTCGAAAATTACGAATAATCGAAAAATGCAAAATTATTAAATATTTGAAAGTCCCACGATTTTATAAAAATGAAATTACGATTTTTGTGGGCTTTAACGTCCCGGTAGGGGCCCGGTAAGATCATTTTTCACGAAATGAAATATTTTTTAAATTAACTAGATGCTCTGAAAATCAATATAGTAAACTCCATATTATGCAAAATAATGCCAAATACCTCACCCGCAATATCGAGTATTAAAATTTAATCTCGGTAACATGATATTACATATAAACACATTTATCGCGAAATAAAATAGCCGAAATCGTACTGAACATATAAAACATGCAACAAGTCAAATTTATGACCAAACATAATTCACATTGAAATAAAAACATAATATTTTCTTTACTACCACACAAAATAGTCGTAATTTCCCGGGTCTTATATCTGCAGTGGTGATTGCTCAGTTCATGAAAATCATTTTGAAATCACCATTGTACATCATTTCTCTCAAAAGATAAAATGCATGGTTTTCACTCACACAAAACTTTTAAAAGATTTACATGCATTATAACCCTACATTGTTATATGTTCTGTGATGAAGGTTCATCCTCAAATGAATTTCTTTAATCTGATAGTCATGAGGTTGAAAACCCACAACTTCTATCCTAGACTGTAAAGACAAACACTGAAACAGAACCAACCAATACTCTCTTACCCCAAAAATGAAATTTGAACGAGCATGAGGGAGAAAGTGTCATAGTGCACAACATGAAGAAGGTTTCGAGGTCAACCTAGCGGCTCTGCCTCCTACAAAGTCGAGTAGTATTCGAACTGAGGCAACTGCTAGCCCCTTACATCTTCTCAAAAAGATGTACTTGGATGAAAAAGGCACAAAAACAGTTATTAGATTAATCCTCTCAATAGGGTGCGTCCATTAAAATTATCCTGTCGTCCAGGGTATCCGAAGTAGTGACACCACCTCGAATATAAACAATTCTTGATGCACAAGGTGAGGTTACACGCACAAAGGAAGAGTTGATAGAAATAAGAGTTTTGACCATTTTAAGGTTAGATTCGATTGTTCAAAGTTATTTAATGGACCAATTTCCTTTACAGGTGTTAGGAGATAATACTGATCCAATAGCCATTTGTCAGTGGTCAATGTCTACCTCCAGAAGTTTAAATACCTTAAATGCATCTGTGGATAATGGGTTTGACAGAGGCGCCGATTGACAACTTGTTGACTATGATTCAGATTTACCTGATGAGTCACAAGGAAATGTCTTCACAGACATTAGATGGAAACTTTGATCTTAATGCTAAATTCTTTGGATCATTTTTTACCTTCCCAGAGTTCAAATATGGAACATTGAACGAAAAATTAGCAAATTGTAGATTATGACTCAGATTCATCTGACGAGTTTAACAGGGATGGATGTAGATTTGTGAACTTCCATTCACTACGCCATAAGTGTGCTTTTGTAATACAAGCGTTACAACAAGCGTTACATTAGTTAAGAAATTTTTGTTCTAATGTAACAACTCTGAATTAGTGTTACAACAGTTATAAAACTAGTATTACACAAAAATGCTGGTGTTGACGAACATGTAACACCATCACCTAGTGTTACATTAGTTACTTTTTTAATTTTTAAAATTTTTAAAATGAAAATATCATCATAAAATTAGATTTAAAATTATATTTTGTATTATTCATGATTATAAATATCATATATAATATAAAAAAATAAGTTTTTTAAATACAAATATATAAGATATTACTTTAATTTTATATATAATAAATTTTTTTTTCATAATTAATATGAAAAACTAAAATAAAAAAGTTAAAAATTATGCACGTTCTACGAGGTAAAAAATAAGGCGGTATTCCCTAATATGCACTAAGATGGGGCGTTGATTTCATCGAGAATTTCACTATGCTATCGGGTACTCTTTTCAATTGATCCCTATTCTATCTATATTGTTATAATTAAATTGTGATTTTGTTATCTATTGTTGTTATAGGATGATTCGACTTTTGAGTAAGCTGAAGAAAGATGCGAAAGCTAATAGGAAATCTCAGGTTTGCTTTTTCTGTTCGATTATTACGAAATTATTGAATTAGGTTTAATGTGTTTGGATTAATAGCAAGTAATTGAGATTGGTGGCTAATATTTATTTATTTTTTATTTTTGTGATTTGGATTGGAGTTAGTAGGTTTGACTTTTCGTAAATGATGAGACTGGACTTTGTGGAGGGGATTGGGTTTGCGTTTTGCTGTTTAGGTTGATGTTAACAACCTAAACATCAGGTTTTCCCTTCAACATATCACAGTTAGTTGTATGACTAACTGAATTGTTTAAGATAGTTCAAACATGTGAACAGAATTTGATGCTGATGGAAGCAGAACATCAGGATCGAAGTAGGACAAGTAAGAACAATGTAAGAACCTCATTTTCTACTTACGAGTTCCATTATTAATTACTGAACTAGAAAATGATATTTTGACCACTTCAATTGTCATAGTTCATATTTTGCATTAAAGCAATTATTTTAACTTTAGCTCTTGCTCATATCGAATTTAAGTATTTTGTATCAATTTCATCTGTACCCCTTTACACAATATGTTTTGTCCGAGGGAGAAAATGATTATGTTATATTGAACTCCTCAGACCGTTGGTGAGGATTTTATAGCAAAGGTACAGCTACTTGAGGATGATCTTGCTGAGGCTCTGGAGGAAAATAATAGATATAAGCTTCAGCTTCAGAGGTACATAGCAGAACATAACTACAAATTTTGTTATTTTATAGAGGTGTATGCCTAATCCTTTTTCATCACAATTACCTAGTTCGATAAAAATACACAAAAAACAATACTGATTGGATTAAAATTCTTTTCACAATATTACAATTATACCTTACTTAGTTTAAGTATTTCAAGATAGACTCTAAACCTCCTTTTCACATGAAATAGTTATCAAAGGTAGCGCATAATACAATCATATGTTGATAACTGCTTGTAATCCGTGCAGTATTTTCTCTAATGGGCTGCACAGTCATTCAGGTGCACTGAGAAAGTCTGTATCTAGTAGTGAGTTGGATGCAAGTGAGAAATATGAGCGGACAAAGTCTTCTTTAGAGACTGTGATAGTAGATCTTTGTGATCGTTACTTTTAGATGAGTCTTCGATATGCTGAAGTGGAGGCCCAACGTGAGAATCTTGTGATGAAGCTCAAAGCACACAGTCATAAAACCCTAGGCCTTTTCATTTATGTTTGTGCTAAGGAATTACTTTTCAGTATCATACATCAGATTTTCCCTTGTATATTGCTTTACAATGTAAGTGGTGGATGTTTAGTCTTCCTGTTGTTTTCTATTAGTGTTTGTCCTGTGTTATAACAGTGGATAAATCTGTCAGGATTATTTTCTTGTACAAAATAATCTGGTTGAAGTTTCATGCAGTCTATCTTAAAATTTCAGCTAGCTGGGGTTGTTGCAGTTGAGGTCACAAGAGGCCCCTCTATCGACTTTGTTCCTGGAACTTTCTTTTAGCCTATTTGTATCAAAATATGCATTGTCAACTAGATAAAAAATTTACTCAAAATCATAGGTTTGTGTATGTTGTTGCGGGGAAAAGCATATGCTAATAGATCAGGCTTTGATGGAGCTTGGACAAAGGAGCCACTCAAGTTTGATAATTCATATTTTGTGTAAGAAGTTTATTCAAAGCTATGATTGTATTCTTGCAGTATATTATACAAGAAGTGTAGAAATGCTTGTCATTGTATTTTGGCTGTTTCTTTTTTATTACTAAGCAATTGTATTTACAGCTTTAAATAACAAATAGTGTAGTGTATTAATTAATGGCCCAGCTGGAGTAGTATTTTTTGGGGTTAATGTAAGAAATCTAGGGTTTTGTTCCGTAAGAAATGCTTATCATTGATGCCTGCAGGGATTTGATATTCATGACTATTCCGAATTTAACGATCCTGGTGTTTTGGTTCAGTTATACTACCCACCAAAAAAACCAGCCAATAAAACAAATGTAGCTGAACTCCAAGATTGTTCTCTTCGTGCAATTGAGCAGTATAACCGTGAACATGTCCGCGTCTCTGCCTCTGCGTTGAATTCTTTTTCGACTAAATTTAACATTTGACTGATCTTTTTTAGTATCCCCTTTTTATTTATAGCAAACACATTACGGCAATGCTCATGTTGTGAAGGCAAACTCAGAGCCTCTTGCTCCTTGCAGATACTATATCACGTTTGAAGCAACTGATGAAAAAAATAACAATAAACAGATCTTTCAAGAAAGAGTGAATATCTTTTTCCCTGAGTGGCAGAAAGAGGTTGAGTTGGTTAGAAGAATCAAGACTCCAAACCAACTCTTTTGTTGTCCCCAGGCTACGCAAAGCGTTACACATGTAACTCTAGATTTCCATACGTTGTTATTTTTTAATCATCTTTCTTGTTTTTTTCATAAACATCATTACCAATGGTTTTTGTTCCTCTACTGTATCTTTGTCTTCTGATACTGGAATACACTCACTTTTGGTTGCAATATCATTGGTTTTTCTCCTTGCTTTTACCTCTTTATTTGTCCTCGCTGTAGCTAAAAAATCAAGTAGTTTTTTGATAATACATATGTGGATGGTTAAAAATAAAACTAGTTTCACATGAAACCCCAAAAGGAGGAAATGTAGGTAACGACAATGTTTATGTGATTTGTGATTCTGCTAATGCGGTTAGTTTAGTTTTATCTGAAAATTGTCGGCAGGCTAATATCGGAAGACAAGTTTTCTTCTATCTTACTTTGCTCACACAACACTTATGTATTGCTATTTTACAGATAAAAAAGAACATGAAATACAGGCAGAGATTATGTCTAACTATCGGGTACGACTTTCTTATAACTTGATAGGGATTTTTAGTTATACTTATATCGAACTAGAAAACTAATTAGTTATATTCTTTTTAAAAGAAATTTTATTGATTTTAGATATAAAATGTAATATATTTTTATTGGAATTGTTAATAAATATTTCTGTGTGATGATATGCAGGACATCCATCCATTTTCAGGGAAAGAATTAAGAGATGACAGCTCCACTCGGTTATCATTAACACTAGTAATATGGTTTAGAGATAAGATTATTATGTACTAGTATGGCTTAGAGATGAGACTATTATGTATTATTACTTTGATATTATGTTGCTACTGGGATTGTTGTTTTACAAGAGCATGTAATTTAAATAATTTAAAATTAACCGTTCCATTTGCCTATTCTAGTGTAATGTATGTTTATATATAGTGTTACATAATATATACTACTGTTGCTTAATTATAACAAACTGGTGTTACAACTGATAGAACTGATTGTTAAAATAGCCTATGTGGGCCCCATAAAAATATGGGACCTACAAGTGGGGCCCACTTTTGAAATCTTGATTGAACCTAATGTATCACTCATTTAGTGTTACATTAGGGAGTCTATTGTAATGCTCGTATACGTAATACCCCTTGGTGCTACAATAGACCTAATGTAACGCTTTTTGGGCCTATTGTAACACCATTTAGGCATTACAATAGCCCACTTATGGCATAGTGATTGCACCACCTGTGACCTTCTTAAGGATGGCTAAGGTGATTTTCCTTGCAGGTACATCTGGATTTTGGAGCTGTGAGAGGAGTGATACACTTGTGAGAATGAGTGTAAACACGAGTGAAGAGAAGAGTGAAACACTTATGAGGTACACGAAACAGAATCACACACTCGCAGTGAGGAAGAAACAAAAACATCAAATTGTTAGTGTGTGCCCTAGAGGCAACACTATTATGTTTATGTTATGAGACATTTAGATTGTTAATTATGATTCTATGGATTATTCTTTAAAATTTTATTATATCTTTATTTTCTGCGATAAAATGTTAGATTAATAAATGCCCTCGAAATATGATATGAAAATCTATCTCTGAGTATGGGACTTAGAAGTGAGATTATGAGAATAGTATTGATATTCCTAAAGCTCCCTAATCAAGTATTATTGTTAAGGGACGACAATAAATACATTGGGACTAGTGCCGGATTGATCCGTTGTGAGATACTACATGTTTATAGTGTCATAAGTTGATCTCATAGTGATAATGATGTATTGGTCCTTTGACCTGAAGTCATTATAGTTTTATACGAGAATTAATACACTTTGATACTATTGAAAGTTATCCTTGACCGGGTAATAATAAAAGTAGACATTAGGTATATTATGAATCGTATGAGAAATATGAAAGATCTAGATGGGATTTAGCCTTCCAATATTATGGAGTGATATTTTGGTCTCTTTATTGAGTAAGACTATAAAATGCATGGCCGTGCTCAAATACTGATTTGTTTAATAGTTTACTCATTGATCAAGGAAACAAGGATTAAACTTTAACAAAGGATGACACAACACATGTCTCGAGTTTGATCTATAATATAAGGCTAAATGGATTATATTACATTGTACATTATTCACGAAAGATTTAATTGAATCACCAATTATTATTATTACTTGGGTAACAATGATGTATTACTAGATGTCACTCATTGTTTATAATTTTATTATTATAAAATAAAATTATTGCCAACGTAATAATAACCTAAAGGGTCACACACAAAGAATGTTTAAAATGGAGTGTTATTTAAATTATGAATTTAAATATTTTATTATTATTAATTCGAATTTAATTATTAAATTCATTAAGTGAGACTTGATTAATTATATATATATATATATATATATATATATATATATCAGAATTTGAATTTAATAGTAATAAAACCCCGAAATCAAAATGGGTTTTTTAGAAGCCCATTAGGTTTAGGGTTAAGCCTTATTATCTATCTCCCCTATATATATATTATGATGTAAAGTTTTAGGGTTGCTGGTTATATTTTCATTTTTAAGGAATAAACCCTAGCAACTCTACATTTTAGAGAGGCTAGAGAAAGAGAGAGAGAAAGAGGCAATTTATTCGGCTAGTACCGGCTCCGGTGATCAATGGTCAATCGTACATTCGTGTGGATATCTTTAGAGAGCAGATCTTTGCAAGGAGGGTTATTGTGATTCATCAAGATCAGAATTTCCATCAGTATCATAAGGAAAGCTTTATTAAGGTATATGATCCTATTCTCCATAATTATCCAATCATTATACATAGATCTTGCGGGGATTCAATTTTTTTATTTTATGGAGCTTTTTCGTTGTATTTTATGCTCGAATCCCTCACACAAATCCCATTCCCTTTCCTTAAACATGGTTCTTAATGTTCTATTTTTCGGAAGATGATTTTTAGGAACCCAACTATGTTCTTCAGGGACTCAAATCTGTTTATGTCAGGATCTAAAATTTATAGATTGGAATCGAAAAGTTGGAATCTAAAGTTGACTAGTTGAGGCCTAAAAATTGTGATCTAACAGTTGGGAGGTATAAGGATGTCAGGAAATTTGGTTAACAGGATGATCAACGGTGAAACCATTGTTGCTATATTTAAAGGGCGTGGTTGACCAGACTACAACTTGCTACTTCTTTCCAATCGAGTGCTATATGAGAACTCCTTTAGATAACATTATACCTCCTTTTCTTACTCAAAAGGAAGAAGTGTTACATAAAAGATAATGGAGGATTCCTCAACTAAGGGGTGAAGTGGCAGGAAAAGGCAAAGGTAAAGCACATGTACACCATACCATTATTTTATACTACAAATGTCCTATTGAACGGGAAAAGTGGTAAAAAAAAGGTGATATTCTAGTGATAAGACGCAGTGGTATTGGTTTAACACTGTTCTTCATAAAGGGAGGAGCTGTTTTTCTAAAGGGGAGTAGTTGTCTCTCATAGGAGGAGAAGCAAGAGAGATATGTGCTTCTCAACAGGAAATGTGGTAGTACAACAAAAGCTACTGATGATTTTTTCAAAACTGAAAAGAGTTATCTGGCAGAGATTCGAAGAACCAATAAAATGAAGATGAGACTACTTGAGGATTAGTTCAGTGCTAGAGGAACAAACATCTTTAATTTCAATTACTCAAGAAATATGGAAATGTAAAATGTGATCCCGAAAACCAGTAGCATTATATTCAAGTCCCGACACCTTACTTTTTCTTGTTTATTAGTTCAGTTATTCTCTTTATTAATTTGTTTGTAATTTTAAAAATCAAATCGGGGAGATTGTTGGTGATATTGCGAAGCTGTATGAACAGTAGACGTGATAATTCAACATTAGAACATGACATGTAAATAATATTATGTCTACACAAGAAATCAGGAAGAAATGAAGACAAGTCTAACATATAGAATCAAAACATTAGAAGAAGTTTTGAAGTCTATTCACAGGTCACTAAAAGAAGTTCATTAATATGTTCATGCCTTAGTGAAGAATAAAGTTTAAAGACTTTCAGGGTTTCAGAAGTGTTAAAGATACATCATAAAAGTTCCATCTGAAGATTTTAGTGTATTATCATTGATTGGAGATAGACAATATTTGAAGCATAAGAATATGAAGAATTGAAGACATGGTAAAGATAAAGGTTAAAGAAGACAGCTGCAGTCTTGAAGTTATACTCACTGAAAGGAGTTCATTTATATGTTCAAGCGTCAGTGAAGAACAGTGAATGAAGTATTCAAGATTGTAGTAGCAATAAAGAAGTTGTCCGAGTACCAGAAAAGATTCCGGTGAAAGTACATTCGTTTATTGGCAACCAGTGTTCGAAGAGATAAAGTTCCTGCAAGCTTAACAATGTAATTAAGGCTATAATACGAATACTTGAATCAAAGTTAGTGTTTGTGAACCAGACCAGTTGCACAAAGGGTCAGCGGTTCGTGAAAGGATTCTGAGTATTTTTAATAGAAGAATTATTAAGTTTAAGAACATACTTGGATTGAACATATGTTCTTTAAAGTACGAGAAGACGTGTGCAGAATGTACAACTAAAGGGTTAAAGTGCTCTATATAAACTAAGTAAAAGTGATCACTACCTTGTAGTAGGAGTCACCAAGGCTACTCTCTTATCTAGTAGGAGCCACTACCTTATAGTATGGCTTAAAAACTATGTACTAGAAGTGGTCTTGTAATAGTAGGAGCAACAAGGAAGAAATGAGAGCAAAAACTAAGTCAAAAGTGCACCGTGGTACACTCTAGGCGCAAGTGCCTTGTTCCTTGTCCCTTGTAGGCGCAAGTAGCCACAAGAAACTAGTTCAAAAGCCTTCTTATCTCTTTTAGGCGCAAGTGGTTGCTGCCTTGGTCCCTTGAAGGCGCAACAAGCAAGAAAAATTAAGGCAAACTCTTCTTGCTCCATGTAGGCGCAAGTGCACCTTCCATGGATCTATGTAGGCGCAAATTGCATCAGAAATTTTAAGTAAGAAAGCTTCTTGATCCCTCTAGTCACAAATGCGCCTTGTATGCTCTTTTTAGGCGCTAGTTACATATTGTTGAAGATTCTAAGTGCTTTACAAACACTCTAGGCGCCAGCAAACAACTTTATTGATTTTATCAATTATTTTACTTGGTTAACATTTGGCCTCATATTTTAAATTGATATAAAGACTACACTAAAGAAGCTAGAAGAGATACTCTCAAATTTATATCCGTTAAACTTCTTACCGGAAAAATGTTATAGTGCCCGGTTTAAATCTTGTATATTCATGAGGGGTATTATAATTGTTATAAGATAATTAAATCCTTAGACAAAGAAATTGCTAGAACATTGTATAAGATTTAATTTGTATACCTTTGTAGAAGCAAGAACATTGTTGTTCTTGGATTGTAACCGGTTAATTTATTTACCAGAGTGTAGCAACACCCTCGAGGATTTATATATAAATATATATTTCCACGAATATCTTGTGTTCGTTACTTTTATGTCCTAAACATTATTCACCTCAAGAACATGGAACCACTAATCGAATATTAAAATTTTTAACCGTAAAAGATTCGAAAGAATTTTTTAATTTAAAGAGTATCGTATTCAACCCCCCACCTCTTCTATGATACTTTGGGACCTAATAGTAACCGTATCTCAGCATCATTATTTTCTTCACTTTCATTATATGGCATGTTCAGATCTGGTATTGAGTTTCTTTTCCATTAATTTCACTCTTACAAAATAAAAAATTTAAAATTATAGAATTAAATATAAAATAAAAAATTTCACTAGTGCTGCTTCGGTTATTCATACGCAAGTTTTCCATGATACTTGAAAATATAAAAAATAGCACTCCCAGTATCTATACATACCAATTGTGATATCCTGTATTTTTTAGAATTATTATTAATATTATTTGAATATGTTTATATAATTTTCTGATTTAGAAGGAATAAAATCGTGGATATTTTATTTCTGTTTGACGAGTTCGTGCTATTAAATGGTAATGTGCTAATTGTTAAGTATTGAATCGATCTTTGTTAATTTCTGAAAATATTTACTTAAATGTATTATTTTTAAAAATTTATTTGAAAGTCGATCACTTTATTGATATCGGTAAATTGAGTTCATTTTGTAATATTAGGGATTGAGTGAATATTATGTCAGCTATGTGTTGTATGTAATATTAATTGTGTGTGACTCAGTTGTGATTGAGGATTATTTGTATTATTAATTACTGAGTCGTATCGATTTGTTTTTATCTTTAAAGTGATTTTGTTGAAAATTGATTTTCATAAATATTTAAATTATCTTTAAAATTATTTTTATGGTTTTAAAATTTCAATAATTATTTATAGGAATTTATAAATTTAGAAAGTAATGTTTTGCCAAATACTTATCCCTAAATAATTTTCTGATTGTATTTAAGTGTGAATTTAAAATTAAATTCAAGAATGTTTCAAAAATTATGAAATTTATATTTTCTTAAGTTTTGAATATTTCGAGAATTTTCAAATTATTTCTCAAAATTTTTCGGGTTATATTTACCCGCATGTTTGTTCATTAAATCGCAAAATGCGGGTCTGATGCACAATTCAAAAATATTTTAAAAATTATGAAAATTTTATTTTATTAGTTTTGAAATATTCCGAGAATTTTAAAATTATTTTGGGTATTTTTTGAGTTGTTTTCACTCGTAAGTTTGCTCGTTAAAATACAAATCGCGGGACAAAACCGGGCTGCAGGGGTACATATCAATCCTCTTTGGACACATGTTTGATTTTCAGAAGTTATTTGCTGTGTGTCCATTCTTTTCATATACATGGTGAGCTAAGAATTAAAAGGAAAAAAAACACAAAAACACACAAAACACCCCTCAACTCTCTGTCACTCTCCCTCGACTCCCAATCTCGCTCACTGTTCTCTCTCTCTCTCTCTCTTTCCCTTCTCTCTCCTCTCTCTCTCTCCCTTCTCTCCCTCTCACGCGCCAACACCCCCATCCCCGTTCTCTTTCTTGCCTCTCAGTTTCTCTCTTCTGTCCCTCAGTATATATTTTAATTTTCAAAAATTCATATCTTCCAAACCGTCCGTCCAAATTTTAATTGTTATATATAGAAATGATCAGCGCTTCGATACCTACGCATATGTATATATTTTGTAATATTTTAACAAGAAATTGTTCGGGGCATGTTTTCGCTTAAATTTATTTTCGGGCGTAGAAAAATGAGTCTAACGGTGTTCATTACTCCACATGGCGTTTCAACGTATGTATGTCTATGGCTATGAATTTCAGAGTTTTCTTGAGATATTTTCCGGACATCAGATAATCTCTTGGGATGATCAGAATTTATTTTCAGTAATGATTTTGAAATTCCGCTTTTGTACTTGGATATATAATAACATGTTAGTGTTTATATATTTATTTTATAATTTTTAGCATTTGTTGTAGAAGTCGCTTCTGGCCGTGTTTTTCATTTCTGGCGTGTTTATACATGCAAATATAAACTATGGTGTGTTTTAAATTTATTTATTTTATTAGAGTATAGTTGGATTGTATTGTTTGAGATTGATTTTGAGGGGTTCTAACCCCGAGGGGAAAAGTCCGTTTTACAAAGTCGTTATTTCGAATTTCTTTGTAAAATATCTATTTTAATTTCAAATCATTATCTTTTATTATTTTTAAAAAATTATAATTTGATTTAATTATTTATAATTTAATTTAATTATTTATAATTTATTTTGATTAATTATTTATTTATTCATTCAATTAATTTATTTAATCAATTAATTTTTATTTATGAATAGTCGAATGAAGCGTAATTATTTATAATTGAGCCAAATAAAATTCTAAAATTATTTTGATCTTTTAAAATTATATAAAGGTATTGAATATTCAATTATTATTATTATTGATTGAATTATCCTTATTTTATTTGTTGAAAATAGACCGTTTATCCGTTTAATACAAAACGAATGCGTCTAGAAGAAAAATATCCTGCTTTTATTAAAACTACTTTCGAAACATAAATCCTCTTGTTTTGAAAGGTCGCTTATTTTGCAAATGATTCCGAGTCACGTATTTATAAAAAAAAGTCATATTTCGACTCGATTTCAGTTTTAAACATACCGAGTCGAATGTTATGACGATTTGAATTACGTGTTATATGCATTACGTGTTATGTGAATCATGCATTTACGTTCTATGTGAATTACGTGTGTGCGTAGGTCAAGGGTCTTGTGTTTGACTATTATCTTTATATGCGTGCTATCATATGGGTAGACGATAGAGTTTTGGCGCGAAGTTCGTCGGATAATTATCGCTTAGAAGATTAAAGTACTATATTTTAATTATAGATGTGAGTCATTCAAGATGATACTTTGAGATCCAGATTAAAGTTGAACAGTAATGCATATCAGGATTCTAGCAATCACAGGAGCAGCATATCAGTGAATTGTCGAAATAGAAAAATGGTGATGTCTTGAGACAGAATGTCAGAATAGCTGTGTTATTGCGAGTGTGCCTAACTACTAAAAATCAAAGGCAAGTTTTCTACACTATTCTAATTTTAGAATAGTATAATATTTTACATATCAAACTGCTTAGCTATAATTAAGCGACTATTCATGCACTATTCTAAATTCAGAATAGTTAAATGCTTTACATGTCAAAGTGATTGATTTTGTTTATGCAAGTACTCATATGCTATTCTATGTTCAGAATAGTTAAGTGTTTTTACTTATCTAATTACTGGATTTATAAATATTTTAGATTTCGAGAAATATGATTTTCTTGCGAGTATTCTTGCCCCAGTGAATGGGGGAATAAAAATTTATAAGGGTGTCAAATTTTTTACCCCTTTCAATAAAAGGTTTTAAGATTTGATGAATTCGTAAGTGACCGGGGCGGACGGTCCAGCGGAGGGCATGTATTATATGAAATATTATAATACAACTTATGCCACATGAAGATATATTGCCTTTTTATTTGAGTACTCGTGTTGTGGGACATGTTTCTATGAATCATAATCCAGTACTATCCAATCTAAATTATAATATTGTTATTGATAATCATATAATAAATGATTTATCAAGTATTTTTGTTTTGGATAAAATATGAAATTCAGTTTCTGATTGATGTTACTTAGTTTGCTGTTAAATATCAAATGTGGTATTAATATATATGATTGATATTGACTTCAGTATGGGATGTTGTGAACATCTGAGTTAGTATTGATATCTAATTTGATGTGACAGAAAAATAAGTATTGATATCATGATTAGGGTTTTGAGTAAATTGGATATGAAGTTTATGATTCAGTCCATAATCATTGTTTCATGTTGTTGTTTACGATATTTCCGTAAACATTATTTTACGAGTTTTATTCTCGTGAAGATTCAAAGTATTGCTGTATCATTTTCGCTCAAAAATATCAAAAGGGTTTTGAATACAAATGAGGAACCAATTTTGGGATTCCTTAACTAAATTTTTTGATTCAGTAATTATGAGTTTAAATATTTTGCTCGATTGCTGATGTCAGTTTTTATATCAAAAGACCATTTATATGTCATACTGAACTTGCTGAGCATTTCTTTCGCTCATACGTGCCTATTTTTAAATTTAACCTTCCAGTGAGGATCAGATTGCGCTGTTTAGCCGCGTAATTTGAGAAAGCAAAGAAGAAGCTTCTGCGACGGTGGTTGGTCCAGGGTTTGCGGACTAGTATAAGTTCTATTATATAAAGTTGTATATATATTAGTTATTTTATCTTTTATTTGGGCCTAGTATACTTCGAAGCTATACGAGCGGGTTAAGTTTTGAGTTTGGGAATTTGTTGAAAAGAGTTTTAAAAGAAAGAGAAAAATTTATTTGTGAAATTTGGAATTCTTGTTTCTAGAACTATAACCTAAAAAGATCTTGGATTAGTTTGGGGTCGCAAATGTTATATTTCAATTATTGAGAACTGTTTGATATTAAACATGTTGTTTTTGGATTGATATTTCATTGTGACGACCAAATCCTTTGACCCCGGATTTGGGGTGTTACACCAGTTGATATCCCAACTCCTTTGAATGGGATTTTTTGTATTTGTGACAATGATTATTATTTATTTTGGTATGAGTTAGCCAAGCATTTTAAAAAAATTCTTATTTTACTTATTTTTTCAAGAATAATATTCACATTTTCACCAATGATTCTCATACATTTGTAAAACAATTAAGCGACTTTAATTTTTTTAGAATCTAGTATAAATCTATATTAAAGTTACGGTCTATTACCGGTTGTACCATCTATGTAAGTTAATAAAAGTATCTTATATAATGGTGTAATATGTTTTATTTATTACTTTTAAATAAACTGTTGTGTTGATATTTGATCTATGATATATCAAATACTCTTGGGTTTCATGTTACTTTATAATTATTTTTAGCAATAACCACTAATAAGAAATTAAATCATGTGTTCTTTTCCCGTATCTACACTTTCCAGCTTAATTAGCATGGTAGAACTGCATGTATTTTCTACAATTACTAGAGTAAAAGTTAAAATTATATTTGAACTAATATTTCGGTTACAATAAAAGTAATCTCGCGTTATAATAATTGTATCATAAATTATAAAGATACAAAAAGTGACGATATATAAACAAGTTAGTCCATTAATGCATTTTAGACTTTCTTCTGTCAATGTTTTGGCTCCAGCTAATTACTGCTTCACTAACGTCTTAGTTACATATTTTGAGTATTGCGGGTACACATAGTATTCGATTAAAAACGTTTAGCGGATACATATGTGTCATATTTACTTGATCATAAAATAGATAATACAAATAATTTTATACAACCATATAAGATACTTTTAATAAACTTACATAGACGGTTCAACCAGTAACAAACCGTAACTCCAATTTAGATTTCTATTTGAAATTAAAAAAAATTAAGTCAATTTATTATTTTATAAATGTATAAAACTTGTTGGCGGAAACGTGAATATCTCCCTTGTGATAAAGAAGAGAAAATAGGAAAATTTTAAAATGTTTGACAAATCGATGCTAAAATAAAGAATATTCATTATCACAAAAATAGAAAAGCACATCAAAAAAATGAATATTGTTTTTAAATGCTAATGAGTTGGCATATTTAACTAGTATATATTGATAACGGGGGTGTTGTATTATTTGCATAAACTCTAGAGCTAATAGTCTTTAGTTATAAGAATAATGGCAATCTGGCGTAAGAATAATCTAGGCAGCACTGGTGAAGATGAAGAAGAAACAAAGACTAGGGCTGCTGAGCTTTTGAAGGTACCGCATAAGAATAGACTCTATTTTATATAATTATTATTGTAAATTAACAATTGTGATTTTGTAGGAGCAAGATGGGAAAAGGAACGTAATACCAGATCTGAACATGCCGTACAATGAAACTGAAGAAAACAATGATACTGAGATTGTATTACCAACCAAAAGGAGCAGTTGCACGGAAAAATGTGAGGATAAAAATTCAACATCGATGATTAATGTTCACAAGCACACTACCTTTAACCTTCCAAAATTAGTGGTTATGGGTTGTGTATCTTGTTATATATATGTGATGGTTGCAGAAAACCATCGAATCTGCCCTAAGTGTGGTCAAGGCGAGTATCTCATTGATGTAGCTGCTCAGACCTATGCTAACAAGAAGAGGGAAATTTAGTAGAAGTCATATTTATCTTATCATGCTTATGAATGTCGTGGTCGAGTCTCGTGGTATAACAAAACTTATTTCAGATTGTTTCCCTTGTTAGTTGTTTCAATTTTGTAAGACTTCATGTTGATTAAGAAAGATTTGGTGTTTTAGCAAGTATAATCTGTACATGTTTTTGTCAGCTTACGACTGGTAATTCACAAGTTGTAGTTATGACAAATACATTGCTAATCTCATTTTTGATTGTTTCCCTTTTTTAATTGAAGCATTTTTATTAGTTCAATTTCATCATTGTTCATCGCAAAATTTTAATTAGTCATAAATAATCTAAATTATACAATTTTCTTTCCGAAATTATTAAAAGAAGGTGTTAATTATACCAGTTCGAATGTCAATACATACATACATAAATATATACGTACATATATATATATACATATATACATATATACAACATACATATACATACATATGCATACATATATGCATACATACATACATACATACATACATGCATACATACATATATATACATATATATATATACATACATATATATATATATATATGTATATATGTATGTAAACACCCAACCTCCTATTGGAACATATTGATATAATTGAACTAAACTTTACGAATGAGAGTTAATACTTGTTACTGCCATACATGACATGTTTAGACTAAAAATATCTCACGTAAACAATAAGAAAATATTAGACATAGTACATTATATAATTAAACTTAATAAATAAGTTTGGCATAACTTTATCTCAAAGACTATCATGAATTTTCGTAGTCAAAAAGTAATATAAAGTGTACCCATTTCAAGACATTACGATTTTAACATAATTTTGATAAAAATGTTACAAATATTATCTCTTAATATATCTCTGATAAAAAATACATCATCCCCAATATATTATAAATTTATACTAATTCCTTTTTTTCTTCAACACACAAAAGTAATCAACTTCTAAACAAAAAATTCACAAAATATTCTTTTTTATAGCCTTGACATTAGTTCATGTAAAAAGAAAAATGAAATATTCAATTGAACAACACAGATAAAATATTCGTTGGTGAATCTATAATGTATGGAATAAAAATCGATATGCATTTATGTGATTCACTGAATTATTAACTTTTAAGTTCCAAAACCTCGACTATATAAAGTCTTGAATGCATTTATGAATTTTATTTTTTTACAGATTATTCTTTTTTGTATATTCTATTTTTTGTATCATATAATGAATAAGTTTTACAATTTAAATTAAATGTTAGTTTATTTTAAAAGTTATATATATATATATATATTAAATTTATATGAAATGATACCAATCATAATTTACTACTAAAAATTACCTAGTTCCCTTCATTTTTATACATGGCCCACTTTTAAAAGTAAACTTAAACTAAACCAATTAAATGATACTACCACTCATGTGAATGCATCAAATATTAATTCTTTAAATTAAAAGTTATCTTTAAAGAAATGTTATTTTTATATTTTAAAGAAATCAAAGTTATCTTTAAATTAAAGGTTCACACATTTTTACAAAATTAATAAAATTTCTATCTTTTTAATTATGAAAATGCAGAGGTATAATATTTATTTCTTTTAGAAAATGAAAATTTTAGGTCATATGTAATATGTGTTCTTGATGTAATTTTCGGAATAACAAGTGGAGGTTGTTCCTTACTATAAGAACTTAAACTTTTATATTTGGATTTAAGACATTTCTTATTGAAATACATGAAGAAATAGGAGCAAGAATGTTTATTTGTATAAGAGTTGTTTTGGTTTTAGCTGAGAAGCATGTTGTGAATTATTTGTAATGTTCAGGGCTTGAGGCTGGAGGTTAGGGACCTGATGGTGTGCTGAAAAAGTTTCTACAATGTTCAGGGTCCGAGGTTTGAAGTTCAGGGCCTGATGGTATGCTGGAAAAGTTTCTGTAATGTTCAGGGCATGAGGCTGGAGGTTCAGGTCCTGAGGTGCTGAAAATTTTTGGTTTGTTCAGGGTCTGAGCCTAGTGCTCAGGGCCTAAACTGAAAATTCAATTGCTCTATATAAACCTAATTTTTATAAATAAGTATATTATATATTAATATTTGAGTGAGGATTATTATTAATTTATAATAATAATAATTAGACTCTTATACAATATATAATAAATCAGATACATACCTTACTTGGGGAGAAAATACAAAAAGTGGAGCGTGTGAAAATCTGAGAAGTGAGATTGACCGAGGAAAAAGAAAGAAACCCTAGAACATCATCTCCCTGGCTTTATCCCATATATACTTACATATATTCATTGATTTTCTTGGTAAATTGAGGTGCTGGTTATTGTTGAGAGCCGTTTTATCCTGGAAGTGATATAATTGCAACCCATCACATCGTAAGTGGGGCAATAATTTCTTCAAGAACATCCAAGTTTTCTCGAGGATTTGGTGACTCAGCTGATTCTCTAATTATGATAATGCTTCATAGAGCTAAGTGATTTTCTCCAATTTTGTCAAATTCAGTCTCCAATTATATATTATTTGTTCCTTCATATTTGTTTCGTTATTTGGTTTGATCGCATGTTCTTGTTAATTTGTGATATATAACTTCCAGTATTGCAACTATAGTAATATTCCTAACAATATTGAAGAGATAATTTGTTATATTATGTAATTAACAAGATTGCTAACGAAACTGTTGATGTTCCTAAGACTGTTGAGACTGGTTCTGGTTCTTGTGGTACTGCTTCCAGCATTGATTGGACTATGTACCGTTTTCCCCAGTCTATTGATTTATTGGGTATGCCTAATAAATTCAGTGGTGGAACTTTTTTTCTCGTTGGCAGAAAAAGATGAAGCTCTTGTTAATAGTTAAGGGTCTATGGCCGGTGATGCTGTATGATCCTCATGTTTTGTATTAAGGGAAGGCTGAATCTGTTAAGGCTTCTACTTTATGGGCTGAGAAAGATGGGGTGGCTAGGGCAGCCATTTTGGAAGCTTTGGCGAACACCTTTTTCGATATTTATTCATGTGATGCCTAAACTGCTAAATTCTTGTGAGATAAGCTGGACCAAACCCACAATACTGATTCTCAAGGTCTTGAGAAATATTATGTGGCTAGGTTCTTAATTTCAAGCTGGTGAATGGAAAATCCAAGGATGAGCGGGTTCATGGGTTTGAGATGTAGGTTCATGCTTTGAGTGAGTCTGGAATGGTTTTAACTGAAAAGTTTCGAGTGATGTCAATGATTGAAAAGCTTCATAAGTCTTGGGAAGGGTTTTCTCTCTCCCTGAAAAGACAAAATAAGAGATCACATGGACTAACTTAATATTGGACATCTTTGTGCATGAGCAACACAAGTCCACACAAGGACATGTGATGCCCGCTGAACATGGGAACTCGAAGACGAATGTAGTGACTGTAGGACAGAAAAAGAAAGGTAGTCACTAAGAAGGGTAACACTAAACCTGACAAGAACAAGGCTAAGAAACCAAAGGCAAATAAACCATGTTGGTCTTGTGGAAAGATTGGTCATCGGATCAAGGACTGTCCTGTTATGAAAGTGAAGAAAGCTGAAGTGGTAGCTCAAGTAAATACTGGGCTTAGACTTGGAACCACTGTAGGGCATGTAGCTAACATGGTTGTTGGTGAGGTTGTCGCCTCTGAAACCAATGATGGGTATGTTACTTACAACCCTGTACTACTTTTTACTTCTCTGTCTCATGAATGGTTGATTGATACTGGAGCTAATATGCATATTTGTGGTGATATTAGTCTTTGTGTATCTTATCAACAGAGTCATGGAGTGACAGTGACGATGAGGAATGCTAGTGCTGCTCAAGTGCTTGGAGTTGGAAACATGGACCCGAAGTTTGCTTCTGGGCATATTCTATATCTTACTAGAGTGCATCATGTTCCCTCTATTCGTAAAAATCTTATAAGTGGAAGTTTTTTAGTTAAGAATGACTTTGAACTTTCTTTGAAATATAATAAAGTAGCTATTACTCACACTGGTACATTTTTTGGTATGGGTTACTTGTCTGATGATTTGTTTTTAAATAATACAGAACACGTTTTTGGTAGTTTTGTTAATGATAATTTTACGCCTTTTGTTAATTGTGTTAAATCATATGATTTGTTGCACTTATGACTTAGTCATTTAAATTTTGGTGTTATGAAGAATATGATGATTTTAGAGTTGATTCTAAAACATGCCATTGATAAAAAATCTAAATGTCAAGTGTGTGTAACTCCTAAACAAACAAGAAACCTTTTCATAATATTGTTAGGGATTCAGACTTAGTAGATTTAGTGCACTTGGACATATGTGGATTTGGTGGTGTTTTGACCAAGGATCATTTAAATATTTTATTACCTTTATAGATGATTGTAGTAGATATTGTTATTTTATTTGCATTTACATAAGGATGAAGCACTAGATAAATTCATTATGTTTAAAATGAAGCTGAAACGCAAACTGGTAAAGTACTTGAACGTTTGAGGTCTGATAGAGGTGGTGAGTATACGAGTACATTGTTTAATGAATTTTGCGCAAGCAGTGGTATTGTTCATGAGGTAACTCCACAATGCACACCCGAGTCTATTACGGTGGCAAAGCGAAAGTATAGAACTTTTAAAGATATGATTAACAGTATGCTAATTAATTCTGGGTTGCCTAAGTACATTTGGTGAGAGGCTCTGAATACGGCCTATCATATTTTGAATAGAGTACTTCTGAAACTTATGAACAAGACACCCTATAAATTATAAGGAAAGCGTAAGACTAATTTGAGTTATTTGAGTGTGGGGGTGCCTTGCTGAGGTGCTTGTCCCTGAACAGAAGAGGAAGAAACTAGGTCTGAAAATTGTTGATTGTATCTTTTTAGGCTATCTTGAAACCACAATTGCTATGAGATTTTTAGTTTTAAAATCTGACATAGATGGTATTGTGGAGAATACAATAGTTAAGTTTTGTGATGTAACTTTCTTCGAGGAAGTGATCCCCATGAAGGTAATTCTGAGGATGATCCCACTCGCACATTGATATCTATTCCCAATCATGTGGAAAAGATGACAAATATGGGGGCAAATCCTAGTAGTAGCTCTACTCCTAACGAAGTAGAGGAACCTAGAAGGAGTAAGCGTGTTAAGGTAGTCAAGGACTTTGGAAGTGATTTCATCACTTACAATGTCGAGGATGAGCCTTTAACTTTCCATCAAGCCATGGATTTTTCAGAGCCAAGGAATTGGAAAGGCGCTGTAAAGAGTGAGATTGACTCAATTATTTCTAACGGAACATGGGAGTTAGTTGACCTCCCTCCTAGGTGTTCTACTATAGGATGTAAGTGGATCTTCAAGAGGAAGCTAAACCCTGATGGCTCAATAGATAAGTATAAGGCTAGGCTAGTTGTTAAGGGCTTTAGGAAGAGGGAAGGCATCGACTATTTTGATACATACTCTCCTTGTAATATCCCGTAATTTTTAGAACAATAATAATAATATGATAATAGAAAAAAGAAATCAAATTTGATAAAGATTAGGTTATTGAGATTTAATTAGACTAATGGGCCTAAAATTTATATTAGACTTTAATATGGATAACTTGTAGATCAAGAAATAGGATTTTGTATCATTATAAATACATCATGTTCGTCTTCCTTGTTTTATTATAAAAATTCGTAGGGCTCTTTAATATAATAATTAGCAATCATAAAAAATTCGTAGAATATTCATCGTAAGTCGGATCTACACCATAAAATGCCTACTGTAACATACAAAATAAGTTGCAGCAGGGGGTCAATATGTTGCTCTAGCCCCATGAAAAGGCTAAGCTAACATTTTCTTGATGATAGTTTTTTTAATGTTGCCTAAGGTGTCTAAGGTAACTGTTATTCCCAAACAATCTAACAACTAGAATTACAGAAGGGGGGGTTGAATGTAATCTTGGTTTCTTTTCAATTTTAAGAACTTCTCACAAATATAAATATGTCAGTGTTTGAATATACAAAAGTGCGGAATAAAAATATAGATGTATTCAAATACAAAGTAATTAAACATAAGAATTAAAAACTTTCTGGTGGATTGAACTTACCCACCAAAGATATATATATATATATATTGATGAGAACTCTGTGATGTAAGAATGCACACAGCTGCTTACAAGTATGAAACACTTAGAACAGAGAAATTCTTAACAGATACAACTTTTTCTATTTCTCAGTTCTTGCTTACTTAGTTTTTAACTTGCTACTCTTGGTTTATATATCACCAACTTACATGATAAAAAGACAAACTAATAAGACAAACGTGTCTTAGTCTAATTACATACTGCTCCATTTCTGTATCAAACATCTTTGAATATCTTCAAGTTAGCATGAAGATGGAGATGCTTCTTTGTTGTCTAAAACCTGTTAATAGGCTGCCACATTTCATTTACATACAATCAACCCATGTGACTATCAAGTCACTATCAACTGCTTTTTAAATTTGATCATCAGTTGAAACTCTGTTGGATCATCCGTTGAAAGTCTGATTGTTCATCCGTTGAAAATCTGTTGGATCATCCGTTGAGAGTCTGGTTGATCATCCATTGAAATCTTGTGGAACATCCATTGAGAGTATCTTCATAGCAGTTAACTCTATTTCACTTATGCAAGATTATGAGGCATCTAATATTTACAATTGGCCAACCTATTTTGCATATCAATCTAGTAGTCAACATGACTTGGAATATCCTACAACTTCTAGTTCTATAAGGCATTACAATATGCAAGAATGTGCTACTAAAACTTATTTAAATATAAGCTACTCTTTCAACGGATGATAGAGTACATTATTCGTTGAAAGCTACAATTACACTTAATCAAATCTACTAAGGTATTTTTATATCATATCATCAAGTCTACAACATATTCTTAACAATCTCCCCCAATTTATGTCTACTAGAATTATAAGCATAAATTTAGAGGGAATTGATGATAAAAAAAAATACCTTTTTACATAAAGATTATTCAACAGTAGATAAAACTTATAATTGCTGTAATTTTATTGAAAGTTGTACAAAAGAAAGTTCATAGAAATCTCACAAGCTAGTTTTCAAGGTGTTCCTCTAGTCTGAGCAAATCACTCCTTTCTCCTTGAATGTCTAGTCTTATTTGCCATCCTTTCATTGTTCTCTTCAATCTGGTGTTGAAGTTGTCTGTAGAACTCAGATTCATCTTCATTTGATTGATCCATCATCTCCTGCATTTCCTTGAGAGTTTCATTGCTTGATATCTTTAGCTGATCATCTAATCTGATGAATCTTCTTATGTTCTTTTTGTCCTTAACTCCATTAGCCAATATGGCCTCAAATGCACTCTATCCCCAGTGTAAGGAATAGTTACGACTCTTGGGAATGCATTTGGGTCTCTCCAGCTTTATCTTATTCTTTCAATCTGGTTGAGTATCCGCTTCTTGGCATTAATATTAAAGCCAAAGTTTTTCTTGATTGAGTAGAAAATCTTTAATAAGACAGAGAAGCCTTCATTGAGAATCCTATGAAGAGGCCAAGTGATTTCTCTGCCACCTTTGTACTTGAACACCAATCTTTCCGGTAGTCTTTTATGAGCATCAATAGCTCTCACTTTATCCAGCTCATCCAGATAAAGATTGATGTCAGAAAATTACTTTATGTCATAAATAAAGATTTTCTCCTTTGTTGACTGTATGTTTGGGCTTGGATAGAGTTTTGGATTTGGATGGAATAGATTTGACTCGCTTGCTTGGCATGTTCTTTCTTCTTTTAGAGGAGGTTGGAATTGGAAGATTAAGATTAGGGATATGTAGACTTTTCCATTCTATTCGTTCATCCTTTGGAATGATTTGTTCACCATGAAAATTCACATCAAGATTGACCTTGAATTCAGCTTGCTTCATTATGGGAAAAGATGATTGATTTGTAGTAGTAGACCGGGTAGGCTCAGGTTCATCATCATCATCATCATCTTCTTCTTCTTCTTCAAATTCCAGCTTTGATAGGGAGAAAAATAAACTCTGATTGTGCAATTAATATCGCATTAATTATGCCTGGGTTGTGCCAACAATAAAGCCCATTTATGAAGGCCCAAAAGCCCTAAATATTAATTATTTTCGTAATTAATAAAAATGGAAAAAATCAGCTATTGTTAAAAGTCCTAGAAAGGATATGAGTCCTTGTGGATCAGCCTCCAAGAGGCCTTATAGGATAAGGAATCAGTTTCCTACTTCCTAGGACTCCAAAGTGCGCTCTAATTCTGAGACTTGTCCACAAAGTCTCCTAACCCTAATCTAATTCCAAGGCATTTCATGCCTATATAAGGGGTCTCACCCCACAAATCAGAACTACATTTTTGACTTGATCCTTGGCACATAGCAAGGTATGTAGGCATCTTGTTAAGGCAGATTAAGTCATGAAATATAAGAGCAGTCAAATCGAGCCTCGAAGCTCACGAACCCTAGCAATAAATACAACCTAGTTTTTAATCCATAACATTTGGCTCCATCTATGGGAAAGCATTACAACAACCATGGTGAACACACAGAGCAGAAACAACACGCCTGAAGGAACACCGGTTGGGATAACCCAACCAATTTCTCCAGTGGTAGAGATACCCCCGCATTCAACCTATGCCTCCACCCAAGGAGGAACTCTGGTGGGAACAACCGAGGCACAGCCTCAAGGGACGAATACTCCTACTCTTCAAGGGACGAATCCCCAATTTCAGCAGCTACAAGCACCTGTGAATCCTCAACCTGTTGGGTATGAGTATTATACAATTGTGATCACTAACCCCCTTACGGGAGGCTCTTATACCCAGAGGTTGGAGGGAGTGGGCACTCTAATCGGAGTGAAGCACAAGGGCAGACGCCCCATTACATACGTGGTTTAACTCCTATTCTGGAGGATCAAGAATTCTCTGGGCCTTATACTGAGAGAGACTCTGAATCTTCTGATGATGATGTGGCTCCAAGAAGGAGGCGTGCTGGTAAAGAACCGATGCCTGATGCTAATCAGCATCCTAGGAGCACCCAAGGGATGAATACCTAAAAAGTAAAGGAGAGAATCAGAGCTCATGAAGATGAGATCTAAAGGCTGAAGCGCGATCTGGAGGCGCACCTGACCCCAAGACCCCCACTTCCTTCGAGGCAGAGAGATCCTCCTTCAATCATAGACCTGAATGGTCCAATACCAAGAAGGGCTATTATCCTAAGGGCTGATCCAAATGATCTTCTGCCCCTAGGAGATCCTGATGATCCAACTCCACCATTCACTGAAGAAATAATGAATGCCCACATCTTAAGGAAGTTTAAAATGACTACCATCAAAGCATATGATGGTACTGGAGATCCCGTTAATCATGTCAGGACATTCTCTAATGCACTGTTGTTGCAGCCCGTGAAAGATGCTATTAAGTGTTGGGCCTTTCCCCAAACCCTGTCAGGAATGGCTCAAAGATGGTATAGTTATTTTCCACCGAATTCTATTGGGTCCTTCAGAGATCTAAGTCAAGATTTTATCAAGAAATTTATCACTGAAAGAGTGCATTAGAAAAGTTCACATCTCTCATGAGCATTGTGCATGGAGCAAAGGAGTCCTTGAGAGACTATCTGAACCGTTTCACAAAGGAGGCGAAGGTTCTAGACCTCGATGACAAGGTAGCTATGATAGCACTATAGCAAGGAACTAGAGATGAGTTTTTCAAGATGTCCTTAGCCAAGCGCCCCCTGAAAGCATGTTACAGCTCCAAGATAGGGCCGGGAAGTATATTAAGGTGGATGAAAGTATGAGGAAGACGGTGGTGAACAACGAGCCCGCTGGTGGCAAGAAGCAGAAGACTGATCTGGAATATAATGTAGGGACAAGTATCCTAGAACCGAGAAAGACGTTGATTTAACCCCAAGAAAGGGAGGACCTGGACAAAAGTTCACCGAATATACTAAGTTGAATGCCCCTAGGAGCCAGATCTTAATGGAAATCGAGAGAGATATGAATGTTCATTGGACCAAACCCTTAAAGGCTGATCCTGCTAAGCTATAGAAGAGCAAATATTGTAGATTTCACAAGGATGCTGGTCATGACACCGATGATTGTACACAAATGAAGGATGAAATTGAATTCCTTATTCAAAAAGGAAGGCTGAGCAAGTATACTGGAAATGGAGGAGATATGAGTAATAATGGAAGAAGGAACTTGGATGATCGTAGAAAGGATCAGGATGATCAGGGGAAAAACCCCAAACCCTGGGGGCCAGTGATAAACAAAATCTTTGGAGGACCTCAGCCCCGAGGACCAGTAATAAACACGATCTTTGGAGGACCAACTGATACCAGATTGTCTAAGAACTCAAGGAAAACCTATACCAGATAAGTCATGCATATAGTGGGGGAAGCTCCGAAAAGATCCAGGACTAGAGTGACAATGACATTTGATGATTTTGACTTAGAGGGTGTCAAATTTCCTCATGACGATCCCCTGGTCATAACACCAATAATAGGGAACAACCCGGTAAAGAGAATCCTTGTAGACAATGGGGCATCGGTGGACATCTTACTCCATGATACCTTTATAAGGATGGGTTATAACGAGTCTCAACTGACCCCAATTGATATGCCGATATATGGTTTCGCTGGAGTCGAGTGCCCCGTGGAAGGATTAATTAAGTTACCTTTGACTATAGGTCAGGAACGAAGACAAGCAACCCAGATGTTGAACTTTGTAGTGGTAAAGGCTGGATCAACTTACAATGCAATCATGGGAAGAACATGAATACATGCTTTTAAAGTAGTCCCCTCCTCTTATCATTCAGTAATGAAGTTTCCCATCATAAATGGGATTGGAAAAGAGAGAGGAGACCAGAAGATGGCAAGGAGTTGTTAAATGGCCTCCCTTAGGGCAGATGGTATTAAGGGGCAGGTTTTGCCTATTAAAGATCTAGATATTCGTGAGAATGATGAGAAACGAGGGAAGCCGGCAGAAAACCTAATTTCGGTCCCTTTGGCTCCTAAGGACCCCAAGAAGGTGACCTTTATTGGAGCATCTTTGGAGTAACCCCTTAGAGGAAAGTTAGTGAAGTTCTTGCAAGAGAATAGTGATGTGTTTGCATGGTCAACAGCTGATATGCCCAGTATAGACTCGGGACTAATCACCCATAAGTTAAACGTGGGTCCCAATCGAAAGACCGTGAAATAAAAAAAGGAGTTTTGCCCCTGAGAGGCAGAAAGCGATCAAGCAAGAAGTGGAGAAGGTCTTAGAGGCTGGTTTCATTGAATAAATACAATTTCCAAAATGGTTAGCAAACCATGTAATGGTAAAGAAGGCTAATGGAAAATGGAGAATATGTGTAGATTTCACTGATCTGAACGATGCGTGCCCGAAGGATTGTTTCCCATTGCCAAGGATAGATACATTGATAGATGCGACTGCTGGTCTTTATGGATGGATTCGGTGGATACAATCAAATCAAGATGCATAAGGATGACATCCCAAAGGTATCATTCATCACTGACTTTGGTGTTTTTTGTTATCTTGTTATGGCATTTGGTCCTAAGAATACAAGAGCTACCTATCAAAGGTTGGTAAATAAGATTTTCAAAGATCTTATTGGCAAAACTATGTAGATGACATGTTAGTCAAGAGTCTTATGAAGACTGACCATATAACCCATTTGAGGGAAGCTTTTGAGGTCATGAGATACCACAAAATGATGCTAAATCCTGTAAAGTGTGCTTTCGGAGTGGGATCTGGAAAGTTTTTGGGATTGATGGTCTCCAAGAGGGGAATTGAAGCAAATACTGATAAGATAAAGGCCATTTTGGACATGGAGCCTCCGCAGTCTATCAAGGGTGTATAAAAACTCATTGGAAGGGTCGCTGCCTTAGGACGGTTCATCTCCAAATCCGGAGACAAGTGCTTGCCATTCTTCAAATTTGAAGAAATTAAAAGATTTCTTATGGACTGAGGAAAGTCATGAGGCGTTTGAAGGATTGAAAAAATATATGGTTCAAGCCCCGTTGTTGGACAAACCAGCCCTGAATGAAACTTTGTACTTATATTTGGCCGTTTCAGAAAATGCCTTGAGCGTCGTATTGGTTAAGGAGGAATTTAAAGTACAGAAACCCATATATTATGTCAGTAAGATTCTGCACGGAGCCGAGTTGAATTTTTCGACTATTGAAAAGTTTGCTTTAACCCTAGTGATGTCTTCTAGGAAGTTGCGTCCTTACTTCCAAGCTCATAAAATTGAAGTGCTAACAAATCAACCTTTGAGAAACATCATCCAGAGTCCTAAAGCCAGTGGAAGGATGATTAAATGGGCTATTGAGCTGGGAGAATTTGATATAAAGTATAATCCACGAACGACGATAAAAGCCCAGGCCTTGGCTGACTTCGTAGTTGAATGTACCATCCTCAACCAAGAAGTCGGGGGAAGGAAGATACTGAACCTCAGGGTATGGAGGGAAAAGAGGATAATGAAGGAGGACAGAACAAGGATAAGGAATTTTGGGTTCTCTATTTTGATGGAGCATCAAAAATAAATTCAAGTGGAGCTGAGCTGGTCTTACAAAGCCCTGATGGTTTTTTGATCGAATATGCTATGAAGTTGGATTTCCTAACTACGAATAACGAAGCAGAATATGAAGTCTTGATAGATGGGCTTGGCCTGGCGGGAACATTGAGGGTTAAGAACTTGAAAGTTTGTGGAGATTCGCAGCTTGTAATATCCCAAGTCAAGGGGGAATTCGAGGCAAGAGACAAAACCATGGTAAAGTATGTACACCTAGTGAGGGCTGTGATGACAGTTTGACGAGTGTCACGTTGAGCACATCCCAAGGGAGGAAAATGCTAAGGCAGATGCGTTGTCTAAGTTCGCTTTATCAGAGATAGAGAAAAGTTCAGGCAGTGTGTACTTCCGCATTTTGAAAACACGGAATATTGATGTTAAACTTGTTTCCCCTATAGGGTTGGGGGCGTCATGGATAGATTCCATCAAAGCCCATATCCAGACCGGTTGGCTCCCGAATGATGCAACTGAAGCGCGAAAGTTGGTCGTGCAAGAGCTGAGATACTCCTTGATCGATGGACTTTTATATAAGAGGTCTTATGTGGTTCCTTACTTAAGATGTCTTAGGCCTGATGAGGTACGTTTGGCTCTTGAAGAAGTTCACGGGGGCATTTTGGTCAACACTTGGGGGTAGAGCTTTGGCATATAAGATAACTCATTTAGGCTTTTATTGGCCAGAGATGATGGCTGATGCCAAAAAATATGTGAAAAAGTGTGATTGTTGTTAGAAACATGCACCGTTTGTTCGACAGCCCCTTGAAATGCCGACTTTCATCAATTCACCCTTTCCCTTTGCCATATGGGGAATAGATATACTAGGGCCTTTTCCCATAGCCACTGCACAAAGGAAGTTCCTGATTGTAGCTATAGATTATTTTACTAAGTGGATTGAAGCTAAACCTTTAGCCAAGATCACAACCAAGCAAGTTGCACAATTCCTGTGGAAAAATATCATGTGTAGATATAAAATCCCGCGTATCCTGGTCACTGATAATGGAACATAATTCAACAATGAAGAGTTTAGGAAGTATTGCAAGGAGAATTAGATCGAGTTGCGGTTTACCTCTATAGCTCACCCACAAGCCAACGGGAAAGCGGAAGTGACAAATCGTATAATTCTAGATGGGCTAAAGAAGAGGATTGAAAAATCCAGGAATAATTGGGTGGATGAAATAGTCTCAATACTTTGGGCTTATCGGACTACTTGTAGAGTCATTACCAGAGCGACACCCTTTATGTTGGCATATGGAGTGGAGGCAGTTGTTCCTGTGTAAATATCGCACTCATCTCCCAGAATCCAAGCATACAATGCTAAAGAAAACGAGGAAGGACAAAGGCTATCCCTGGACCTAATTAATGAAGTACGAGATGAGGCACATGCCAAGATAGTGGAATATCGAAAAAAAGCTTCTTTTTACCTCAACTTAAGGGTGAAAGAAAGGTTCTTCAAACAAGGTGACTTGGTTCTAAGAAAAGTGGAAGCTTCTGGTGTAAGGCAGAAAGGAAAGTTTGCCCCAAATTGGGAAAGACCGTACATGATCAAAAGTGTTCAAGGAAGAGATCCTACAAGCGGGAAACTATGGATGGTTTTAAAGTACCAAGGACTTGGTACACGTAGAACCTGAAAGTCTACTACATATAAGCCCGATGGGCAAGATTATCACGTGGAAAATAGGTTGAAAAGCACCTTGAAGCTTTGCTCGCATAAAATTTTATGTTTTAGTTTTACAAGACTATTATTTTCAAGTTTTAGTTTTACCAAGACTTATGTAAGGGATGAATCCCAAGAGTTTATGAAATTCATGAAGTTTCCGATATGTGGTATTAAGTTCACACAACACACAAAGTTATAATAAATAAAACTAAGTGCATGAATTCGGATATAAAAATGTAGAGTTCGATAAATAAAGAGAGTATTACAAGTTCTGATCATAAATAACAAAGCCATGCAGGGCCAATAAAAACTCTAAGGGGTAGAAGTGTCCTCTGCATCCATATCATCCCCTCCGCTCTCACTCGACGTCTTAGCAGTGCCGGTCTCAGAAGAAGAAGAGAGCTAAGATCCGTTGCAGCAGGTCTAGAAGATGACTCTGGAGGGGGAAAAGCTGATCCTGAGGAATATCATCTGAGACAACTACACGGGTATAGAACTTCTGTAGTAAAGTCTCATCATCAGGGCACACGTAGTCCGCCGGGTTAATGTCGGGAAAAGCCTCGTTCACGATCCCGAGGGCCATGTCCTAGCCAGTCCTGAAAAACCCAGGGAACACCGTGTTGTCCCTAACCCTCATGGACTGAGCAAACTCATACGTGTCCAGGTAAGCGTTAATGATTCTGTCCTTCTCAGCCTTCAGAGTAACTAGCTCAGCATTAGCCTCCCCTAGCTCCTCCTCCTTGCGCTTCATCTTCATCTCCAACGCAACATATTTCCTCTATTGCCTCCTGAGGGCGTTATCCGCCTTATCCGAAGCCTTCTTCCAGGATTCGGCTTGTCTAATAGACGCCTGAAAGTAGACGTTGGCCTGAAAGAAAAAGAAAAATAAAAAAATATAAGGCAAGGGAATAAATAACATAGCCATAGGAATAAAGGAAGTAAAGAAAAGGAAATATATACCGAAGCGATAGACCGAGCCCCTATAAGCGTCACCCACTCCAAGTCCGAGCCTGCCACCATGTCGGTAAAATCCTTGGGGGTTACGGAATGGTAGGAACAGTCCCAAGCATGCTTCGTGAAACCAACCACGGTATCTCCATGGAGAAAACCCCCGAGAGGCTGAAATGACCTTGTAGGTGTGGGGGCAGGAATGAATGGGGCTTCAGTGCCCGCAGAAGAGGCCTCCATCATAGGATATTTGTGCTTCTTCAAGAAGCTAGGCTCCGTAGCCTTACCCCGGGGATCCAACCCTGCGAGACGGGCCTTTTCATCCTTGCCATTTCCTCAACTACATGCAAGTTCTCGCTATTAATCTCCTTAGCCACTGAAAAGAAAAATAATAAACAAAGATAAGTGGTGTCAATAGCGCATGAAAAAGAAAAAAATGGGAAGGGAAGAAAAGAAGTACCCTGTGTAGAGTCTGAGGAAAGTCCCACTTGAATCAAATAAAATTCCTCTAACAAAGTCCAACTGGGAGTCTGGCCATTATTCTTTATAAGCTCATTATATATGATAGTTTCCTTAGGAGATAGGTGGATGGTTTTAGGGCTGCCATCAGTGACCTTCCCGAAAGAGGATCTAAAGAGTGTGCCAAAGTCACCATTCTCCCATCTGAGCCCAATAAAACTATCCCTCCAGTGCTGGTTGTTATCAGGGATTGAAGCACTGTTGAAGATTTGTGGATACTTAGGTCGTTGTCTAATATAACCCAACTGGGTTGGGCACTATTATAGCATTGAATTTTTTTTAAACACAGCTACGGAAAGGGGAAAACCACTCCTAAGGCATAAAACCATGAAACAAAGGATATTTCTCCAGGAATTTGGGGAAGTTGGCAAGGATTGATTTGAAAATCAACTAATAGTCTAGGAATGAAATCATGAAAAGGAAACCTTAGCCCTACGGTAAGGGCATCAGCATAAACAAATAAAATGTCAGGCTTCTAGTGGCATGTACGATCATCACCTTCAGCAAGAACTATCCTAAGGGGAAGGCGAATGTTATAAGTCGTGTTAAGTTTGTTGATAGCATCTGCCTTATACCATTTGTTACAATAATCAAAGGAATCTAAGTGAGCATTAGACGGGTATTCGTCTCCCCTAGTGTTAATCATATCTATCAATGACATATAAGAAGAGCGAATTTCGATGTTGTTACCTCTCTTAGATGCTGAAGCAATCTTGGCCAACCTCTCTGAGCTCTTATCTGCCATTAATGGAGATACCTTGAAGTTTGGAAGGAAGTGGAGAAAAAAGGTGTCTACTGGAAAAACTTGAGGCAGAAGGTGGAGAAGTAATGGAGTTTTTTAAGGAGAGAACTGAGAGAGACTTGGGAGAAATGAGAAATAAGAAATGAGGGAGTGAGTAGTGAAATCTCACTTCAGTCTTCCCCCTTATATAGCCTCTCTCAGCCGGTCACCCAAGAACATTAACCGGCTATAGCCGGTCAAAAAAGCCCAGCCCATTAGCAAGGGCCCAATTCTGGAACCTTCTAGATTCCCCTACAAAAAGAAAATAAAATAAAAGAAAATTGATATACATGTATAAAGAGAATTCTGGAACATTCCAGAATTGGGTAAATAAGAAGCGCAGGAAAAGCTGGGCAAAGCCCATGAAAAAAGGGGGGCCCAGTAAAAAGCCCATTATAAAAGGCCTACTGAAAGGCCCATGAATGAAAAGCCCGACCTAATTAAAATCAAATCAAGAATTAAAATTATGACCTAAGTTCGGTCAGGATTCTGATTTAATTCCTGATCGAAAGCATCTGCTCGAAAAACATCACGACCAGGAAATATAGAGGTGTAATTCAGTCAAGAATTTTAAGATTCTGATCGAAATTTTGTCCAAATCCAGGTCGAAGGATCTTGGTCGAAAAAAAATTCGATCAGAAACTAACGATCCCTAATTTGGTCAGAAAATGAGATAAGCACCAGGTCTTGACCGAAAATTCGATTAGAAATTCTGATCGAATGTTTCTGATCCAAAATTCCACGAGCAGAAAATATTGGGCCTTAATTCGGTCAAAATATGATTTTACAGTAAATCCTGACCGAAATTCGATCAGGATTCTAATCGAATCACCCTGGTCGAAACTATGCACAATTAGAAAATATGGGAGCTTAATTAGGTCAGGATTCTGATCAAATCACCCTCACCGAAAGGAGCTTTGACCAGGAGTTTTGGGACCTTGATTTGAACATGATCCTGGTCGAATGGATTCCTGGTCGAAATTATACAAAAAAAAGAAAGAAAGATGGAATTTTTTTTGGGAAATTCAGAAAAATAAGAATTTCTGAAATAAATTCCAGAAAAATTAAAGGAAAATTCCTGTAAATTAAGGAAAATTCCAGGAATTAAGGGAAAATTCCTGTAAATTAAGGAAATTTCCAGAAATTAAGGAACAATTATTGTAAATTAAGGAAAAATACCAGAAATATTCTAAAAAATATGAATAAGGTAAGGGAAGTAGTAGGGAGGTTCCTAAAATACCCTGAAGCCACGTACAAGGCAAATTGTTGTAAATGTGTAGGTCGCTCCACACTTTACGCCAAAAATGATACCCTGTAAGGGATTAAATGAACTTAACTTCCTCAAAATCTTTTACAATTTCCCGAAAGTTAGGGGGCAACTGATAGGGAGAAAAATAAACCCTGATTGCGCAATTAATATCACATTAATTATTCCTGGGCTGGGCCAACAATAAAGCCCTTTTATGAAGGCCCAAAAGCCCTGAATATTAATTATTTTCTTAATTAATAAAAATGGGAAAAATCAGCTATTGTTAAAAGTCCTAGAAAGGATATAAGATATGAGTCCTTGTGGATCATCCTCCAAGAGGCCTTATGATAAGGAATCAGTTTCCTACTTCTTAGGACTCCAAAGTCCGCTGTAATTCTAAGACTTGTCCACCAAGTCTCCTAACCCTAATCTAATTCCAAGGCATTCCATGCCTATATAAGGGGTCTCACCCCACAAATCAGAACTACATTTGTGACTTGATCCTTGGAACATAGCAAGGTACGTAGGCATCTTGTTAAGACAGATTGAGTCACGAAACACATGAGTAGTCAAATCGAGCCTCGAAGCTAACGAACCCTAGCAATAAATACAACCTAGTTTTTAATCCATAACAAGCTTCCTTTTGGATCTTTGCTTTCTCATTATTTTTCCAGTTTTCTGTTTTGGTTCTTCACTCTTCTCAGTTTCAGTCATTGTGATAGGTTTCTGAATTTCTGATTTGGTAGCAACCTTTTCAGCTTGATTCTTAGCTTCTAAGGCAGCCTGCCATTTCTGATGCTTGAGTCTTAGTTTCTCTTGTTTCTTGGCTTCTATAAATTGTGGATGTCCAGCCATCACACAAATTTCTTTTCCATATGTATAGACTTTTGCTATCCTTTTCTTTAAAACCGAGTCTTTAGGATCCTTGATGTTTACAATAGAGTGACCAAGCAATTTCTTTTCATCAGGCTGATGAGTTGCATAGACTAGGTCTAAAGGATTCTTGGTAAAATATTTTGATGAATGTTTCTTGGGTTTCAAGATCAGATTAGTCTTTGACTGTCTTCTAGCAGAGGTTTTACCTCTCTCCATATTCCTCAAGCTCATTTCACTAATAGGAATTTGTTAGGTCACACACACACTGTAGAGGGGGTGAATACAGTGTAAAGTACAATCAAATCGAACTTTAATATCTCAAGTAACAGAAAACAAACTTTATTGAAACAATAAACTCTGTTACAATATGGAACTGTTACCTCTCAGTGATAAACAAATATCACGAGAGCTGATAGGGTTACAATGAATAATCTTCTTGAATATGATAACACTTATAGTGTAAACCCTATGTCTGTGTTTTTATACTACACAGTTACAAGATAATCTCTAATTGATATGGAATATAATTCTGCTTCCTAAAATATATCAATCAAATATCTTTTCTTCCAAGTATTCTATTCTTCATAGAATTCCTTCTTCATGCATATCTCTTCTTATGTTTATCTCGATCTTCTTTCCTTTAATCAGCTGTTGTCCTTATCTGAACGTCCTTCAACACTTAAGTTCTGATATCCATCTTCTGATGATTATCTCCTGATAATATAAGTACTGATATCCTTAAGTCCTGACTTCCAGTAAGTACTGATTTATCCTGTTTAAGTAAGATCTGAAAACTAAACATAAATCATATTAGCCATGACATTATCAAATATATCTAACAATCTCCCCCAACTTGTAAATTAGTATAATATACAAGTTTAACAGATATTTGATGATGTCAAAAACATTAAGTACAAATGCATGAGAATTAGACTAGATAACTACAACTTACAGTCCTTAAAACTTTACCAATCTTTAAGTTCTGATAACAGCTTAAGTCTATACAAATATCAGAATTTATCAGTTGTAGATCTTGACTTGGCTTCATCTTCTGATCTCTCTGATGTCAGGAGTTGTTCTGAGATAGTTCTTCAACAAACATCTCTCAGCATATCTAAGTTCATCAATCATCCTCCTTTTAGCATCTTTAAGCTCTGCAGTATCTTCACCAATTTGAAAGATTGCAACTCTGAGATCATTAATCTTTGCTTTTCTTATATCCTGATCCAGTCTGATCAAATATGCCTTATCAGACTCAAGATTGAATTCCACAGCCCTGTAACCCAGAAAGGTAGTTATAATCTTAGCAGTGTTGGGCTTCATTTCAACTATATCACCCTTGTGATCTCTGTACTTTGGAACATATGTGCTGTCAGACTTAACAGAATAAAGCCTTTTCTGTCTCTAAATTTGATCCTTCAAATAGTTTGCAGCACTTTCTGTCAATCTGTCATTCACTTGAAGTAAGAATAGTACATGCTCCAATTCTTCAAAATACTTCAATGGAATGGCATTTTGCCTTATATGATAAACCCTACCATCTGTCATGAAGTACAACAAGATGTGTTCTTTCAAGTAGGTATGGTAAACTATTTGTACAGATTCCAGTTGATTCAATCTCTCAGGAGTTGCTCCAATACCTGGTTCACTCAAGGAAGTTGGATCATTGGTAGTGTTCTGTATTCTTCTTTCATCAGCACTTTCCAATCCAGTTTTATCTCTTGCTTCCTTTCCAGTAACTACTCTTGCTTCAAAACCACTTGCAGCAGTCTTCAAATGTTGAGTCTGTTTTGCTTCAGTGAATCCTGGTAGGAGTGTCTTTGATCTATCTTCTGATATCAAGTTAACTTGAGCTATGTCAGAGGTTACTTGCTTCTTCAGAATATCAGAACTTACTGTCTATTAACTCTGAACAACTTGAGCTATGTCAGAGGTTGTCTTAAAAGCTTTTCTCCAAGTTGGAGCAAGATCATCCTTTTCATCAGTGATTTCTTCATTCTCAGGAGGTACATAAACCTTGATAGGTTCACCAACTTTTTCTTTACCCTTGGATCTTGGATCTATCTGCGGTTGTGATTTAGCTAATGTTGCTTCAGTATTTGTCCTTTCTTTTATCACAATGCCTTTGAGTTTTGGAAGTGTCTTTTTACCAGAAGCTTCAGATTTAGATGTGACTTTTTCTAATTTAAGTCTGGCTTCTTCTTCCATTAAACTCTTCAAGTCCATTCCTGGATTTTCCTGAAGAAATAACTGTCTTGACATTTCTTCATCAAGATCTAAAAGTTCATCAGAACTTATCCTTTTACCAGTAGCAGAACTAATTCTTTTCCCAGTATCAGAACTTGTCCTGTGACTTGTGATTTCAGCTTTTCTTGATGAGAAACCTCTACCTTGACTATGACCTCTACCCATTCCAGAGTTTCCTTGGTCATCCCTTTCATCATCCTTCCCCTTCAGTGTCTTATCAGTTTTGCATTTGGACTTAATTACTTTCTCCCCCTTGTTGGCATCAGCAGGTAATAGAAGAGAGACAAGCAATTCCACTGAGGCTTGGATTTCATTAAGTTGAAATTGCTGAGAAGCTTGATTTTTCAGAATATCATCAATCTGAACTTGTTGATTCTCTTGAGTCTTCTCAATATAAGCAACTCTGTCAAAGGTAGGTTGGAAGAACTTTTTCTTATCAATCTTCTGAACTTGTTCTTGCTTTATTATTTCTTCCCTAAGATGATGTAACTCTGCATGAGTAGTGGAATGGAGACCTTGTAGATGTTTAGTACTCAATGCAGTAACTCTAAGCTGTGTTTTGAAATCATCAGTAATTAACATTTCATCAGCTTTTGTCAAATGCTCAGCAAGATGCTGTGCAGTAGGAGCACAGGTAACTGAGTTCCATTCCTTAGTCCACTCCTGTCCTACAGGAGTTTCACTCCAAGGCACTGGTGCTTCTCTTGTAACAAAATTCTTAACAAGTTCAGATTTAAGAACAGTTTGTTGAGGGGCATGTCCTGAAGGACCTGCTTCATCAGCATCTGCATTTGGAGCAGCATCACCAGTATCTCCAGCATTTGCAGCATCAGAACTTAGGTGCCATGAAAATAATCAAGATTTAAGAGTGCCTGTTAGGTGTTTGATAAAATGTCTATTTGAAAAACCAACGCCAGGAGATAAAAGAGAGTAAAAACGTATAGAGAGATAAAGTATAAAAGTGAATAAAAGATTAAAAAATCCTCTCACTGTCTTACTTATACTTTGTAAAAAAAATGTTATTGTTGGACACCTGTCAGACATGCAGTAATAACGAATAGTTAATGGGCACGGGAAAACAGTAATCATTACTTACCCACTTACCCACTTGTAGTTTTTCAAGGAAAAACCGTTCCACTTACCCAGTAAGTCCATTAAACAAGGTAAATCAGTTTTAATTCAAAATTGAAATTGTTTCCACTTATTCAATTATTTTTCACTGCAACACCAATATTCTGAAAAAAAATCGAGTGAGAATGACCTAAATAAATTAATTAAACAAGGACTGATAATGTAAAATCAGAACTTAATTTAAATCAAAATATGAAATGGTCATCAGAATATGAATATTTATCAGGATTTATCAATGCATTACAGAACATCTCAGAGATAAGAACTTGAAAAAAAAAGGAATTTCATTAATATATTAAGAGAATACATCCATGAAATTTAAATTACATCAGAACTTGTACAAGATTGTCCTAAGTTGCTAAACCTAACATCAACAGCCTTTGTCCTAGCTCAAGAAGCAGGGCAAGGCTGATGGTGAAGAAAAACAGGAAGAAGAAAATAAATCATTTCTTCTTCCTACTCTCGAAAAACAGAATAGCGAGTCGAATGATTCGCTCTTGCTGGCGGAGAGCTTCCAGCCTTTCCTCCTCCAATCGCTCCAGATGGCGATGGTAATCCATGTAGAAGAACAGGAGGTGGGTGAGTACCTCCTGGGGAACGGAGTCCCATATCTCATCAGGAATGGCATGCCAGGCTTCACAGCTCAGCTCCATGTTGAATGTTTCATAGTTCAAAAACATATTGTAATTGACCATGGTGATTTTAATATTAAGATTATGAAGGTGAATTTGTGAGAAAAGAGTTGATGTGAAGGCTAATGTGAAGTGGTTGTTTTTATAGGCAAAAGAATGCCAGGAGACGCAAAGAAATTTAATGCTGGCAGGTAGAATTAATACTACCTCATCTCCCTAGACTGGGAAGACGAAAAACAGACATTGGAAGTGTAAGTCAAGGTTAATGCGCACAAGTAACAAGTAAAAATTATTGTACGTGTACGTGAACCACTATCCCTAATGATATGGACTGTTAATCTTCTACCCAAACATGTTCTAATTTAAAATGAGACTGTTTTTAGATTTTATCCATAGATAAGTCAAGTAAAGGATCAGAATTTAATATCAGAACTTAGACTTATATCAGAACTTAACAGTTATCAGAACATAATTTCTGAACTCAAAAAATGAATGCCTATCTTAGTAAGTCCTCACACAAATTCTGATACAGATTCTTTAGAACTTATTCATCAGAACATGCAATCAGAACTTGTCCTCAGAATTTGTGCAATATGACACAGAAACTGTTCATCTAAAATAACATAGATCACCACGGTAATTTTTATCATTCATATGGAGTGTTTAGTGTGTGCATTAAGCTAAATATCAGACAAAGAGTAAAGTCTGATTCACTTCAATATTTCTTAGAAATAAGGCATAACTAAAACTTTACTAAAAACCTGTCATTATTCTGAAACCTACTATTGAATGAGTTCATGCTTGAGTCCACCTCAACTATTTTGTGCTAATTTTGTGCATCTTTTTAAATTCTATTTTACAGTGGCTTCTCAGTGTAAGTGAGTCACGACTGCTTATCGGAATTTATGCTATTATCAGAGTATTTCTCCAGTAATCATAGAGTGTGAAAAGTCACCAAGAAAATATTTTGCTTTTCTGATGCATATTTACTTAATACCAGCCATGCACTTGGGTCGTCCCTTCCACATTTTTACTCTAGATCTCAAAGTAGTACCTGATTTTAATCCATGATTATTTTCTTTTTCTTTTGATAAGAGAGGTTTATCAACACTTAGTACATTCAACAGATTTACTAGCATCAGAACTTAACAGATGAGAAGCAATATTCTAGTTTGTGACTTGGTAATAAGATAGACAAAGTAAACTCAACTAAGCTCAATTATCAGAATTTGCTTGTGTCAATAGATTTCCACAGAAATAATTACTTCTTACATGGGATCCCTAGTTTATTGAAGACTACTAGGTCAGCATCTAGCACAGATATCCTCATAGGATTGAGTAATTATATTAACAGATATATCACAATCAGAGTTTAGAAATTTACATCAGACAACAGTCAGTACTTAAGCAAATTTTCAATTAAGCACAGAATACACAAAGAGAGTAATTTCTGTAAATACTGATCATAAAGTCTGATGCATCAGAACAAAACTAAGCAGATTTAGAGAAAGAACCTGAAACCATTCCAAGTTCATTTACCAATCTTGTAAAAGTAGCTTCACACAGTGGTTTTGTGAAGATATCTGCTAGTTGTTGATCTGTTGGAACAAAGTGTAATTCCACTGTACCTTCATCAACATGTTCCCTTATGAAGTGGTACCTGATGCTGATGTGCTTTGTCATTGAGTGTTGAACTGGATTACCTATCATAGCAATAGCACTTTGATTATCACAGTAAATAGGGATTTTGAAATATGTTAACCCATAATCCAGTAACTGATTCTTCATCCAAAGAATCTGTGCACAACAACTTCCTGCAGCAATATACTCTGCTTCTGCAGTTGATGTGGAAATTGACTTTTGTTTCTTGCTAAACCAAGAAACCAATCTGCCTCCAAGAAATTGGCAGCTTCCACTTGTGCTTTTCCTGTCAGTTTTGCAACCTGCAAAATCTACATCTCAGTAACCTATTAGTTTAAAATCTGATTCTCTGGGATACCACAATCCCAGATCAGCTGTTCCCTTAAGATACTTAAAAATTCTTTTCACAGCTGTTAAGTGAGGTTCTCTTGGATCTGCTTGAGATCTTGCACAAAGACAGGTAGCATACATGATATCAGGTCTACTAGAAGTTAGATAGAGTAGAGAGCCAATCATACCTCTGTAATCAGTAATATCTACTGATTTACCAGTGTCCTTGTCCAGTTTTGTTGCAGTGGCCATGGGAGTGGATGCACTTGAACAATCTTGCATACCAAATTTCTTCAGCAAGTTTCTGGTGTACTTAGTTAGACAAATAAAAGTACCTTCTTCATTCTGCTTGACTTGAAGGCCCAGAAAATAGCTAAGTTCCCCCATCATACTCATCTAATACCTTGACTGCATCAGTTTGGCAAACTTTTTGCAAAGTCTGTCATTTGTAGACCCAAAAATGATATCATCAACATAAATCTGGACCAGCAGTAAGTCTGTTCCATGGTTGAGGTAGAACAGGATTTTGTCTATAGTTCCTCTGGTAAATCCACTTTCCAGAAGAAACTGAGCTAAAGTCTCATACCATGCTCTTGGAGCTTGCTTAAGTCCATAAAGTGCTTTATCAAGCCTGTAGACATAATCTGAATATTTGGAATCTACAAAGCCTAGAGGTTGTTCAACATATACTTCTTCCTCCAATTCTCCATTGAGAAAAGCACTTTTCACATCCATTTGAAAGACAGTAAACTTTTTGTGAGCAGCATAAGCCAAAAATATCCTTATGGCTTCTAACCTAGTAACTGGTGCAAATGTTTCATCATAATCAATTCCCTCCTGTTGAGAATATCCTTTTGCAACCAACCTTGCCTTATTCCTTGTAATTATGCCATCACTGTCAGTTTTGTTTCTGAATACCCACTTTGTACCAACAACAGATCTATTCTTTGGTCTTGGTACTAGGGTCCAGACTTTGTTTCTTTCAAATTCATTTAACTCTTCCTACATTGCTTGCACCCAATCAGCATCTTGAAGAGCTTCTTCCACTTTCTTTAGCTCAGTCTGAGAAAGACAAGAATTGTAAAGACATTCATTTGAAGTACTTGTTCTAGTTCTGACACCTGCTCAGGATTTCCAATTATCAAATCAGGTGTATGTGATTTAGTCCACTTCTTTGCAGATGGAAGGTTTTCTCTAGAACTGGATGCTCCCCCATGATCCATGTTGTCTTCATTTTCATTTTCTGATGCTCCCCCTGAAACTATGCTCTCTGAGTTGGATTCTTCAGAAATTAGATTTTCAGCACTATTAGAACTTGGCTTATCAGAACTTGACGAATCAGAACTTGAAGAGCCAGATGTATGTTCTGATGCTTCTTGAGATGTGGTAAGATCTTGAATATGCTCCCCCTACATAGGTGCATCTTCCTTTGGCGTAGTCACCACAGTTTCAATAACATCAGAGTTTAATCCATCAGAGTTTATATTATCAGGACTTAGATTGTCAGGATTTTCAGTATCAGAATTTGAGTCTTCATTTTCAAATCTCAGCTGATCATGATCAATAAAATCTTCAAGTTCAGTAATCATCTTGTCATCAAAAGAGACATTGATAGATTTCATGACCACTCTTGTTCTCAAATTATAGACTCTGAAGGCTTTTGTGGAAAGTGGATATCCAACAAAGATTCCTTCATCAGCTTTTAGATCAAATTTGGATAGTTGTTCAGGATGAGTCTTAAGAACAAAACACTTGCATCCAAATACATGAAAATACTTCAATTTTGGCTTCCTTTTCTTCACCATCTCATATGGTGTTTTTCCTTGCTTGTTAATGAGTGTTGCATTTTGAGTAAAATAAGCAGTCTGCACAGCTTCAGCCCAGAAATAGGTTGGAAGCTTTGCTTCTTCAAGCATTGTACGTGCAGCTTCAATGAGAGTTTTATTCTTCCTTTTAACAACTCCATTTTGCTGTGGAGTTCCAGGAGCAGAGAATTCCTGCTTAATTCCATGGTTTTTGCAGAACTCTTCCATTATCAAATTCTTGAACTCAGTGCCATTATCACTCCTTATTGTCTTCACAGAATCTTTGACCAATTTATCCAGTTGTTTGACATGATCAATCAAGATAGATGCAGTTTCACTTTTTGTGTGCAAAAAATACACCCATGTGTATCTGGTGAACTCATCCACTATGACCATAACATATTTCTTTTTTGCAATAGACATGACATTTACTGGACCAAATAGATCAACATGTAGAAGGTGATAAGGCTCAAGAATTGATGATTCAGTCTTGCTCTTGAATGAGGATTTTCTTTGTTTAGCCTTCTGACAAGAATCACAAAGGCCATCAGGAGCAAATACTGACTTTGGCAGTCCTCTCACAAGATCTTTCTTGACCAACTCATTTATATTGTTGAAATTTAAATGAGAGAGTTTCTTGTGCCAATTCCAGCTTTCTTCAATTGATGCTCTACTCATCAGACAGATTGCAGAACCATCAGTACTTGTTGAAAGCTTAGCTTCATAAATGTTACCACGCCTGTATCCTTTCAGAACAACTTTGCCTTTAGACTTACTCACAACTTCACAGTGTTCTTCAAAGAAATCAACATGATAACCTCTGTCACAGATTTGACTTATACTTAGCAGATTGTGTTTAAGTCCTGAGACCAGAGCTACTTTTTTAATGATGACATTCCCAAGATTGATATTTCCATATCCCAATGTTTTTCCAATATTGCCATCTCCATAAGAAACACTTGGGCCAGCTTTCTCCACAAAGTCTGATAGCAGGGCTTTATTTCCAGTCATATGTCCTGGACATCCACTGTCCAAAACTAGGATGTTTTTTCTGTTGCCCTGCAATCACAAAGACCACTAATGATTAGTTTTAAGGACCCAGACTTGCTTGGATCCTTTGGCCTTATCAAGTTTGTTAACATTTGAAGCAGATTTAGCATCAAAGTTTATGTTAACATTTTTCTTATCAGAACTTACACTATCAGACTTTGAATCAGAATTTACACTAGAAGGAACAATGGAAACTTTCTTTAAAGAAGGTTTTATTTGATAATAATCATAGTACAAACTATGATATTCCTTACAAGTATAAATGGAATTCCATAAACTACCACAATGAAAACAAGGATTTTGTGGCTTATATCTAACAGACTGACTCTTAACTCCTGACTTTGAAGGTAAGGAGTTTATGTTCTTATTCTTCCTGCAAAAAGAGGCCAGATGGTTAGAACTTCCACAGTTATGACACATTTTCCTAGGAGCTTTAGGAACAGGCTTATAATCATTGCTTGTATTCACACCTTCCTTTCCATTCCTATTTTTCCTAGGTGATTTTACCTTGTTTGCGTTCTTAACATCTTTCAGCTTATGCTTAAGCTGCTTCTTAGTCATTAAACCTATGTTTACTTCAGCTGTCTTTTCCTGTTTTAGTTTGTCAGAAGTTAATCCCTCTTTAACTTCTGATTTCTCATTATCAGACTTTACAGTTACAAACTTAACAGGTTTTAACTTTGGCTTTTGCTTAACAACAGGCTTAATTTCTACAGTTCCTTTATCATTCTTATCCTCTCCATAACCTAAGCCCTCTTTCCAATTTTCACTACTTAGCAAATTTTGAGTTGTTCTGCCAGAGTTAGTCCAAGTCCTGATAATCTCTCTTTCCTTTTCTAACTCAGTTTTTAGAGATTCATTCATTTTTAGCACTTCATCCCTAACATAAAAAGCATCATCTCTATCTTTCTAAGTTTGATGGAACATAACTAACTCTTTTTCCAAGAAATCATTTCTTTTCTTAAAAGCAAGATTTTCAGAAGTTAATCTTTCACATGTTAAAGTTTGATCTCTATAACTAACAAACATGGTTTTAAGATATCTTCTCAACTCATTAATATCATCAGTATGAAAAGTATAAGTAGTCTGAGGTACCTTTGATTCAGCAGCTTCAGAACTGCTTTCAGCACTTGCTTTATCAGCATTTGCCATCAAAGCATAATTCTCCTCACTTTCAGAGTCTGAGGTGTCTGTCCAACTTTTCTTCTTTGTGACAAGAGCCTTGCCTTTGTCACTCTTCACCTTCTTGCAATCAGGAGATATGTGGCATTTCTCACCACAGTTATAGCATTTGACATTGGTATAATCTCCTCTATCAGACTTTCCTCCTCTGCCCTCAGATCTTCTGAAATTCTTCTTATCAGAACTTGTGCCTTTCCTGGAAAACTTCTTTCCCTTCCTGAACTTCCTGTATGCAATCTTTGTGATCCCTTTCACCATAAGAGCACACAGCTTCATCATCTCCTCATCAGCATCAGTCTTAGGCAAGCTTTCAGAATCTGAGTCATCATCACTTTCAGAACTTGATGATTCAGTATCAGACTTTGTGAAAAGAGCTTTACCCTTGTCTTTCCTTGAGGTAGCTGCCTTGGGGGATTCTTCTTCAGCCTTAAGAGCAACTTTCCTTGACTTTCCTCCTTTCCTCTTGCTTCTTTGTTCCATCTCAAGTTCATGAGTCTTGAGCATTCCATAAATTTCATCAAGAGTTGTTTCATCAAGATTGTAGTTGTCTCTTATTGTTGTTGCCTTCAAATCCCAGCATTCAGGAAGAGCTAACAGGAATTTAAGGTTTGAATCTTCAAGATCATACTCCTTATTAACCAGTGACAAATCATTCAAGAGTTTGACAAATCTATCATATAAATCAGTCAATGACTCATTAGCCTTTGAGTCAAAGTGTTCATACTCTTGAGTGAGTATTGTCTTCCTGTTTTTCTTAATTGTATCAGTTCCCTGATACCTTGTTTCCAGAGCATCCCATATCTCCTTTGCAGTCTTGCAGTTAATTATCCTGTTTGACATTACATTATCAATGGCACTATACAGTAAGTGTCGTACCTTAGCATCCTTAGCAATTGATGCGATATCTTTAGCAGTATAATCACTCTTCTCCTTTGGTACAGTCTTTGCTGCTTCACCTGCAACTGCAACAGCGAGCTTGGTTGGTTTGTGAGGTCCTTCCTTGATTCTATCAAGATATTCTGGATCTGTGGCTTCCAGAAACATGGTCATCCTCACCTTCCATATGGCATATTCAGATGGTTTCAGTATGGGAACTCTGATGGTCTCATACCGACTTTGAATTTGTGTCTTTGGTGCTTCTTCAGTTTTGGTAGGCTTAGTTGGAGTTTCTGTGTCAGACATGATTGTGTTTGGATCTTAAACTGTTTGTGCATTAACAAATAGGCTCTGATACCACTTGTTAGGTCACACACAAATTGTAGAGGGGGTGAATACAGTGTAAAGTACAATCAAATCAAACTTTAATATCTCAAGTAACAGAAAACAAACTTTATTGAAACAATAAACTCTGTTACAATATGGAACTGTTACCTCTCAGTGATGAACAAATATCACGAGAGCTGCTAGGGTTACAATGAATAATCTTCTCGAATATGATAACACTTAGTGTAAACCCTATGTCTGTGTTTTTATACTACACAGTTACAAGATAATCGCTAATTGATATGGAATATAATTCTGCTTCCTAAAATATATCAATCAAAATATCTTTTCTTCCAAGTATTCTATTCTTCATAGAATTCCTTCTTCATGCATATCTCTTCTTATGTTTATCTCGATCTTCTTTCCTTTAATCAGCTGTTGTTCTTATCTAAACGTCCTTCAACACTTAAGTTCTGATATCCATCTTCTGATGATTATCTCCTGATAATATAAGTACTGATATCCTTAAGTCCTGACTTTCAGTAAGTACTGATTTATCCTGTTTAAGTAAGATGTGAAAACTAAACATAAATCATATTAGCCATGACATTATCAAATATATCTAACATAATTTGTCTCAATTGTGTGAAGTGTTTCACAGATTTATCTTGCTTTGAAATTGGACCAAAAACCTTTTCAATCCTTTCATTAATCTTCTTCATTTATTCATTCAGCCTGAGCTCAACTGCTGCAATATTGGTCCAGTCAATACTGTCTAGAACTGGTGGCTTAGAGAAAGTAATTGATGGAATAATCACTTTGCTGACTTGAATGTGTACATCTTTCTCCCCCTCACTAGCTTGGATAATATCATCTTTCTCCCCCTTTTTATCATCAAGTAAGGCAGGGGTTGAAGTTTGAGCAACAACCAATTTCTGAAGAAGGAGTGTCTGATGGACTTGGTTGATCTGGATCTTGGTGATTGAATTTTCCAGTGATGTTAGCCTAGTGTCCAAAGAATCAATTTTGCTACTTAAGTCATAATCCTTCCTAATTTTCTGATGAATATCTCTCATTGTAGCTTCAGGAAGTTTAGACTCCATTCTTTCATTGATTTCCTTCTTGACTTGTGCAATGTTTGTCTTGATATCATCCACATCTTGACTCTGTTTGAGAGATTGAATCTTGTGCAGTTGTAGAGATTCAAGGTGGACTTGAAGAAGACTTTTGGTGTTGGCATCTGTAGTGGCTTGAAGAGCTTTTTGAGTTTGATGGATAAGTTAGAATAAAGTTGATTTAAAATGATGGTCACTACAGTCCTTGCTAAACATCCAGGCTGGAGTACTTGTGCTCGAGCTAGGACCTGCATCTACCCCTATGTCAATGATATCCTCTTCCTCATTAGAAGCATCCCCAAATGTACCACTAGAATCTAACTCAAAGTCATCACCAGCTATAGGTGGAAGAGAGTTGATTGCATCCTTGGCCCTTAGCATGGAAGCTATTGTCTGCACCAAGGTCAAGGCTCTTTCAGCAATCTCATTGCCCTGTTCAGCTAGAATTTGATAAGCTAGAACAGGATGAGTAAATGCCTCAGCTTCAAAAGAAACAAAGTCTAAAACAGCTTGATATTCTTGCTAAAATAGCTGTTTCTTTTCTGCTTCATTGACATCCATTAACTCACTAACAATGGGCTCTTCCCATTCTTCATCTGTACCTGCTTTTCTCTCATTATCTCTTTTTTCTTGCATCAAGAGCTTCCCATGGCTTCCCACCCTCACACCCTCACTTTCACCATCTAAGGTGGGACTCCTCTCACTCACTTTTTCCATGCTGGAAGAAATATCATGCATTGGGTCACTCTTTTGCTCTCCTTTTTCCTGAGTGCAACTCAGCCTCTCACTCTCTTCACTCCCTTCCCTCAATCCTAATATTGATTGAACAACCACTATGTCATCTGCACTTGTAACATTTGTTGAAATTTCAAGTGGTGCAGAGACTTTCAACGGATGAGAAACATCTGTTGAAATATTAGTTGAGAAATTCAATTAATAATTGTTGTTAAGCACATCCGTCGAGATACAATCACAAGTCAACGGATGAACAATATCCGTTGAGAAAGTAGAAATTAAAGAGTTTGGAGTAGAAACTACTGTAGAATCTGTGCTGATTGATTTGAGATTATCCACAGATTTCTCAGTATTTTCAGAAAGAAATGACAAGTGAGCCAACAAATTATCTAAAAGATGATGCTCACTTGCTTAAGATTTTGGCTCCTCCATTAGAGTTAAAGATGGAGAATCAGGAATTGATGTGTTTCTCATGTCCACATCCAGTGAGTTTATGGGAGAATTTTGTGTGTGAGGTGTTTCAAATATGAGAGATTTTGGCTATGAATCCACATTTATCGGAGCCACATCAATCTGACTTTGAGATGGTGCAATAACTGAGTCTTTGACTGCAGTTGGCACTGTGTGTGCACCCTGTGATTCCCTTGTAGGTTTTGATTTCTTCTTTCTTATATAAGTTTGAGGTTGGTATGTGTCCCTTCCCCTTTTGGCCTGTGCTCTTGGTTGAGAGATTGTTTCAATAGTGACATCATTTTGGGAGGATGCAACTAGTAATGAGCTAGAATCCTTATTAATCACTACATTTTGTTGAGAAACTGCAGTGTGAATAGGCTGGGTTACACATACCTCACTCTCCTTATGTTTAGGATTTCTTTGATGTTCACCCTGTCCCTCACCAAACTTACTTCCCTTCACAATCCCCTCTGTGGATTTAGTAGTTTTTAAAACTAGTTCCTTTTGAGAGGAACTAGAGTGGGGTTTCTTAGACTTGGACTTTGAAATTTTTGATTGTGTGACTTTGGTAGACATCTGTTTGGTCATTGTCACAGATGCATTTCCACAGAAGTTTGCAAAGAAACTGGTGGTTGGAAAGTAGTAGAGATAGAAGTGTCTCACTTACCTGAAGTTCCTCCATGATTGGCAAATAGATGAGGGGAACCTCACTGTGGTTATTTGCCCTGTTTAAATCAGTAATAACTCTCTTCTCTTGGACCCAACAATCAAGCTTGTTTGTTGGGTTCTCAATAGAGAGATCCTTAGAAACATGATTAGCTATCATCATAAAGAATCTAGCATAATAGATGTTCTTATTTCTCTTCTTAATGTCTCATAACTTGAACCCTAACTCATACATGACAGACTCACTAAAGTTATAGTACTTATCACTAAGGTGCATATATAGCATGTTAACAAGTGAGTATGTAACTGCATCAAAATTGCTTATCTTACCAAAAAATGCCTTAATGGAGGAATCACGGAGAAAGCTCCATTCTTTTCTAAGGTCCGTCCTCCTAACCTCACCTAACTTGGCAGGGTTAAGAGCATAGCCCATAAAAATAAGCATGGCACGAACATTTGTGTCTGTGTATGGAACTAGTGTATTGTTTTCAGGAAATTGTAAGCAAGCTTGAATCTCATCACTATTTATACAGTAATCATTACCTTTCAGAGTGAAGGTAATGGTTTTGTCTTTAGAGTTGTACACTGTTGTAGTCCATATCTCCTCCACAACCTTACAGTAGATTACTGGTTATGCCAAAATTGTATTGCTCAGTTTGCAGCCTTGAATGAAGTCCATCATTTTATGATAGGCCTCAGAAGCATCAATACCCTTGTTTACTAGTGCTACAAAGTTGTTCTTTTCATACACGAATCCAGATTGAGACATTATCTTGACTACAGGTACCATTGTTGTGAAAGAAAACAATTACAGAAAAGATGGGTTTTAGTTTGGAGACGAAGAGAGAGTAGAAATTTCTTTGAGAAAGATAAAAGTAAATTAGAAAATGAGATTAGGCTTATATACTTTATCAGAAATAAACAAGTAAAAATTAAAAAGTACAGTAAAGTACCCAATGAAATTTGCCCAAAATAGCCGTTTAGAATTAAAATAAACTGTAGAAATTCTAGAGGCTATCCATCGAAATATACTTACAGACTGTAAGTAAATTCGACGGATAAGAAATAGAATTAACGGCTATGATTTAAGCAATTCAACGGATGAAGATTAAACAGATATCCGTCGAGATAAAAAGTATCCAGAATAATATTTGATTTTTTAACAGATAATAAAATTCCACGGATATTCATTTTCGACGGATAATGAACATTTGTCGAAGGTAAATTTTGACTTAGCCAAAATTTCATCTTTATGGGAAAACTCAAATCTGATTCTGGTTGCATTTCAACTTGCTTCAGGCATCAAAACAATTTAGGAATAATTAAGCATACCTAACTCACTTACCAACCTAGTAAATGTGGACTCATCAAGTGTCTTGGTAAAGATATCACATATGTGGGCTAGAATTGTGGATTCATGTATGAGTTGGGCCAGCACATGCGAGGAGGGCTTCACATACGAGCTGGGCTCTCACATGCGAGATGAGCTCCCATATGTGAGCTGGGTTCTCACATGCGAGCTGGGCTCTCATATGTGAGCTGCGTTCGCGACGTGCAAGCTGGGCTCATGTGCCCATATATGAGCTGAGCTCATGTGCCCATATGCGAGCTGGGCCCATGAGCCCACATCTTGTGGAAAATAAAGGAAACATCTTATTTATTGATTTAGAGAAAAGACAGTGCGGGTTGAGGCAACCAGGCCGGCCCGCGTTAGAGGACTTTATGCGTAACATGGAAAGTGACTCATAGATGACCGATTTGCTCGTAAATTTCGGGGCCGACACAGGGTATTCCTGCAATCACGGGAAGAAATGTGGAGATGTCGCGAAGTTGTAGGAAGCGTGTGGAGCTGGTCAAAAATTACATGACTAATTGGCTAAAGGCCTGACTTTATCATGGGCTTGGGCTGCATGGGTCGAAGAACCCTAACCCTAGCCTATTTGACTTGTTCGCCCAAGAACTACGTGAGGTTTGATCTCTATAAATAGGTTATATAGGCACTTGTATTTGACTAGCCCGAGACTTAGAAAAGATGGAGATTGAAGTTCGAGTATCAAATGGAGGTCAGGAGCAGCTATACGAGATTACTTTCCAACCAGCGTTGATGGAAAAATTAAAAGATATCAAGAAGGAGTTATGGAACAGGACTTGAATACTCTGACTGGAGAAGAGTTATGTACTCAAAAGGATAACCAATGTTTGTTTAGGTTTTCCTCTCGTATTTGGATTCTCAATGTAGCGGAATTAAAGAATGAAATATTACACGAAGCACATAACTCTAGGTTTTCTATTCACCCTGGTAGCACAAAGATGTACCAAGATATAAAGAAGCACTTCTGGTGGCCAAGAATGAAGAAAGAGATTGCGGACTGGGTCAGTAAGTGTCACGTATGTCCGATGGTAAATGCAGAACATCAAAGGCCCAGTAGATTGTTACAGCCCTTGGAGATTCCACAGTGGAAATGGGAAGAGATTGTAATGGATTTCATGGTAGGATTGCCAAAGATAAGATCGAATCATGATGCCATTTGGGTAATCATTGATAGATTGACCAAGTCAGCGCATTTTCTTCCGATTATAGGGACACTTGATATGAGTCGACACTTGATAAAAGATGGATTGTTTCCATAGGATTCCGGCCAATAACCTCCAAAACACTATTATACGAAATTCTCCCCATAACATTTGGCGCTAGAAGGAGGGGACCGAGTCTTTCATCTTAGGGAGAAAAGATGACCAAAGAGAACAAATTAGTGGTGATACAAGGAAGCGGGGGCAAGAAAATGGATCAAAACGGGGTCGAGCACATGTGTGACGGCCTCAACCCCGGGGTTAGGAGTCGACGTTACTAACACAACAAACCACAATATAAACTACAAGATTATTACTAATATTAAACTATCACGACCACAAACCAAGATCCGATCCAAGTTCAAGTATGATTCAAGTTACTCATTATTACAAACCATTTATTCAAAAGTCTGACACACTAAACTTATTCAGCAACTCATCAGACCGCACATGGTCCGATACTAACTACCTCTGAGGAGCCGGGTCCTGAAGGGGCTGAGACACGGTTCTGCCAAGGTCTGATCAGTCTTCTAGGCATCTGCGATATATATATATATATATATATATATATATATATATATATATATAACAGGTTGCAAGGGTGAGCATAATCGCTCAGCAGTACCAACATATGAATATCAAGATAAAAATTGTAATGTAAACAGTTATAGGAACATAACTATAAATTAACATGAAATTCGAGATCTGCAAATCATTTCAAATAACAGTAAATAAAAGAAAGCTGAGGTAATTGGATATCACTGACTAGCATGCTTTTAACAAAACAAATGTAGTTGTATGATGTGTAAGTACCAGAGTCCAATTCTAGCATGCTATTCACAATTATTAATCAACTGTATCAATCAACTATTCCCTTACGGGAATCGCAAAGCCAAATCAGATACGTAACGGATATGTGAAGACAACTGATTAGGCTATCAATACCAGACGGCTCCAACTGCCATCCCATAAACCTGTTCCGGAACTCAGAGACTAGCTAGGTCTCTAACCTGCTGGACTAATCGGTTATGAAATGCACGCAACCGAGTTAGCCTCTTTCGCAACCTCACTAGGACACTTTGGCCCCTATGTATCCCATATCTGATCGTTTTATCCAGTTTTCAAAACACTTGTACCTATCTCATTTCAAAACCATTCATTTTAACAGCACACGTAAAACTGGTTCATAAATCATTTTTGTTCGAGATAGCTACCTTCCGAAGTTACTTTTCCCCAAAATAAGTTTAAAATAGTTATTTATAACTACAGGAGATACGTAACTAACAATGTTTTTGTTCCCGTGCGAGAATAAAGTAATAGTTTATTCATATGTACTGAACCATAAAAGAATGGTTAGGGGTACTTGCCTTGCAACGCTTTACAAAAACCCTAGGTAGTTTTCATGCTGACTTTAGTCCTTGCGAAACTCGACTGGGATCTACAGTAACATAATACCCTAATTAGTTATATTGACATGCTTGATATCCTCGAATCTTAATAACCCAATTCGATAACCTGACTCGTATAACGATTATACACATAATCACGTAATCCGTATTCAAATAAGGGTAACACATTTTGTATTATAAAGTACGCTTCTCGTATTTAAAATAGATTTTTAGAAAAAAATTGACAGCTACTCCTCTATTTATAAGCCTACCCGTCGAAACATCATCGACGACAAACCCAATAAATCACAATCCACGTCACAACACAATTTTCACAATCACACAATTATTTATGTACGAAACCAATTATACAATTCATTTTATTTATTTTATTAAATTAGGACTCAAGTAACGATCATCACAGTCCACCGTCCGCTCATAAAAATTCATCGCAGACGGCGGCAAAATTTATTGGTGCCAGAAAATTCTTTGGGTTTCCAAATAAACTTCGCCGATTACTAGAAAAATCAATTTCCTGCACGAATAATTTATTTCACGAAATCAGTCAATAAAATTCCTGCAAGAAATATAATAATCAATATAATAATTCCAAAATTACAATCCGCAAGAACAACAGGAATAGGGGAGCAAAACCCAGGCGGCATACACGTGAATGCGCGCTATCACAAGCATACACAATCACAGTTGCACACCCAAACACACACACACATACACTAATACACACACACACACACTGATACACACACAATCGAACACACACGCACGAACACATACACACACATAATTATATGCATGTATATATATCAGCAATACAGAACTGAACCATCCAAGCTAGCAATTGAGCGGAGGCTCACCGGGGAAATAGGCCGGAAAACAGGTGGAAGATGACCGGAATCCAGGGAAGCAAAAATGGAAGGAAGAAACCGAGAGGAAGAGAGAAGAAAATGGGAGAGAACGATCGAGAGAGAGACTGGAAAGAGAGAGATTGAGATTGACATTTAAAGAAACAAATGACTCACCCCTCCCTGTTACTCAATTACATGGCACGTGTCCAAATTAAATGGATACGTGTCATTTTCGGACTGACTGCAAGCCGATTCACATTGTTTTAATCTATTTTGATAATATAATTTACGAATAAATATTACTCAAAACCGTACCAAAATAATCTTAAAAGGTTATAAATATCCTGAATTTAATAAAAACATAAATTTCATAATTTTTAAACAAATTTTTGAGCGCAACAAATACCCGCATTTAGCGATTAGACGAATCAACGCGCGAGTGAAATTAATCCCAAAATTTTTAGAAATAATTTTAAAATTCTCAGAATATTATAAACTTCATAAAATATGAGTTTCATAATTTTTAAAGAATCCTGGAATTAAATACGATTTTATAAATAAATGTAATTAGAAAATCATTTAAAGATAAATAATTAATGAAATATTGATTTCTCAATTTTATAAAATCCCAAAAATAATTATTGAAATTATAAAGTCATAAAAATAATTTTAGAGGTAATCCAGATATTTATGAAAATAAAACTGCAATAAAATCACTTTTAAAAATGAAACAAAACAATACGACTCAATAATTAACTACGCAATTCAATCCCATGCACCAATAAATCACAAATAATTAATAAGAACCAACACACAACCGTCAAATCCAATAAACATATTTTATTTAATTAATTATTCAATAATTACACTTTTAAAATAAAACAAAATGTATGAGTCCTTATAATATGCCCCTGGAGAATAAGGTGCCCCCGCCATCACCCGCAACCGTGGAAGGGCAGGCGGTCATGACGTATCTCAAGGGGCTAGCCGACCAGATGAATGAGATCAACACCCGGATGTCCAGGGTAGAGAAAAGTTCAGTACGGAATGCTAAGCGCAAGGCACTCCGCCTCAAGGTCTCTCAGCGTAACTAAAAGGGCAAGGGCCATAAAAAATGGCTGATCCATGAGTTCAATGACAACTGAGACCAAGCAGTAGAAAGAGGCATCTCTAGAATGAGATGAGATACCCCAACATCGGGTCGAGCGGGGAAGTCAGATCTATGAGAGATCGGGGCAAAATCCAGCTCTATCTGAGGCAAGGTCGACTAGTGTGCTAGACTGCGTGGCAAGAAGCTAAGTGAGCATGACCTCAGGCTCAAGTTAAAAAATTGCAGAAAAAAGAGAAGAGAAGGAACTCGAAGATCAAAGATCCCCAAAAAGGGAGCGTGCAGCGACTTCTCCACGAAGACGTCAGCGCAACCCACCCATTAGGGAGGAACAACGAAGACGTAGAGTCAATCAGAAAGAGGAGTTGCGGGTACAACCCGGAGGAGGGGGGCGCCATGAGCGACCCCAGGGCTCCCATAACTCGAGTAATGCAAATGCTGACAGGGAGAGAGAAGTTGTTAGGTGGGAGACCTAGGGAGTTCCTGGACCAGATGAAGCGGGAGAAGAGGGGACCCCGGCCTCAACGGCCCCTTCCCCGTTCACGGCTACTATTCGATCATCTCCCTTACCTCGAGTGTTCAGGCACAATCTTGATCTTCTATTTAATAGCAAGGCCGACCTGGAGGAATATCTTATACAGTTTAACACTGAGATGGAAGTCTATCAGGTGCTGGAGCCAACTCGCTGCAGACTCTTCGCAGCGTCACTCCGAAGGAGTGCCCAATAATGGTTTTCCAAGTTGGGACCGGGTAGCATAAGGACATGGCGGCAATTGGAGGACCTATTCATTAGGCAATTTCAGTCCACCCTCCACTATTCACCTCCAGTGGCTATACTGGCCAATATCAAACAGAGAGGGGGAGCCTCTGGCAGAATACTTTTGACAATTTAATATCGAATTTCCTAAGGTGAGAGGTTCCAGCGAGGAGACCATCAAGAACTTTTTAATTGCGGGGCTGGAAGAGGGATCCAAATTCTGGAAATGACTCCAGGCTAGCGAGCCAAGGACCTTGGTGGAATTTTATGAGCAAACTGAACCCTTTAAGAGGGTGGAGAAGTCAATGAGGGAGCTGAAAATCAGAGAGAACTATCGAGATAAGAGAGACCGGTCCTCGATTCCTAATGAGAGGAGGAAGACGTATCAGCATAGTTCAAGCCCAAAGAAGTCCGCACGGGGCAAAGAGATGGCCAAGGATTTGGGGAGACCCTATACGAGAAAATGGCAGAGGCACACCCCTCTCGTGGCCTCCATCGACCATATATATGCTACCTATGCTGGAAAGGGGGTATTCAGGAGGCAAACCCCCCTTACGGACCACAACAGGAGGGATACTTCGAAGTATTGTGCATACCACTAGGCCACTGGACACGATATGGCTGATTGTAGACAGCTCAAAGATGAGATCAAGACGCTGATCCGTCAAGGGAAGCTTACGGAGTGGGTTGTTAAGGAGGTTCGAAGTCACATAACAGACTATCATACAGTCCCTCCTCCACCCCTAGAAAAGAAGGAGAGAGTGCCTTGAGCTAACAACATACATATAATTCTAGGCGGGTCTCATATCGGTGGAGACAACAGAAAATCAATGGACATGTATGCCCGGAAAGCGAAGGACAAACCCCTCACCAACATTAACCACTTGAGCCAAAAAAAACCCAGAGCTCTTCGAAAAGGAGGCTGATGACATCGTGTTTCGGGAAAATGATGCCAAGTGGGTTCATTACCCACATACTGATGCCCTGTCATAAAAATGAAGATTGGAATGGTGAACGTTCACCGAGCATTGGTGGATACCGGGAGTTCGGCTGACGTTCAGACTTATGATGCCTACAAGAAACTAGGGTTGTTGGATAAAGAACTCACCTCGACAGGTGGGCACCTGTATGGGTTCACAGTCAACTCGATCGGAGTAAAGGGGAAAATACGGCTCCCAATGACTTTGGGGGAGAAGCCTTATGTGGCCATACAGGTTGCCATGCTTACAGTCGTAAACCAGCCTTGTGCTTACAATGTTATAGTTGGCAGACCCCTTGTGAGGGCAATGAGGATGGTTTCCTCTATCCATCATATGACAATAAAATTCCCAACTCCTACGGGGGTAGGCTTCTTGAAGAGCTGTCAGTATGAATCGAGAGTCTGCTACACCAGGAACTCATGGCAGCAGAGTTAGGAAATACATCGAAAGTTCCGGATGAAAGTGATGTCCTCATAGAAGAGGCTGAGGGAAGGAAAAGAGTACGTCATGAGGGACACGAGACTTGCAACATGATCTCAATCGAGGAATTGCCAGAGGACTATTTCGAGCACATGGGGATTCAAGTGGAGCCGTGCCCAGGGGCCCTGCTAATGGAGGCCTCTTAGCCCATCATGTTGGCACATGAGGGGATTGTAGAAGAATCAAGTGATGAAGAAGAGAACCCGGAGCAAGTCGTTGCGCGACTCAAGAAAAGGAAGGTGGCACGCCAAGAAACAATAACAACCACAGATCTGCCCAAAAGAATCACCCGCACGGTCACCATGACAGTTGAATATTTGGTAAATCTGGTTCGATCTCACCAGCCCGAGATCGAAGAGACAGAAGGTTTTTCAATCACGGAAGTGGGAGAAACTAGTGAGGCTCGGGAAGACTTGGACCTGAGAATACCCCCAATGGTGGAGCGAACCGGGGCCGCAGAAGACACAATCCCAGTTTTGGCAGACCGAAACGATCCTTCCAAGGTGCTCAGAATAGGGTCTAACTTAAGCCCCAAGCTGAGAGAAGACCTGAATCAATTCTTGAGGAGAAATTTGGATGTCTTTGCATGGTCACATTCTGATATAGTAGGGATTGACCCGAATGTCATGTGCCACTGGCTCAACTTAGATCCAAAAAAGAAGGGGTTTAGACAGGGCTCGTGAGGGAAGCTTTCTACCCAATGTGGCTGGAAAATCTAGTGCTTGTTAAGAAACAAAATGGCAAATAGAGGACGTGTGTGGACTTCACTGACCTCAACAAAGCATGCCCGAAGGATAGCTTTCCTTTACCCCGGATCGACCAACTGGTTGATTCCATGGCTGGGCACGCATTACTTAGCTTTATAGATGCTTTTTTGGGATATAATCAAATCCCAATATATGGGCCAGATTAGGAGCACACCTCCTTTATCACTGATCCAGGCCTCTACTGTTACATAGGGATGCCCTTTGGGCTCCTTAATACTGGGGTAACCTATCAAAGGTTGGTAAAAAGATGTTCAAACATCAGTTGGGTAAGACCTCATAGGCCTATATAGACGACATACTTGTGAAGTCAAAAGAGGCCAAAGACCATATTCGTACCTCTCGGAAATGTTCCAAATCCTAAGGGAATACAGGATAAAGTTCAACCCCCAAAAATATGTGTTTGGCCTCTACTGTTACATAGGGATGCCCTTTGGGCTCCTTAATACTGGGGTAACCTATCAAAGGTTGGTAAAAAGATGTTCAAACATCAGTTGGGTAAGACCTCATAGGCCCATGTAGACGACATGCATGTGAAGTCAAAAGAGGCCAAAGACCATCTTCGCACCTCTCGGAAATGTTCCAAATCCTAAGGGAATACAGGATAAAGCTCAACCCCCAGAAATGTGTGTTTGGGGTCGAGTCTATAAAGTTTTTGGGCTTTATTATTAATCATAGAGGTATTGAATCCAAACTCGCCAAAATACGAGCCCTACTTGAGATGAGATCCCCACGACGGGTGAAGGATGTCCAAAGCTTAACGGGGCAAGTGGCTGCCCAAACCGCTTCGTATTAAAGTCCTCCAAAAAATGCCAAGAGTTCTTCAAAGAGATTAAAGGAGTGGGGAAGAATTTTGAGTGGACAAAAAAGTGTGAAGAAACTTTTTAGAACATAAAGAAGCATCTCAGCAGTCCCCCGATATTGTCCAACTCGAAGGCATGAGAGACTCTGGTCCTTTACTTGGCCGTCTCTGAATTTGCAGTCAGTGATGTATTGGTCCAGGAAGAAGATTGTGTCCAGCTCCTAGTATATTATGTGAGTAAAAGAATAGCTGATGCAGAGACCCGGTATGTGAATCTCGAGAAGCTGGCATATGCTCTAATCCTTGCTTCTCGAAAGCTTAGACCTTATTTTCAGGACCGTAATATAGAGATAAGAACATCCTATCCCCTTAGGCAGGTGATGCACAAGCCCGAGGCTTCTGGTCAAATGTTGAAGTGGACAATAGAGCTCGGTCAGTTCGAGGTGGAGTACAAGCCTAAGACCGCGATCAAAGGCCAGGCCTTGGCTGATTTTATCCTAGTGTTTCCCCCACACTAGGAGGAGGATCGGGGGGTCCTTGTCGCCATACCTGGGGCGGAGACAAATGAACAAAGAGAGCTGAACAGCGCCCCGTGGTGGTGTTTGTTTGCGGACGGAGCCTCTAACGGAGAAGGGGAAGGAGCCGGGATTGAGCTGATTAGCCCCGAGGGGCACAAGATAAGACACGTGACCCATTTGGCTTTTCATGCGACCAACAATGATGCTGAATACGAGGCCCTAATTAATGGCCTCAAGCTAGCCTTGGAAATGAGGGCAGAGAATTTGAACGTGTTTAGTGACTCTATGATTGTGGTCTACCAGATAAATGGAGGGTACCAGGCTAAGAGGCCGAGAACATAACTTTACCTAAAGTGTGCACAAAAAATGATCAGCATATTCCATGAAGTGAGGCTGGAGCTTATCCTGTGCATGCAGAATGAAGGCGCGGACGAGCTAGATAAACTAGGCTCGCGTTATAAGGCCAGTCTGCTAGGGGTCGTTCCTCTTGATATACAAAGGCAGCCTAGTATGCCCGAGGACGAGGTTAGTAATATCAGGGGCAGTCTTGGCTCGACATGAATGACCTCTATCTTGGCTTATATATAAGAAAGAATGCTTCTGGATGAGAAGAATGAGTCAATAAGAGTAAAGTATAAGGCATCTCGTTATGTGATATATGATGGGATCCTATACAGAAAGGGTTTTAGCGTGCCCCTCCTCAAATGCATAGATGGAGAGGAATGTAACTATATTATAAGGGAGGTGCACGAGGGCATTTGTGTCAATCACTCGGGAGATAGCTCTCTAACTCAGAAAATCCTCCGTCAGGGTTACTACTGGCCAACGCTGAAAAATGATGCCTTTGAATTCTCTCGAGCTTGTGATAAGTGTCAGCGGTATGCCAATTATTACAATAACCCCGTGGCCCCTCTCACATCCCTCATGAGCCCTTGACCCTTTGCTATGTGGGGGATCGATTTGATTGGAGAACTCCCGAAGGCCAAGGGGGTGTCAAGTATGTAGTTGTTGCAGTGGATTATTTAACAAAGTGGGAAGAAGCTGAGCCTTTGGCCACCATCACAGTAAAGAAGCTCAAAAAATTTGTGTATAGAGCTATTGTATGCCGGTACGGCATCCCATACAAGTTGGTTTGGATAACGAAAAGCAGTTTGACAGTAAGGAGATGAGGGAATTTTGTGAGCAGTTTGGAATTCAGAAGAGCTTCAGTGCGGTTAGTCACCCTCAAAGTAATGGGCAGACGGAAGCTGTTAATAAGGTCATCAAACATACTTTGAAGGCAAAGCTGGAGGAGAAGAAGGGAAGATGGTCCGATGAGCTTCCGCAGGTTTTGTGGTCTTATAACACCACCTCAAGGACTACAACCGGGGAGACCCCTTTCTCTATGGTGTATGGGTGTGAGGCCATGGTGCCGGTTGAAGTAGGGGCATGATCTTTTTGAAGGGATAATTATGACTCAGAGACAAATGAGCTCAACCATCGACTCTACTTGGACATGATTGAGGAGACTCGAGAGGATGCTCAGATCAGGATAACAACATATCAACAGAGGATAACTCGGCACTATAACATCAAAGTTCGAGCCCAGACTTTTATGGTAGGAGATTTGGTTCTACGTCGGGTCATGCCAAAAACCATGGTGGTGAGCAACGGACTTTTAAGGTTGGCGATTTGGTTCTACGTCGGGTCATGCCAAAAACCAAGGTGGTGAGCCACGGAGTCTTTAGGGCAAATTGGGAAGGCCCCTACAAGATAAAATCAGTGCTTTGGGAGGGAACCTACCACCTCAATGATATGCAGGACAAGTTGATCCCAAGAGAATGGAATGTGGAGCATCTTCGCAAGTATTATCAATAAAATTGTTCTTTTCAGACTTAGTATTATTAAAATATTCCTAAGTCTCGGGGGGTAGTGCTATACAGGTGCCTCCCCGAGGCCACAAGCATGTAACTGATTCACTTTCCATTATCTATGAGTGAATGCTTGTTATTTATTTATTGTGTGTCTTGATTGTTCACATTTGACTAAGAGACCAGCATGAGAACCCTCGCTAGGGACTCCCATGCGAGGAAAAAATATTCACCTTTTTAATACTCGAGCTGGGCTCCAGCCCATTTGGGATCAGTATTATAATAACCAGCTTATATAAAGCGAGGTCATTACATAATAAGCAACATGAGCTCGTCATGAAGTTGAGGGCAACCGCATATGCTAGCCCACATATGCGGGCCCAAACTTGTAGAGGCTGAGCCCGCGATGCCGAATGTCTAAGCTGGACGCGAGGATAAAATACTTGAAAAAGATTGGATGTTTTTATAAAAGAGATTGACATACGATGAGAGTCGCTGGGCTCGGTCCATGATAAAATAAACTGGCCATATGCGGCCAGAGTTATAATAATTCAAGGATGATAATGCGAGTTAGTTTTACTTAGGGTTTATTTTGAATACATTGTATTCACTTGGAACATAGAAGCGATGCGAGCCCATAAAGCAAAAGACGTGAGCTGGTCCATCCGGTCCGCTCTATGGAGAAATACCCGCCATATGCGGCCAGAATTACAAATAATTCTAGGCCAGTAGGGCGAAGGATATGCGAGCACATTCAAGTTGTAAAAAAAAGTAAAAGAAAGAAGAAAAATAAAAGCCAACCAATATAGTGAAGGCACAAAAGACTTGATAATTTATACAACAGTTTTAAATAGTTGAGCCTGAAGGCAATGTAATATAAATACACATGCGAGGAAAATAGGGTGCCCGCTTCCCCATCCAAAAGTTTATCGAAGTAAAAAGAAGCTAAGGATTTTCAGCCACTGGCTTTTTGGAGGCCTGCTCGGCCGCGACCCAAGCTTCCTCAACAAAATGGGTGTCTCGTTTCATCTTGAGCTTCAGTTTTTTAGCATGCCTGGCCGTTCCTGCACCTAGGAGACCCCAGTCGAAGTCAGGGACCTTGCTAATAAAGATCTTCATAAAATTTCTGGCCCGTAAGTTCCTTGCATCCGCGAGGGCGGCCTCCCGGCTCGCAGTCATGGCAGAAAGAGACCCCTCCAACTCAGCAACCTTCTTTTCGAGGGTCTCTCTCTTTAACTTCGCATTCTCCACGTCCAAGTCGTTGGCTTCTTTCTGCTCCATCAGCGGCTTCTCATGAGCATAAGACATATCGAGCATTTTTTATTTATAATTTTTCATCATTCTGGTATTCTCCTGCCCGAGCTCTTTGACCTGGCCCTCTAGAGCCTTGACCTTAGCATCATACCTTAGGCTGGGCTGGCTGATGGCTCGAATATCACAAGTTCGAGTAAGCTTCCAGAAGTACACTTCGGCCGCGGCCCGGGTCAAAGCATCATTATTGGCCTCAAGAGATGAAGAGGTCCAATCCTTGATGTCCTGGCCACTAATATTGGCCTGTGCGAGCCGACCAACTGTGGTCGCGACCATGTTGGTTGAAGAGGAACATGGGAGAGGGACATCAACAAGGGCCGGAATGACTTTCCTTTTAGGCTCACCCTGGCCTGTCCTCCTTTCCTTCGAGCTGCGATGCCTTTTTAGCCGAGGAGAGGTCCTGCCACTTTTGAGATGCTCCGTTAGGGTTGTCATACGAGCTAGAGGAATCTCTTGGTTGTGAGCTGCTGTGGCCGCAACAGGAGGCTGAACCAGACCCAAGGTCACGGCTTGCTCAACTTTCTCCATGAACGGAATGGGCGAGATGGCCATTCCCGAAATAGTCAACAAAAATACATTAACACCGGATGGATACAATTTAAAATAAGACGCGATCAGATAGAAGATGCAAATAAAAATGCAATATGAAGTATGCAAGTTAAAGTAAGGTGCGAGCCCATCAACTCGCATGTGCGGGTACGATATCCTTACCCTTTCTGGTTCTTTTCTTTGATTTTTTCTTTTGAGGAGTTAGCCTCACTATCTCCTTCAAAAAATCACACCTAACCGGATTCGATGTACAAAGCAATAGCGGCCCTGTATCTATTCGGGTTAATCTGAAGCGGGGCGAGCTGGTAGTATTCACAAACATCTTTGATGAAAGGATGGAGAGGTGAAGAAATCCCTAGCCTAAGTAGGAAGGTGGAAAAGACCATGTGAGGCACCCTGCCCGCATTCTCAGGGTGGTCGAACCTGTAGCATCGCATGTACGTCCTTGGAAGAATTACATGGCCCTCGAGCTGGAATTGGTCCACCATGTCAGCCAGGTATTTTTGCGTTAGAGATGATGCCAGGTCGCGGCATGCTAGGATTTTTACCTCCTCTTGGGCCGAGCTAGAGCTCCTTCTCCATCTGGAATAATTTTCTTCCTAAAAATAATCTCCCCCTCATTCTCGGGCTGGGCCGGAGGAACATATGGTTCAGGGGAAGCAACAAGGACATAACTATAGTTACAGATGTTGACCTGGATTGTCACATCTGCTACCTCCTCTCTTTTAGGAGAGTCGTAGGACCAATCTGAGCCGTCCTCCTCGCCCTCGAGCCCAAAAATTGGGTATTCAGTAGCAATTAGCTTCTTGCCTCTGTTGGAGTCATAGTACGCACTCCCCAATGCACTGTTAATTGATTCAGAATCAAGATGGATGGGGTCGAGGTCATTGACTGCGGCTTGCTTAAGGCGAGCCTCTCTCTCTCTCGCCATTTCCCTCAGAATCTCATCTGCTCGCTCTTTGTCGATAGGAGTGGGCTCACGTCTTAAAATTTCCTCTACTCCAAGTGATGCCGGAATCTTGGAGAGTTCCACGGGTCTATTTCTCTAATCGTAAATATTGGTCTCCCTGGTGTAATCTTCAAGGTTGGGGTCGAGATGAATGTTCAGCGAGCTGGAACCACTAGCTCGCATCTCATTTTCAACTCTAGCTATGTTCATGGCTCCCTATGGGGTGATAGCGGAGCCAAGAGAAATAGGTTGACTAAGGTGCCTAGAAATGGAGGTGAGCTTGCGTCGGAAGTCTTTTGAGCTCCGTTTCTCAGGTGGATATTGATTGATAGGAGAAGGGGTGGCCGAGAGCGAGCTGGGCTCGAAGAAGAACGAGATCATCTGAAGGAGTGAGCAGAAGACGCACTTGACATCTGTAAGAGATGGTGGATGTTAGTGTGTGGCCCTAAAAATATAAAAATAAATATGGGGTCACGCCTAAGTGTCCTCACATCACACATGAAGTCACGCCTAAATGTCTATGTGAGCAAATGGGCTTGTGTCGCAGTTAGTGATTGTGTGTGAACTCGCGTCGAGTAGGTGGTGTGTGATCTCATGGTGCATATGAACAAACAAGAATAAGAATGCATGATTTTGGATCAAAAGGGTACCTGTAGATGATTTAAGGGATAATCCTGATGAATCTGTTGCCAGATAATATCGCCTCCGGTAGACGGTTCTTGTGGTGATGATTGTCTTGGCCGTGGTAGATCCTTGAGAAAAATGGACAATAATTTGTTGGTGTTCTTGAATAAGTGAAGAAATGAAGTTGAAGTTCACATATGTATAGGGGATAGGAGAGAGAAAGAGGAGTTGACATGTGTCATCATCTCAGAGGATGAAACGGATCCTTATACCAGCTTTCCTACAACTGTCATGGGTTCAAGAGTCATGACTGTTGGAAGGCATGTGATTTGCTCAGAGGAGTTGACACGTGTCATCATCTCAGAGGATGAAAATGAAACATCTTATTTATTGATTTAGTGAAAAGACGGTGCGGGCCGAGGCAACCAGGCCGACCCACGTTAGAGGACTTTATGCGTAACATGGAAAGTGACTCTGATTTGCTCGTAAATTTTGGGGCCAACACGGGGTATTCCTACAATCACGGGAAGAAATGCGGAGATGCCGCGAGATTGTAGGAAGCGTGTGGAGCCGGTCGAGACTTACGTGACTAATTGGCTGAAGGTCTGACTTTATCATGGGCTTGGGCTGCACGGGTCGAAGAACCCTAACCATAGCCTATATGACTTGTTCCCCAAGAACTACGTGAGGCTTATCCCTATAAATAGGGTACGTAGTCACTTGTATGAGACATGAGTCGACACTTGATTAAGAATAACAAAAACCCTATTCTTTCTTCAGGAATCAAAATACAAGCTCAACCACCACCATACATAATCTTCCTCCGCCTTAAAGCACCATATTTGATCTATATTCCGACCAATAATCTCCAAAACACTGTTATACGAAATTCTCCCTATAACAGGTATATAAGAATAAAAAATGGCTAACATATTACATATAGAATTTAAGTCATATTGGAATAAAAAAAAGAGAGAATAAAAATGGTATATCTAAAGCTATGGTAAGATTTAAAAAGGGGTGAAATCAAAAGTACATGAAATTTAAAAGGGGTTAAACCAAAGTACCCCTTAAAAGATGGTTTCCTTATTAATAACAACTTATAAAGGATTCCATTATATTGTTTTACTAAAAAATAAAAAATAATTCCATAAAAAATAGAAATATCATAATTATAATATGATTTCAACAATCTATATTTTGTTAAAAATAACATAGAACTCTACATGAAAGAGAAATTTAGGGATGATACCAAATTTCGGCATAACTCTACTAAGATGAAACCAAATACCTTATCAAGAAATATTTTAAAGTTTACGAAAATAGAATTGTAATCATATTATGGTTTGAACAATTTTATTATTTTTAGGGGTGAAATCAAAATACAGTTTGTATAATATCCATATCATTTTCTTAGAATGAAATTCCACCAAAAATTAAAAATTCTAAATTAAAATATATTTCAATTTAAACACGACCTATTTACTTGGTTGTGGTTTATATTTTTCGAAACCTATTTAGTTGGGCAAATTTATGAACTTATTTATTTTTTAAACATAATTAAAAATAGGATTCAACCTTATAAAATTAATAAAAGAACATGTCTTATAAAATTCAAAAAATGGGTAAAAATAATACATATAGAAGTATAACTCATGTATTAATCAAAAAGGATAAAAATAATACACTTAGACTTAAACATGAATCATGAAAAGTGAAACCAAAAGGTGATGGAACAAAAAAATAAGTGAAACAAAAGTACCACTTAAAAACAGGTTTCGCTTTTTAATAAAGGTTATTAATAAATGCATAAATCGTTCAATTCTGAACGTGCATGTATTTATTATGTGATTTTTGGTATATGATTTTGTGTTCGCCAGAAAAGTGGATGCCACTTGTATTTTTCATTTTTCGGCTGATTGAGTGATTATTTATTTCTTTTTATTTAAAAGAAGGAATTTGCTTGGTATAACTGTAATAGCCTTATAGAAGTGTATTGGTTCGTATGTATTAAATTTTATTAAATTTTGAATCAATTTTGGTATTGTCGTAATTTTTTGTTGAATTCGACGGAATCCTCGAGAAGTATTTTTGTTGTGATTGTTGTTATTAGATGTGACTAGAGTGATTTGCACTGAAATATCACAAAAAACATGGCCGATTTGATCTTAAATTTATCCTGAGCCGAAGAGTTGTCAGTGACCAAAACGACACTAGTTTCTGCATTGGCCAGATTCCAGCAACTGTTCTCTCCGGTTATGTTCTTCAAACTGCCACATCATCAGATACGTAGTGCACTTTTTCATATGACGTGGATCAGGCATTTAATGAAAAGAAGTCAAACTTAGGAATGAGCTAGAATTTAATATAAAAATGACATTAATGACTAAAAAAATAAAACGTAAGTTGAGTGTTAGGTTTTCAAAAAAAGAAAATAGTTGAGTGATAAAAAATTGATTTTCCCTTTTATGAACTTTAATTTTATATAAATTATATCAAATAAAAATCAAAATTGTGGATAGGTGTAAAAATGTAACCATAATAAAACAAAAAATAAAAAGATTTAAATTATGTAGAGCTTGAATGGATAAATAAAAAAAAATTAAATCGAATTAATAAGTTGTTCCCTTTCAAAAAAATAATAAGTTCTTCCGGTCCATATAATAAACTTAAGGAAATATTTGATTTGAAATATGTGGTCCTAATATGCAATTATTTATATATAGTTGTAGTATCACTGAAAAAAATCTATATCTAATTTTACTCAACCGAGCATCGATGATGGTTGCGACAGAAAAATAATTTATATATTGCGAAGACTAACTACTGATATTTACAGTTTTTTTAAGATTTCGAGGAATAATTACTAATGTCGCCTTTCAAATCTTTTCAAGTTTCTTTTGTTTATGATTCTAGTCTTTCTTCTTATAACAATTTCATAACATTTTTTCTAAATTATATATTTTTTAATTCGATAAAATTTTACAAATATTTTTTAATTTTATAAATGGTGTTTCTTAGGAGAGTGAAACAAAATAGGATTTTCGTTTCACCTTTTTATAAATTCACTATCATTGAATATTATGCTAGTTCTCTTTTTAAAAGTGAAATATGAATGCTGACGGAGGAATTTGGCAACAACAAAATTTGAGGTTCGTCACGGGAATCAAGATCAACGATGGTGGTTTTTTTCCTAAAAAGTGAGCGGAGTGTGGTGGTTGTGATGAATTGGGGGCTGAGATTGCTTAGGGATGGTGGTGTCTCCTTAAGGCTCTCGCTTCTGATCCCTTGTAATTTGTCTACGTATCCCTATTTATAGGGAATCAAACCATCATAGTTTTTGGGGAACAAAAAACCTAATGAGCTTATATTTCTCATCCTGAGGCCCAGTAGGACACCTGCTGAAAATAGTCTTTTACTAGTTTTAGGAATGTCCATCGATGAGGCCTAACCACAAAGGCCCAAGGCTCGTTCACCGCTTCGAGGCTTCACGGATAAGGCATCTCCCCGGCCAAGGATAACCCTCCACTACCAGCTGTTTCTGTAGTCCGTGGACGCAGGTATAACCATGGTTTAGCTCAAATATTGAACGAATCATTGTCCCCCAAATAGGGAGCCACTACCAGATTACATTGACAAGAGATCCCAAGTTTTTTGGTGCAAAGTGCAGGAAACTCCAAAGCCTCCCAATGAGGACACTCATTGACTACAGAGACAGAGCTCCCAAAGCACACAACAGAATTTACCCCACATCCTCAATGAGGACACTCATTGACTACAAGATGAGGCCTTCCGTCCAGGCATGACCCTAGAGGTCTCTAACCTCGGACACCGCCTTCATGTGGTTGCATTACAGGAAGGAGTTATTCAATAGAGTACTTGAAAAAATAGGTTAGTAATAATATTCCATTGTCCTCCCAAAGTATCCAAAGAGTCCGTCCAAGTAGCATGTCAAATTTTTATTCCGTGCCAAGTAGAATCTAAGGGCAGGCCCAAACATTTCTGTATGTTGGCGCCACCCTGTGTCATTAGCCCTTGATCTCTTCTTTTGTCATTTTACAATATAGGGCGCGCTCTAAGTTATTCAATGGTTAGGGCTCGCCTTAACCCTGTTCAAGAAAATTCAATGTATGAATCTATTAAAGTAATCATGTTCGAGAAATTCGTCCAAAACATCTGTCAATCAAATATTTTGGGCTCGCCCTAACTTGTCAAAAGGTAAGGGCTTTCCCTGACCTGTCCAAGGGTTTTGGCTCACGCCAACCTGTCCAAGGGTTTTGGCTCGCACTAACCTATCCAAAGGTTTTGGCTCGTGCCAACCTATCCAAAGGTTTGGCTCACGCCAACCCGCCCGCGAAAACCCATTTTTTTGGCGTCCGCCCAAATTAAGTTATGTTGACCCGACTTTGACCCGGATAACTCTTGTACTAAATTTTGGCTATAACTACCCCCAAATTCCATATGTCATTGAAAATGGGATTGGAATTTTTAACTTTCTTGGCTTCAAAATTTTTTTTACACGTTGTTCTCTTAATAACATGTACCTATGTTGGTTTAGCTTTCAGGGTGTAGCCAAAGAATGTGGAAGACATTCATCCTCATTATCTTTAAACCTAAACAAAAATTTATATTATCCTTAACCATGTCCTCTCGAATAGGAGCGTCTTACCTCGACAAGGGTATTCATTCTTAGAAGGCGCTTCCTTAGAGAAGCATCTATCTCAACAAGGTTTTCATCCTTGGATGGCACATCCTTTGTAAGAGGAGCTTCTAACTCGACAAGGGTCTTCATCCTTGGAGGGAGTTTCTTCTGTAAGAGAAATATCTACCTTAATAAGATTTTCATCCTTGGAGGGCGCGTTCTTTGTAAGAGGAGTATCTATTTCGACAAGATCTTTATTTTTGAAAGGAGATTCCTTTATAAGAGGTGTCTCTACCTCGAAAAGTCTTCATCCTTGGAGGTAGATTCCTCTGCAAGAAAATCATCCACCTCAACAAGGTCTTCTTTAAAATCTTCATGTAACAAAACTTTTTAAAATATCTTCAAGAGCAATATTCTGGAGAGGTCTGGAACAATCTCTATCAAATATAAGGGATGTAGAAACCATCTTATGAAAAAGCATTGCTTGGTGAGACATTTCGCTTGAAAAACTTTCCTTGAAGTTGAGCGTATTTCTGAGCTTGGGCATCTTAATAAAACTTGGACGTTTCCCTGCTTGAGAAGAATAAATCTAAATCCCACACGTGACATTCCGTGACACCATATAAATAATAATGATATCCTAGCCCCCTAGGGTGACACTCTGATACTATACCTTGCTCCTTGCATATTAGACTTATTTCAACTAGTATGGATGCCCGCTTCACGTGGCGTTAGTTTTTTAATAAATTGATAGGAGAATCAAGTGATTACACGGAACTACTTTTCCAAAATTAGGAGTTTGGATGTGTATTGTTATTTTTTTATGAGGGTGCCCAGAAAATGGAAGAAGGTAAAATGAATGGGATTACATATTTGGAAAACCGTTTAGAAAGGATTGGGTGGGACGTTTTTTTTTGTTGCCGAATTACTTCCTCTTCTTTGTTATTTTCAGTTCGTAGTGGAACCTGATATTCAAATAAATTGAAGATTTTAACATTACATTGACGGTTTTCTCAGCTATAGAAACTGTACGTTTAACAGTTATAGAGTAGTAGTGGTAAACATAATATGGTAATGTCATAATGTGTTCCTTAGTACATGAATAATGCAAAATGTAATTTAAGTGTCAAAGATCCGTACTTGAGAGGGTGCGTTCTTTACTCGTAACTATCAACTCATTCCTGTACAACAGGTAGTTTCTGCAAATAATAAATACATTTTCAAATTCAACTAAATGTAATATAAGTGTATATATTGAAAGTGTTGAATAATTTTATTTCAATTTTAGTAATACGTAAAATGAATTTTTCCATAAGTCTATATATTGAAAGTGTTGAATAATTTTATTTCAATTTTAGTAATACGTAAAATGAAATGTTCCATAACTTCAACATTTACTTTAATAATATTGGACATATCATTTGCGGGAGATATATTGTATAATTAAACTTTTTTGAAAAAAAAATAGTTAAAAATTAATTTACTTTGTATAGTTTAAGTTTATTTATTCAAAACAATTGACTCAGTTAATTGTAAACTATGTACGTAGCTTGAAAAAATTTATTAAGTCATCGATATATTTTTCACCTGCAAATTCCTAAAATTACATAACAATATTGTGTACTCATCATGTTAAGCAAATTGTAATTTACAAATTTATTATGTTTAACTTCTCTAACTTTCTTAAGAGCAAAATACCAATTTTAATATTCGAATGTCATTACCAATTGTAGTATTTGTTGTTACAATATTTTTTAGGTTAGTGCTTAATATAATTTAATTTGAATAATAAAGTTTGTAAAACCTTTTGTAAGGAGTTAATATGTAGATGTCAGTAAATAGTGCATTTTTAATTTGTTTCATTTAAGTGAATAAATACACATCTTAAATTTTAAATATAATGGACGTAGGTGCAAATAATAATTATTTATTACTAAACGTAGTTCTCGAACAATGTATTGGTTTGGAAAAAAATTGAAAATTTTAAGTTGAAGATAATTGTTTAATAACACCTTTTTTATTGTTATAGGAAAAATGTGATTCTTTTGTAAAAAGTCTTCAGAATTTACATGATGTACTTACGTTACAATAACCAAACTACATGATTATAGTGTCGAAATAATTCTCCTTTTATGTATCCAATATATACGTAATGAAGTACAATTAATGTTTCATTTTAAAAAATTTGTATAAAATTTTAATTGTATATTGATTGACATACTATTTTTTTGACATAACTGGAGTCATCATTTGTGATTTAAAAATAATGTAATCTATGTTTTTTGTAAAAATTAGTTTTTTAATTTTTTATTCAATTAAAGTCACAATTATGTATTTAAATCAAAGTTATTATTATGTATTTAATTATTTATTATAATTAATACTGATTGGTTGAAGCGTTTTCATCTGCTACCTAACCATTCATCGAAGAGACACGTCTGTTAAATACCGTGTCTTGGTGAACGCACAAACAGACCATTGCATGTGATACACCTGGACTATTCATCTCCCCAAGACCTCTATTAAAGCAGACTGCATCTGACTAGAAACGGTTCATTCATCATCACCTCTCACTCATATTTCTATTTCTCTTCTGCTTCATTCAAGTTCAGATCAATCACAGCAATGGCCTCCACTTCAAAGAATATACAATTCTCTTAACTGATGCATGTAGATACTTATGTGAATACTCCCATTTCTCTGAATTTGTACTCCCTTTATATATTTTTTTGCGTTTGCTTACTGTTATATGATTTTCATATTATGCATGTCTTCTTCTTACTCACTTGCATATCTTCTACAACCTTTGTCCTCTTCTCACTTTCATGTGCTGTATAATAGGATGTCCACACCCATATTTGATGTCTTCACTTTATGCCTCAACTTGTGTAGATTAATGGTTCATACATTGTGTCAAATATAGATTAACTTAGGCCTCTTATTAAAATTTGGATTCATGTGTTATAAGTGCTAAATCGGGGGGTAAAAGTTTGTAGTTTTTCAGGGTTGGGTTCATTCCTCATACTTGTCATATGATTTCTTTCCCTATTATTTCAATTGACTTATGACATTCTCATCGTTTCATTTCCTATTATTATATCATTGGTGAACTTAGATTTGAATTTTTTTATTTTACTCCTATGATATGGCCTTTTTAATGTGTCCTAACAGTGGTAGCAGTTCCGATGAGTGCAAAAGTGCCACATATGAGAACCGGAGATTCATCAGGTCGGAGAATATGGAAAAGAGCATGACTAATCTCAATGTTAACCTGGCAGCTGTGTCGAGGATGGTAGAGGAGCTGGGGGAGAGCCACATGCAGTTCACTGAGCACATGACGATGCAGCATGAAGAGTTCAACAATAGGTTCAAGGCGCATCAGCACCTTCTACTTGAGGAGATTAGGCTTCTGAGGATTGAGCATGGTGAGATCCGCATGAAGATGAATGATGGTTTTGAAGGATTAAGATTGTGGTTGGTTTTATATTTGTTTCTATTTAATTATGTTTTAATTTCATTTTAATTTTTTGATGAACAATGCCGTCTTATTTTGGATGATCGGATTCAGATGTAAACATATTTATTGGTTTACGCTAATGTTTTATGAATGTGGTTTGTTTCTAAATGTTGTCATTCATTTTCATTTTATTTGAAAACTAATTTTATTGTGTATTACCATGGAAAGGTAATGCGTCATTACCTATGTTTAAAGTAGACATTACTTAGAGTAGGACTACTTGGGAAAATAGTGTTTAGAGGCATCTGTAAGTAACTATTAGTAGGAGGAAGGCCTACAGACTGACGTAATTAGTAAGGCTGGTTGGTAGGTAAATATACTCAAGGTTCTGTATACTGCAGGTTCTGTAATTTAGCAGAACTATTGCTTCACTTAAACTTACTACTACTCCTAAATATAGATCATGTCAGTAGCCAATTAGTATTGTGCAGCATCGAGCCGCTCAAAAGGAGTATGCCTGATATCCTGCCAGATCAAGTTCACGATAAAACTCCTCTTCTGCAACTTGTACTTCAGTTTCCTTCTACTTCAGTCAAAACTGTTGTCTTACATTGCAATATTCAAGCTCCTGTATATATATATATATATATATATATATATATATATTATTTATTACATGTACTTCTTTACATAATTTAGTTAATCAAATATATTGGGAGATTGAAATGAAATAGTAAGGTCTGATTATAACTAACAAATGAGTACTCTTACCTATTCAGTTCTATATCAGTTTGTGCCAATATTGCTTCTCGTATTAATTTGTAACATTAAATTGTAATTTTAAAGAAGAAGAATATAATTTCTGGCATTAATTTTCTTTATTTTTTTTCAATTTATATTTCGATTCTGAAATTTAGTTTTATAATTTGGGTTCGGATTTGAATGTACCTTTAAACGTAGGATGTAATATAATTGTATTTGAAAATTATTTATTTTAGTCAAAGTTATTAAAGTGAGCAAAGTTAATCAATTTATTGAGAAAACAAATGTAAAAATTGGAGGAAGGAACATGTATTTTATATAACACTATATTTAAAAACTGATAAAATGTTGACATGATTATGAAAGAAGAGAAAATTTTGTTTATCTTTATATTTTAATATATTACAGCCATAACATTTTGTATGGTTACAATTAATTTTAATTAAGATCTTCATAACTGTGAAATAAAATGGGTGGGTTTGTCAAGTTAGTTGTAGTACCAAATGCGTAAAATACGAATCCTGGAAATTAGGTAATAAAATTTTTCAGCATAATCATAAGTTAATTTGGTCAAATTGAAAGGTGTGATAAATTTTACAATTATTTATGCCATTACACATACTGTTATATTATTATTATATGCATACATGGTCACACATGTCAAATATAACAGTTTAGGGTGATTACGCTTGAAAACCATAAAATTCATTACATAATAGTTTAACCTCCTCACTTTGAAGGTTGGAAGGAAAAGTAGAAGCATGTGGACATAGAGTTTCACATTGTACAGGATGCAAAATGCAAGCAAAATAGATTGTGGAAATCATTAGAATATGATTCTTTCTCCTCTACTGGTTTCATGGATTGGGTTTCTATTTTGTTGCTGGAGACCGAAAGGTAAGATTTGACATCATGTCCAGGTGGTAGCTGCTGCTTGATTCCTGTAAAAGGCAGTCATGCAAAGAATGGAATTGAGAATATACATTGTTTAGTACTGACAGGGGAAGGTTGGGGTGTAATGCGTTACCGTTGTTGTTTGTTGCTGCATAGAGGTTGTGGCCTCTGTCAGATGTTGGTTTGGATCGATGAAGGTTGTGCAAATGTTTGTTGTGAAGTATGTTTTGGCCTTGTTCAATACATTGAATTCCTTTATGATAAGTTTGATGGTGTATTTCTTGTTAACCAATGCTTTAAACTCTGAAGGGAATGACTTATCTTCTCCCATCTGAAAGTACAGTAAGAAGTTAACGGTCTTTGGAAGGAGGCATGAAATCATAGGTAAAAGTATTAGATGTTACCTGTTTGAGGAGGTGCACAGCTCTTTTTCCGATAACAGCTCTTACCTGTTGGTCGTTCAGTATGATGTCAATGCAACCCGTGTTATCTGATGCCTTTACAGTTAACTTGAATCTATGTATATTGAAGAGGTCGAAGAAGGTATTAATTTACTGTCAAATGTAGACATAAAATTCTGTGGTGGAGAAGTTTGTAATCTGTCACTTACATCTTATCGGGGCAAGGCAGGATACGATTGCAATGCATACAATACCATTGATCTTCCTCAAATTTTATTTCTCCAAAGCATTGTGTGCAAATTGTCTTGTACCATGGATCAGTCTCTTCGACCGCAGTGATAATGAGGTGTGCACAAATTTGTCTCTGCAAGTACATAAACTGTAATATTGAACAAAGAAAGAACTGGTACTTGTTTAGGTTTGCATTACCATGATGTATTCCTTCCCCACGCTTATAATCCTCGCAACATTAAGCATTTCCACCGCTACATGTTTGTCCATTGCATACAATTCTTGTTGGAAAGCAGGTTGTTTCAATCTAATGATATTTGCCAAATGTTGAAATTGTTAGATGCATGACATTAGTGTAAGGATTATGTCAATGTAATTTCTTTACTTACTTCTGTCTTAGCTGCATGACACTATAATGATTGTAGTTGATATAACATTGAGTCCCCCTACACTTGAAAGATCGACTTGATCTTGGAAGGGAAACATTTGTTTACACATGCACAATATATATAGAGAAGCGTCAAAAAACGTAAAGAGGTTATGGATTCATCAATACACGGAATAAGTTACTACTTTCATACCATTCCACAATCCTACTCGGCTACTTGCAATAATTAGTATAGTAGGTTTTTCATGAACTTCTTTCATTTGTTCATCAAATATTTCAGAAAATGTATCCCAGAAAGTGATATTGATTGAGGACCTACACATTATTTCCGGGATATTTGACGATTAAGGACGAAAATAACCTAAAAATATGGAAATGAAACGTAGAAGGAAAATGTAACCTTCCATCGGTGAGTATTAGCTTAACTTGCTTCTGAGCATCATTGAATTTGTTAACCAAATGTGTCAGTGGCTTATAAAATTTCACAATTCTAATTACATCTGTGGATACAATTATTTGAAATTGTTAGTTTCAGTTCAAGGTTTACATGTTAAAAACATTTATTTATTAATTTCACCTGCCAAGTGAGTTTTTTGTTTTGTAAGCTCCATCAGCTCGCTATGATCATAGAAATCAAAAGCATTGTTTTCAATAGTACATGTACTTTCTTGAATCTCTTTAATTTGAGTGTTTTTTAAGAAAACCAATTGCACATCATTTGCGAGGCATAAGAACTTGTCATCGGGTTTGTATTCCTGAACTTCTTTCTTAGCGCGTCATCTGCGTTTCTAGGGATGAAAGCGTGCATCCTGCTATTCTGGGGGGTTTGCAGGAAATGGACATTATATTCTGCAGCTGTATGTATATTAGTAAAAGTTCATAACATACTTTACCTTGTCATCTAAGAGAATGATGTTGAAACTTTTGAAAATCTCGCCTTTTCTTGTAGCTCCTCTCCAGAACCTTGTAACTCTTACTCTGATTTTCCAATCAAACTTCCCAACTTTGAGGGTACTTAGGTCGTCATACTTTGCTTTGGACATATTGCTCTTCACAGGGTAGGTACAATGCTCAATTGTTTGGTGGTTGAAAGTTCTCTGCTGTAAATAACTTTCATAATAGTCAGAGAACCATAATGTGTTATGTTTAACACCTACCATAATTTGCACTTATGTTTGTTTTGATAACAGCATTTACTTACCCACAACTGTAAATGATGAAGCAAAATTTTATTTATTTTCCTTTATATTTGATTGTGGTGTGCTTCTAAATTACCAATTTGTTTTTTCGAAATGGCAAAAATGAACAATTGTTCTGTCACACTTTATCTTTTATAGCTTGTACCCGTAGGTGGACAATTTTGAAAATCTTGTATTCTTCTAAGGTATTTGTAATGTATGCTAATTTCTTTGTAATTACTTGTTGTTTGGCGTCAGCAATATGGGCAACTACTTCTTTCATATCTTATCATAATTAAATGCATTCAATTACAACTGATGTTCTTAACAAAATAGATAATGACATTGTCTGAATAGAAACATTGGCTTTACGTAGACAAAATTCCCAATGTAAATCAATCTCCTGAGTCTCTTCACTTAGCCTTCTTTTTCTGGAGAAATTTTATGGATGGTCAGACAATAAAATTAGGGATATTATAACATGCTGTCAAATGTCAAATTCAGGTTACATACTTTGTCTAATTTAGGCTCCTTCTTAATCTGACCTTCTTCATCAAATGGTACTGGTGCGTGAAGTTTCCTTGCTCGAACCTTCTTGCTTGTAGATTTGGCTGTGTTCAGGGCTTGTATTAATGTATCTTCGTTCAGTGATACCTACATGCAAGAAGGTAGTCATACATTACACGTTTTTTAAACCTATATTGTACTTTTCATGCTAGTCTCTTACATTCATAACTGACATTTCATTTGTATCAACAGTTTGGTAAGAAGACGGAGTGAAGCTCCCACCAGATTCATTTTCGCTACCAATTCCAGTAGCTTCGTACACTTTTGAAGCTTTCATGACATTTTCCTCTTTAATGATGACCGTCATTTTATATTTCTGCTTCTTAAACATTCTCAAAAATGGAGGGAATTGTTGTTCTCCCAGTTCCTACACGTGTAAATGACTGGTTTCAGTAACTATGAATGGAACTTCAAGGAGACATCTTGTGCATTTTGTTAGGTACCAATTACCATCCTCATTAACCTTGTCAATCACAACTTCGTACACAACTTCCCTTTGAAGAGGAATATCATAAGTTAGTTCCTCTCCAATGACAATGACAATACCACGTAAATAATTACAGTACCTGAATATGTGTTTCAGTTAACAGAGTAATATCTCTCACAGTTAGTGTCTGTTTGGTGTCTTGTTCATCATCATCAGACATTTCAGTCATTTCATCGCATCTGAAGGCATTGCATAGCATAAATAGGAAGGTATATTATATTTTCTAAATTTTCTTAAGTAAAAAATTAACATGTTTATAAGGTCATGAACACTGTAATGATCGGGATTGATAAAAATCCTTGTTGCAGGGTAGTTTGTAAGGTGTGCTCTGCCTATATCTGTAACGCATATTATTACTCAACATTTTAACTTAATTACTTAATACAAATCATTATGAGGGTCCCATTACACATACCTTCGTACGAACTCACTCTAGCACAGCTGATAATAATAACAGGCTCTTCCTCCTCAAGTTGTTGCAGAGCTTTGTCAATTATAATTCCAAATTCGTCAAACAAAGTGACAGACACGCAACACCTACGTAACGACAAGCTGCTTAAGTAAGTAGCCCAGTATGTGATTATAAAGAACACTAACACATTGTTGAATTAGAAGACAAACCTCCCATCTACCAAATCAAATTTCAGCATTTGTTTTTCCTGACTATTTTTAGTTGAAGTAATGAGGGGTCTTCGGTTCTTCAAGTAACCAACCATGTCTAAAATTGAAAACATTTTAGTAGTAATAGGTGTTGTTATCAATTACAAAAATATTATAGCATCCATACCTACTAAGAACCTATTGTCTGTTGCAAGTTTCTCAATTTGAGTCATGTGGAAAAGATCAAAAGCATATTTTTCAATTACTAATCCCGGCTCAGTTGCTCTGCTTAATTTTGTGTCCTTGGTGAAGAATATGTGTTTTTTGTTTCTCACAGGGCGATATGTTTCGCCACCTAAAAAGTCCTTCACTTTAAAGTTGTCAACTATGTAAATGCCTCCTTCAACCAAATGGCAAGTCAACTCCGCACAATATTTTGCATTTGTAAAAGCGTGAATTCGATGGTTCTGCATATTGTGAATCAACATCATATTAAAAGGTGTTGTGGAAGTAAGACATGTAGTCCCCAGTTGTAATTATGATGTGCTACTTACCATATCATCGATGAGCAGCATATTAAAACCCCAAAATTCTTGTATTTCTCTGTTCATTCCTTTCCACAGCGCCTGCACTCTTACTCTACATTTCCAGTCATAACTTGAGCTATCCACATCACTTAAATTGTCGTAGTTGTGTAGATCCATTTGTACACAACTTATTGCTTCAATATTAGGTACCTGCAGATGCGTTCAATAAATGTGTTCAGAGGTCACTCAAGTAAAACTATTGAATGCAGAGTGTAAGTGCCAGATTTAAAGATTCATACCTGATATGCTGCGAACTGGAGGCGGAGCTTCACTAAGTCTTCACCTAACTTCTTAATAGTATGTATATTTCAGGCTTCTTAATGGTAACTAAAGAGGTATGAAACCGAAAGCTAATCATGCTCTTGGTAGTGCCTAAGTTCGTACAGTAACACCACATGTTACTTGGCTGATGACTGGTTAAAGATGTGGCACGTAATGGCAGGGCAGATTGTCCAACTTCAACTTAACTGATACAGGGAGAGGTTTATACATAGATTTCAATAATATGGTATGACCTCATGGAAGTAAAAAATTGTAAACACGTAGCTTCCAAATTATTGTAATATATTTTCAAAATAACCTATATCCCATATAAGTATAATATATTCAAAATGTTGATAATTTTATAATTCAAATATAGTAATACGTAAATTTATTTGTTTCATAATTTTGGTTGTTATTTTTATAGTACTGGACATATTATTTGATCGAAGTTATATTCTATAAATAATTCTTTCTCACATTATCAAAAAAAAATCAAATTTAATTTACGTCGTACACACTTGGTTTATTTATTTGAAACCAACGGTCAAATTAATTTTTAATATTTGTAAGTTACTTCATTCAGTTCATTACGTGATTGATATTTTTTGAAATCCAAACGCCATAAATTACATAAGTAAATCGTGTGTTAATGATTATATTTATTGAAATCGTGCGTAATATAATTATTGAGAAATAATATTTATATTTATAGCTGTTTTATTAAACTTATTAATTCCAAACCTGGGATATCTTAATTTATTGAAGGAATCTGAAAGTACAATTTTACATTAATCTTTAGTTTCGTATGCACGTAGCCACGCATTATTATATGTAGTATATAAATTATTTTCCAAATAAGGCATGTTGTAGTTGTACTACTTACGAAATGTAGTCAAATTATGGTTCATACACGCTAAATAAATACATTGAGCAAAGGTTTTTTCAATAGGATGTTTTGAAAATTAAATCGTGTGAGATAATACCGTTAGTAACTACATAAAATATGTGACTTTGAATTGGACCAAGTAAATATTTCATACTGTAAGTTACGGGCCTATGGAATCTTGGTTCCAACAAATTGCTCGTGCCATTAGTTCAAAATGTAATAGCAGCTTATGTAAAGGGAGGTGCAAAAAGTTTATTGCTTTTGAATATACATAATTCATAAAAAACGTATCGGTTGGACAACATTTAAATTTCCTAAGTTAAACCATATTCTGAAAAGAATAAGAATTATGCTTTTCTTTTAAATTACATCTTCGACATGTACACAATAATTTACCACCAAGTGCGTAGCCAAAGTATTGCGGCTTTGGGTTAACTACGAAAAAAAACTAAAAAGCCCAATGTACATACGTTACATTAACCAAGCTATATGATCACGGTGAGTTAATAATATTTATTCTGTAAATAAAGTATGTTTTTTTTTAAATTGTGACATTAAATAAATATGTTTTCATTTAGAATTATGTACATACTTAAATCAATAAATAATATATTAGGTCATATTTTTATCGTACTCGCATATAAAGTTTTCAATATTTCTACATTTGTATTTGAATAAGGGTACAACATTACGTGAAATAAAAATTACTATTATTTTAAACACTATTTTATTGACATTAATGTCGCATTTATTGTACTTTTAATAAATTAATAAAGTTTATTATTTTTAAATTAAAAATGTCCAAATTAAAATAACAACTACTATTAAGTATTTCATTATTTATTATATGAATTTGTAAGTTTTTTTTTCTGCATTTTTAAAAAACGTGGGTTTCAAATTTGGCCAACCAAAAAAACGTGTGTGTCCTCTCACCATTCATTGAACGAACAGACGGTACATTGCATGTGTTAGAGACTATTCATCTCCCCTAATACCTCTATTAAAGCCCACTGCACCAGACTCATAACAGTTCATTCATCATCTCCTCTGCATCCAAATTTCTTCTTCTCTTACGCCACATCAATCAACAGAGCAATCAGAGCAATGACATCCCCTTCCAACAATAGGTGAATATCATGACTTGTGCGTGTATACACATATATAAATAAACCTGTTTCTCTGAACCGTTAGTCCATTTTAATGATTATTTAGCGTTTGCAATAGGTTTTATGATTTGCTTTCCATGTCTTCTTCTACCTTCTGTGCATGTGTTGTACACCCTTTGCCATCCTCTTCACTTATGCATGTATATACATATATAAATTGTTCAATTCCTCTGAACTTTTAGTCCATCTGTATGGTTATTTAGCGTCTCCTTCATGTTTTATGATTTGGTTTCCAGGTCTTCTTCTTACTTACATGCCTCTCTTCTACACCGTTTCTCCTCATTTCACTACCTTTTGGTATATTAACATGTCCACACCAATATTACTTGTCATAACTTTAGGCACTTTTGTACTTTAATGTTTTATAGTTTGTGTAACAGATACATTAAGTTACCGCTGTTATTAAAAAATTGATTCATGTCTTGTAAGTGCTCAATCGAATGATAAAAGTCCGTAGTTTTACATTGTTCGGTTCACTTCCAATACATGTGTCATATGCTTCCTTGCTCTATTCTTTGAAATGACTTTTCACCTTCTAATCATTTCATTTCCCGGTGTGACATTATTGCTGCACTTATTTTTTTTTTTTTACTTTTACTCCTATGATATTGCCTAACCTAATTTCTCCTCCAGTGGTAGCACTTCGGATGAGTGCGAAAGTGCAAGATGTGAGAACCGCAGATTCCTGAGATCGGAGAATATGGAAAAGAGTATGACCAATCTCAATGTCAACCTGGCTGCTGTGTCGAGGATGGTTGAGGCGCTGGGGGAGAGCCACATGCAGTTCAGTGGGCACATGACAGTGAAGCAGGAAGAGTTCAACAAAAGCTTCAAGGCGCAGCAGCAGCTTCTGCTTGAGGAGATTAGGCTACTGAGGATTGAGCACGGTGAGATTCGCAGGAAGATGAATGAGGAATTCTGAATGGCTGGCAGTTGGGCTGATTTAAAGTCTGTTTATGTTTAATTATGTTTTAATTATTTTTTAATATATTCATGAACAATGGGGTTTTCTTTGGATGTTAACAACATTTGGCCTAATGTAAGGAAGTTTCATGGTTATTATGCTGCTTACATTTCTGTGTTTTGCATGTCAAAGTTGTTTTTTATTTTCAATTTGTCTGCTAAGTAATCCAATCGTCTATTACCTCCATAAAAGTCATGCTTACGTGGTTTGTACAACCGTGTGTATGTAACTATCAGTACGGGGAAGTCCAACAGACTGACATAAGAGGTAATTGTACTTGGCAGGTAAAGATACTCAAGGATCTGTTCCCTACATGATCTATTTATTCATTAAAACTTGTTACTTGTGAGTTGTGCTAAACATAATTTTGTCATAAGGCAATTAATATTCTGCTGCATCGAGCCACTCAAAGGAATGATGGCTGATGTACTGTCATAGGTGTTTGACGTCTGCAGTACTCTTATGCAACTCCTACATCTGAAACAACGGTTGTCTTCCCTTCCAAACTGTAACCTTCAGTATGATGTTTATATTTATTGTGTTATACATGTACTTGTATACAGATATTTGTTAAATACTTAGTTTGGGAGTTTAAAAAGCAAATTATTTTGAAATGAAATTGTAAGGTCAGATTACAACTAGCATTTCAATACTCTTATTCCTGTCTATTTAGTTTCCTTGAAATATTATTTATCAAGTACAATTGTAACATTAAATTGTAAGTTTTTAAAATAAAATTGAAAGTTGCGGCATAATTGGGCGAAATTTATCTTTTCCTTTAAAATTTCATTCTAAATTGTATTTGATTTTCTTTTTTGGTTGAACTTTTAATATTTAGCAAACTTACACAATTTATTTAGTAAATAAAAATTTAAAAATCTGATGAAGGAACATGTATTTTAGGTGCACTATATTTAGAAAGTGAACTACTTTTGACATCGTTATTAAAAAATAAATATTTTAGTTTATCCATGATGAATATTACATGAACAAATTAGTGGTTCTGTCACTTTAGATGACAATATACTACACCCATAACAATTTATATGGTTCAATTTTTTAAAATTTTATATCTTAATGTATTTAAAATGAAAGGGTTGGATTACCGAACTAAGTTGTAGGACCAAATGCACAATATCCTATTTCGATAACTTATTACATATATGTCATCATCATAAAACAATAACTTCTCGGTAAATATATATTCTTTACTTTCATGGCTAAATGTTATTATGTATATGATATTTTTTGTAAAAAATCAAATTTAGTTTTCACGTATATATGAAACAGTTCTTTAAGAAAATTATTTTATAAATTGAAATGAATAATATGTTTGGCTAAAGATTAACATATGATCTGACTGCTCAAGCTGAAGAGCTGGTCAATTGCTCAAATTCCAAATTTGATAAATTAATAGATATATTTAATCATAATAAAAAATTAACTTCTCAGTACATATATATTCTTTACATATTCTATAATTAATCAAATTTAGTTTTCATCTCATTATTAAACAGTTTTTTTTAAAACAACTATTTTCTGAGTTCAAATGAATAACATGTTCGTTTCTTTTTTAACATATGTGAGTGCTTAAATTGAAGAGCTGGTGAAAATTCGAAATGCAAATTTTTAAAAAAATTTAACTTTTATTTCTAAATGTATTTAAAATAAAAGGGGTGGGCTACTGAACTAAGTTGTATGACCAATTGACCAAAATCAAATTTGATAACTTAATAAATATTTGTAATCATCATCAAATAATATCTTCTCTTTTAATAAATATTCTTTACATTTTTTGCTGAATATTAGTATATATATGACATATTTTGTAATAAATGAAATTTATTTTTTTAAATCAAGTTTTTATTTTAAAATCGGACTTTCCTTCACCTAAATATGAAATAGTTCTTTAAGAAAATTATTTGCTAAATCCAAATGAATAATATGTCTGGCTAAAGGTTAACATAAGTGAATTAGTATCAATGAATTAAATTAACTTTTTATTAATTATCGAAAGAATAAAAAATTGATATATGATTTGGGAAGTAGATTTAGACCAAATGGTTGTAATAGGTAATCTTAGACAATGTATAGTGCCTCCCTTAATTATGGTCGTCAGTCTTCACCGGCCTAAATCTTTTTATAAACAAACTTCATATTTATATATATATATTTTTTGATATAAAAATTACTTTCGCAAAATTAATATTTAACGTTTAAGAGAAAAATCTATTACAAATCGTGATTTGATTTAATTGTAATTAATAATATGGTTGGTTGAAGATGCATTTGATTTAAATGCTAAAATTCAAGAGACTATGGAAATTCATATATATTATATTAATAAAAATTGTTTTTTCCTTTTTTTCCTATAATGGTGTGCAATATTATAATAATATAATTTTTTAATCTAGTATTTTGGTTAAAAAATTGTATACTCCTTCAAATCGATATAATAAAGAAATTGATATAATGTTTGACCGAATATATGGGTTAGTTAAATTCAATAAATGCATAACATAATTTATAGTTATAAAAGATCTCTACATTTTAATTAAAAAAAAGTTTAACTGAACCACATACAACCCAATTGTAGTTGCAAGTTGCAGTTATTGAACAGGCAGCAGGAGAGCCGAGGAAAGGGGTTGTCCAGTAACTTCAACAAACTGAGAAAGGGGTTTCTTAGGTTCTGAGCGGCTCATTGCGCATTGTTAAAGGTAAGAAGTTCTTTTCTTCAATCTTTACTATTTGTTCATGTGTGCAATATATATGATCAATTAAACTATTAGACATATATGTACTGACGCATGAATGAAAGGAATGCAATTGCTATGTACTATTTTTGTAGAAGCATATAACAAAGGAGAGCTGGTATGTTGTTTCCTACTTTGTGATGACAAGTCCTTATATTAAGGCTTGTACTTGTACTTCAGTTCTATTTGAATTTGCTTAGTCAGTACAATTAATCTATTTATATTTTCCCGATTCAGCCTTTGCCTGAGGAGTTTGAAAAAATTGTGGGAAATGAATTGACCGGAACAGTGTATCTCCGGGTTAGAAATGGTGATGCATGGCAATGTTCGTTGGATAGTGCCAATGCATGCATAGGAAATGTTGGAAAATTTATGGATTTCTATGCAATCAAACCATACAGTGTCTTCCTTCTTGATTACAAAGACCATGGACGTTTTCATGTTCAAATATTTGATGGTAATATGGTGGAGATTGATTACCCACTAAGGCATATTCAATATCATAAAGTATGCGGTACAGGACGTGATCAGAAAATTTTTAGTCCGGCTGAAATTGAGAAACTGGCTGCAAGGTTCTTCTACAATGCAATGGGTGACAGCCGCCTAAGTGACAGAGTTTACATTGAGGGAGAACACCTTCAAAAAAACGCTTACACTCAGGTTACATTTTTCTCAATCGAATTTCAGTTCTGCTTGCTATTTCTACTATTAAGTTCAATTTTAATTCTATATTGGTTAGGTCCTGCCCAATGATGTAATCGCCCGATTAAATGTACATGAACAAATGACCTGGGTTCAGTTATGCCTGAACAAAAGTACTTGGATTATAAACTTGAAATAGGAGAATGGGAATTTGCTCTTTAACAAAGAGTGGACAAAATTCTGTGAATATGTGAACTTGAAATAAGGGGATGTTTGTGTGTTTTCGCGTACGAAGCATTCGCAGAGGTTGAATATAAGTATCATTGACAATGATAATGACAATGAATCAATAACTGAAGGTATATTTGCAGATCTTGATCAGACCTAAAAAAACTTAAACTGTATATGACAAAATTGTTAACCATGTTGTATTCATCCTGGGCAGTTCATGGAAGTGGAATTTCAGCCAAAAAATGTTTCAAAATGGTTAGTCATGACATGCTGCATGACGGGAAACTGGTAACGTAATTGCATAACTTACATTTGTTGTAACAATTTTAGGGAGTGGCTAATACATTTATGTTCTTCACATCTATATTTGTACTATATAGGAATTATCATCAAAGTTTATAGACACTTATGGTTCAATGTTGGGTGACAAAGTTAGGCTGCCGTTTTGTGACGGGTGGCAGTACATTACTAAGTTCTCTAAGCACAATAAAAGTTTGTTCGATTTGGATGAAGTTTTCAACAATTATTCTGTGAGGGAGAGTTTTTGGATTTTCTTCGATTGTGTTGGTCCATCAAGTCTATACTTAACAATATTTAGCACAAATGGTATTGATATTCTTCATTCCGCACCCGCTAAAGTGTCTTTGAAAGAGCTGGGGAAAAGACTGTGTTTTGAGGTTACTGATATGTCTACGTCAGATTCAAATTCTTCAGGTACTTTTCATTTCAGTATATAGTATATTACCAAAGAACCATACAGAATAACCAATTTTGTTTGCTTTATAACAGATGCTCATTTGGAGAGATCGCCAGGCCAAACAACAGGTACAACAATACTCTGTCCATTTAGGTAGGATGTCTGTTGGCCTTTATGCATAATTAATAGTTATAATTTTTATTCCAGGATTGGTTAATCACATTTAATCTGGAGGAAGTCAATTACCTATGATTTTGCATGATACGGCTGAGGCAAATGTCGAGGAAGGTACCTTTGAATTGATGCCTTAATGACTTCTTACAGTTTCATACGTATGTGTATATTTTGTGCGGGTGATCGTTGGGATATATGCAATATTATAACTAATTATTTGTATTTTAGGATTGGTTAATGGGATATCATCGGGAGGAAATCAAATACCTAGGATTTTGCATGATGCAGCTCAGGCAAATGTGGAAGAAGGTATATTTCAATTGATGGGTTAATGACTTGTTATAGTTACATAAGTAATTATAAAATTTCATGCCACTTCAGGAGCCACCCAAGCAAATCCAGAAGTATATTTTGGTGAAGAAGAAAATACCCTTTCCTTCACAGTAACTCTGTTACCGTCACATGTTGATCAAAGAGGACATGGAGTGGTAAGATTACATGTACCCAGTCCTTGTTAAAATGTGATCATGCTTAATCCGTACTTGTCCCCTTAACTTTTTTTTTATCTTCTATATAGTATTTCCCAAGACACATGCTCAAAGTATTTCGACCATGGACCAAATCTACTCTCATCATACTTCTATTTGGAGATGGTACTTGGTATGTTGTTGTTCAGCGAAAGAGGAAAACATGCCGATTTGGATTATGTTGGAACGATTTCACCTACAACAATAACTTTGTTACAGGCAACAGACTACGATTCATTTACCAAAATAACTACACATTCAGAGTTGTAATCCTTACTTAATTGCACTTCCAATCTGGCATGAAGGTTATTTGTACTTTAATTCGGTACTTATTTGTACTTTTGAAGTTTGTTATGTTTGATCAACTATTCACATTTTAATTATACCCCCTTTCTTCACCTATTTCTACAGTCATAGGCTTAATTCTTCTTTATTATGTTAGATGTAAGATGAAACAATTCAGAATACATTTGTAGAAGAATAAACTACTACCAATCTGTAACGTAATTTACAATATATAATGGTTAAGAGCAAAGTATTTAACACGGTAAAACATTTTCCCATAATCAGATTTACATAATTACTTAATAACAATAATGTTTTCCTACACATTTATAAATTCAAACAAACTAAGCTTCTGGAAGGCCGTAAAAAACTTCTTTGTAAACAACATTCTGGGTGATATTTGTAGCTGCACCAGACTCATCATCAACAAATATAGTGAGGCCAGTGGGTGAGGTTACTCGACTAATAGCAACATAGTACTCTCCATGACTGAACACTGACTTAGGTAAGTATAGCCCAACTGTCTTCAGGGATTGACCTTGAGATTTGTTGATTGTCATGGCATAGCAAATCTGTAAAGGCATTTGTTTCCGAACCAATTTGAATGGCATCTTTGTATCTGAGGGAGAAAGCTCCATACGTGGAATGAAATGCTTCGAACCAACAAACGTACCACAAATTACTTCACACTCCACACAGAATCTCAGGAATTTGGTCACAATCATCCTTGTACCATTACACAAACCTAGGGTTTGGTTCAAATTACGCATTAGCATAACAACAGCCCCAACCTTCAGTTTCAGATCATGAGGTGGCATCCCAGCTACATTTAAGGAGTTCAAATACTCTATTGGGAAGGCTTCATTGAGATCCTCATTTGTTCCGCCAAATTCCTCTACAGCATCAACACTAAAATAGGACACAGATTCTCCGGGGAGCTTGTCTACAATAAGCGAATTGAGGTGGCCCAGTGTCTGGTTGGTAGGGGTCAAAATACCTCTCTCGCTCAAGTACTGTGTACTCTGCCCTTTGTGAGCAAAATTAGGATACGTGCTACGAATCATGTTATCAACTGTGTTTTCAGTTTGTACGTCACAGAACTGAGACGGAATCAAAATTTGATTTTCAGTGGCCGGGAAATTACAGACTCGAGGTGGACTGACATGGCCATTACCAATGTCAAGTACCCATTTTGCAAACTTTTTAAGCTCTTCACTTTTACTATCACTCTCACCTTGTTTCAAGCGCATGTTTTTTGTCAGCAAGAATACTTGGCAAATGGACCACAGCCTTGACCTAGTGATACAGGCAGCTACAATATCAGCACGATCTCCATACGTAATTACTGGGAGGATTTGACGGAAATCACCACCAAGGACTATGATAATACCGCCAAACGGCATGGCATAACATTCTGGATCAACAGCTTTCATAATATCCTTCAACGATCAGTCTAGGCATTCAAATGCGTACCTGTGCTGCATAGGCGCCTCGTCCCATTTTATTAGTTGTGTCTGCTTTATGAGTTGCGCAACATCTGAATCATGGGCAATATTACATGTTGAACATTCATCAAGAACTATTAAAATTTTAAATCTGGAATGCGCAGTCCGACCACCGGGCATTAATGTGGCAGCAATCCCTGAAGAAGCAACTGGAAGCACAATTTTACCTTGTGAACGTAACTTACATATAAGAGTTCTCCATAAGAATGTCTTTCCACAACCCCCACTACCATAAACGAAGAAAATCCCTCCAACGTTAGTGTCAATAGATTGTATTACTGCATCATATATTTTCCTCTGCTCCTCTGTACAGTCCTGTAGTGGCTTGGCAGTTTCATACTCCATTCCTGGTGTCATAGCTTGTCTCTTCAATTATCAAATTATTTGTTCCATTGTTCAAATAGCTGCGAGGAGGTTGAGGCAACTGATCAAATTTCTTCAAGGATTTACCAACTGATCGGAGCAACTCATCTATTTCTGCAATATTTGATATCTAAAACTATTTAACAACATTCACCCAATTATAGAACAAATGAAGAACAATTAATGGACTACATTTCCAGCCCACAAAAAAATTAAAATTTGTCCTACACTGTAATGTAAAAAGGTGTCATACCTCCTAAAGCATAGAACTGCAGTTGCATGTCATTAAGAGTGAATAAGGTATTTGGACAACTTTGACGTCGTTTGAGTAAAATGTCATCAACCATGCTCTTCCAATGTGTACTCCATAAAGTCTTCGAATCAGTGACTTTACAATTGACAATAATATGGACAAAAAGCTGTCGAACCTGGGGAGTTAATCCACCTGCAGAAGCTTGAGTCAACACTTCATGCCATTCTTTATCATCGTCAAGTAAACCATACTCTTTACAGGCATCGCGAAATGTACTGTAATATACTCCATTAATGGTACGTAAAGAATCAAAGGAGGTGGCACCACGTACATTCGTAAGCAATAAACGAAGAAACCAAGGCTAACCCGTACTGTGATACACATAACATAATCTACCTATTTGAAAACCACGCTTCCTCATGGTCCATTTCCTCTCACCATCATTCCACACATAAAACTGTGGGATTTCATCATAAGTGTACTTCCGTGCATTAACATCAACAGAGTTTAAATAAAAAAAGGCTTCCAGTTTACTGAACTTGTTCTTCTCCCGGGCAGCAACTTTCCCTAGCGCTTCATTAGCACGGAAGGTGCAGTTTTTGTCACCTGGTAAGTGAAATTGAAGTCTCTCAACAGATATACTTCTATGATGGATATGGAAGCCAAAGATCCTATAGGCTGATTCAGCACCGCATAAATATCTCCCATCAAAATATGCATTTATCTCATCTATTCCCCCCTCATCAATGTCATTCGCTTGCCTTTTTCTCTTTCTCTGGACATGAACGGTAACACGATCATGGCCTTTCAAATAGTATTTAAATAAATACTTAAGACTGCGTGCATGACAACATATTTCCACATTCATATGGCATTGATACTTGACTAAAAGATCCCGGTTGTATGGTACTACCCACTGGTTGTCCAGCTCAGCCTTCCTTATTTCAACAGTAATGTTTGTCCTGCGTCGCATATACATCGAAAAGCCACTGTCATCAAAAGTAGTTCGAGCACAGTACCTGAAACCATTAAATTATTACAAATTTTAGGTATTAGGGTAACTTACTGGATTCTGTAATGACACAAAAAAGGGTATGCCTATATCTTACTTTTTTGGAAAATGACGTATACAGCGTAAATCTTCATGCATGGAGACTTTAAATTTTGCAAACCGCATGGACCGTGGATCATAAATTCCTTCACGGCTGCATAACCAACCGGATCTAATAAAGGATCTGGGATTCCTGCGGATACATAATTATCCACATTCTGCTTGAGGTTTATTTTTTGAATCAGCATCTAGCCATATTAACATACATGTGGAAGGCCTCTTTTCTAGAAACTCGACGACATACATAACTACAAAACGGGAAAATTTAGATTATATTGGCAATATGAAAACAAAAATGTAATTAGAAATTAAACTAAGAAAGTCCTGGTAAACAATCTTACCTCCAATACAAACACCAAAGTGTTTTTTGTCCTTAATATTTACCATTAACTGATCAAGTTTTAGCCTAAACACTCTTGATATGATGTCAGGATAGTTTGGAGCAATGCAACCAGGCACATACTCCATCATCTTCTGAATTTCATCCCAAAGAGAATTACAGGTCATAGTCAGGAATATGTCAGGATGTCCGATGTAACGGCATACGGCCAGCTCATCTTGAAAATTTTGTTGCATGTATCGCTTCGAACCAACATAGCCATCTGGCATAACTATACCTTTACCGGTATTTGAACTGTCCACATCACATCTACTAACAGATCTACAAATATTGCTGTATAATTCATTCCGTAAAGTAGTTTGGTGAGTACAGATCCACCATAGTCGTGTCTATTCAATGGTAGAAAAAGCATCTACCATATACTGTTGAAATAGTCTTCCACCTAGCCGAGGCGTCAAACCTACAATACAACTTTCATTATTTATTTCTGGGGAACATAAAGAAACATATATTAATTTCTAAATATACCTTACCATCAGACTCTCTAATTTGGAAAGTATATGAGTAGTAATTCTTCAGAGAAAAAAAGCGACGTGGTTTGCAAGAACTATCAGTATCTTTTGAAATTTAATCTTTGGGTGAAATCCATCTTCTCCACGTGGAAAGAGTAAAGGGTACTGTAAAGCCATCAACTTCGGATGAACATAAGAAACACGGACTAAACCTTTACCTTTTTCGTTAACAACTATATCACGGTCGCCACAGGTTTCTTCAGTGTCACCAACCATAATGCCAGCAACTTCATCAGTGCTAGAAATATGACATTCTCTTCCACTCTCAGATCTGATAACTTTTAGTGTAATCTGCAGCTCAACTATTTCATCGCTTTCATACAAATCACGCTGCTACCTAAACTCACCAACCAATTGATTAGTTTCATCTAACATTGTTATAAGACCTCGTACAACCTCTTTATCAACACTTTCTCGGTCATGAACACTAACCCACCGAAGACGATTATCAACTTCGTTAATGGTGTCATAAATGTAAAGTTGACAAAATTTGGGGGTTTCATTGTCATTCGGTATTAAAGATCCAAAAACATGGTGGTTCTGACCATTTAATCTGTATACATAAGGCGCCCTTCCATTGTTAATTGAATGATCTATGTTACCACCAGTAGAAGTAAAGGCAAAAATTACATTGTAGAGCCGTATCAATCTATGAAAAGTAGGACCTCTTTTCTTGTCGTTGTATAAATCCAGCAAATACTCAGGGGTAGGAGGGATTGGAGGCAATCTCACAGCACCTTTCATGCAACAAAGAGAAAATATAGGACAGCCTTTAGTCACATCTTTATTTACCATTTCTTCCTTCCACATCCGAGCATGACATTTGGAACATATGGCAATAGGACCACCCAAAGAAGCATACTCCTCAGGAACGACACGTCGCGGTGCACGTCTGCTCTGCATCAAATTACAATCCAAATTCTTCCCATCAACAATGACTTCATCATCACCATCAAGCGACCAACTAAGACAATCTGCATCAACTGCATTTTTTTTATTTTAGTTTGACAAAATTAAATGTGGATAAATTTTTAGGAGTACATCTTTGCTTTACTTACCACTTGATTCACAATCACTTGCTTCATAATCTGATCCTTCAGAATCATCAGACAAAAACGAAGGAGCAACTACATTCGGACCTGCAAGAAAATATTAAATGGTAAATCATTATTACGTAAGACATAACAATGACGGAATATCATATTCATTTCACCTTCATTAAAGTCATTACTTTCTTCCTCATCATCACTAACAATCTCATCTGCGAATAATTCTCTACCAAATCCAAGATAATTTTCCTTCCCTTTCCGGTTCAAAGGTTCACGTCCATTTAATGAAACATCATTAATGTTTGATCGCGTTTCCTCTGTTTCATAATTAAAATAACTATTAATTAGTTATTCCTGTTACCATAAGAATAGACAGACAAAAGCTTAACAATGCTAGAATATAATATTTACCTCTCAACATATTTCTAAAAAATGAGGCGCTACCTGAATTTGTTACATCTGATAAAGGAGTTATGTACTGACTACCTTCAAGAGGATTCATGTAGTTTACTCTGCTATTTGATCGGGGAGTAACAACAGGACTACTACATTCTACCAACCAAATATTAAACGCATTATTGCTTCATAAACATAAAATAGCAGTTGCTTTGCAAGATAAACACAGAGTAAATTAATAAAACAAACAGTACTTGCAGCTATTTCATTCAAATGGCCTGACCTAGGCAAGTCATCAAGTTTCCTCCTCTTTCCCACCAACCTAACAATATTTGGCGTGGATTCTGTCAACATTCCTGCATTAGAGACAAAACAATGGGTAGTCAGAACATAAGCCTAAGTATATTTGCTGTTTAAATTTTGTAAGAATTAGAATCTGTACTTGTAGGTGTTTTGTTTTGGCTCCCACTACTAACTATTGTTGGGGTAAACAGAGGTGATCGGTTCATCTTGGTTGACGGAGTATGAACGTTGGCCATTGATCCTGTTAACATGGGTGCTGAACAAACATACACAGAAGTCTTACTTATATTCACACATATAAAGAGAAGGTATTCAATAACAACAAACTTACCTGTGCTAGTACTCCTTACCTGTGGAAGAAGATAAAGCACAACGATCAGTAACAGCAAACTCGACAACCACATTCTCTTTGTTACGATTCAATTGTTTCGTTCTTCTGTACTTCCGACCATAATCTGCATTCAAATCTTCCAGGTTAAAGAACTTGTCACCTTCTTCACCACCCATACCTTGCACAATGAATCAACCCGTACTCAAATGGAAGACACAGGTAAGAAGACACATGTAAGAAGCTATTCAAGCTATTCAACTGCACACATGTATACACAATATTCAAGTGGGTGAAGATACTATTCAAAAGAGAGGGAGAAGTCACTAATTAACCTAAACAAACTAATTAGATTTTGAATTTCAAATATAAAAGTGTATATGACACATTCTTACCTTCCAAGAGAAGCTTCAAAAGCTTTCAACATAAGCTTTCTTCTCATCCAATATAATCTTTATTCTCATCCAATATGTAATTTTAAAAAACTAATCAGTGGCAACTTTAGTAATTTTTTACAACTTGGTGGGTACAATGCTAAAAAGAGGTGGAAGTTACTATTCAAAAGAGCGAGTAGGAACTATTATATACATAGATTATCACATCCATGATCTTAGAAGTGTCCTCTGGCAGAATTTCGCAGCATGGATGTACCTTCTTGAACCTTTATCTTTCATCATATTGAACACCATAAATCAGGGTTAAATGGCGTTTTGGTCACTCAAGTGACCACTAACTTTCACTTGGGTCATCGAACTCAAAAAGCTGTCAATGAGGTCACTGAAGAAATAATAGTGTTCAACTTAATCATTGCACACGTTAAAAATTTCACGAACATTAAATCTCGTTGACTATAGACGGTTCTCCGTTAAATATGTACAAGTCGGATGCCACATCAGATAATTGACCCGCCCAATCCTAAAACCACCCAACAAATTAAACCCGACCCAATTAAAACCCACGACCCTTTTAACTTTTATCCCAAAATTAAAACCCTTTATCCCAAAATTAAACCCTCCTCTTTACGATCTAAACCCTAATCGCAAGAATGGTTCGAACTCGATCAGGTGTTGAGGTTCGTTTAACTCAACCAATCGATGATATCGATAGCAATGATACCGATTACCTGTTTGCATTTGATGGAGATAACAATGAAACGGAGAAGGATAACGAAGCTGAATCAAATTTTGAAGATGCAAATCAGACCACCGATAAAGAAGCAACGTAAGTAATGTTATATCTGAACTTTTTACAGTTAATTAGGGCTAAATATTCTTGCTTTGAATATATGATTTTATATGGTCATATTTGCAATTAGGGTTCTTAATTTGTTTATATTTAACAGGAAAAACTTGTACAATGTGACAGTCTATTATGGAGGTTATTTTGTTCATGTTCCGTATTCCTCCTACACAAGTAATGTCAAAAAGTTTTATAAGGAAATCGACTTTGAAAACCTTGGTATTAATGATTTAAAGACCACATTTGGTGCTGTTGTTGGTGAGTATGAATCCCTATATTTTAGAACTCCTGCATTGAAGATTTATGTACTGAATGCTGAAAGTAAGCCAATATTGATTGAATTAAGTAAGGAATGTGCTTATAATATTGTGCTTTATGTGTATCATGTGAGTCCTGCCCCTGAATCTGATGAAGAAATAGATAATTATAAATGTAGTGATGATGAGTATGTATAAATTAGGAAAGCTTGTAGAGAAGAAAAAAGAAAAATGGATGAATTGGAGAGGGAAGCTAATTTACATGAAATGTCAGGGATGGAATATGATGATTCTACTGGATCAGATGAGGATTTTTATCCTAGTAGTGAGGAGAGTGATTAAGAGTTCTGTTTGTTAACCCTCCCCCAGATAAACAGAAAATGAAGTGTGTAGATGGGGTCTTTAATGTTAACACATCTGCCAACAATATTAAATTTAAAGCTGGGATGGTATTTGGTAGTAAGAGTGATTTTAAGCAAGCTGTGAGGTCCTGTTCAATGGCTAATGGTAGACCCTACAAGTTCCTACATGATGACTTAAAAAGGGTCCAAGTTGGGTGTGCACATGGGTGTCCTTTTAGAATGTGGGTAAGTTATAATAAAGAAAAGGATGTGTGGCACTTAAAGTCAATAATAGATGAGCATAACTGTATGTGGAATTATAAAAACAAGCTAGCTACTACCAAGTATCTTGTAGATCTGTATGGGGATAAAATTAGGAAAAATCCAAACTGGAAAATTGGAGAGATTCATGAAGAGTTTAAAAGGGTACTCAAGGTAGATGTGTGTGATTCTAAATGCTCCAGAGTTAGGAAGCAAGCTCTTTGTGGTATTGAGGAGAAAATGAATGAACATTATGCCAAAATTAGGAAATTTGCAGGTGAGGTTTTAAGGAGTAACAAAGACAACACAGTTAAGATCTCTACTACAAGGTTGCAAGAAGGAGATGCAAACAGATTTAGAAGAATATATGTGTGTTATGCAGCCTTGAAGAATGGATGGAAAAATTCTTGCAGACCAGTTCTAGGCCTTGATGGGTGCTTCTTGAAGACAGTGACTGGTGGCCAATTGCTTTCTGCAGTAGGGAGAGATGCAGAAAATTGTATTTACCCTGTAGCAATGACAGTAGTTGAAAGTGAAAACTATGAGTCATGGAAGTGGTTTCTGGAGCTGTTAATAACTGATCTTGATCTTGAAGATGGACACAGGAAGACACTCATTTCTGACCAACAAAAGGTACTTATTTCCCAACTTGTACAACTTTCAATTAATTTTCATCTTGATCTAAATCATGTATTATTTATATGTCAGGGGCTGGACAAGGCAATCAGGGAATTGTTACCACAAGTGGAGCATAGATTTTGCACCAGACACCTATCTGCCAACTTGAAGAGCAAACATCCAAGTAATTTGGTCATGAGTGCATTTTTTAAAGCATCAACAGCAACTCACCCCAGGCCTATAAGAAAGCAATGAAGGCACTTGAGCAAGCCTCTAAAGGTGCTTTTGAGAAGATGAGTGACTTAGAACCAGGTATGTGGTCCAAGGCTTTCTTTAAGACACACTCATTGACTGATTCCACTGAAAATAATATAAGTGAGTGTTTTAACTCATAGATTTTGAAAGCAAGATATATGCCTATTATTGATATATTTATAGAGATCCATGACATGCTTATGACAAGAGTTCATCAAAAAAGAGATAGAATGTCAAGACAAGATATTGTTATTGTTCCAAAAGCTAAACAAATTTTAGATGAAGCAATTAAGGAATCATGTGGGCTTACTGTTCTGTGGGATGGTAGGGAGACTTATGTTGTAAAGGGTAGGGGCACATCTTGTTCAGTTAATCTGCAAAGAAGGTCCTGTTCTTGTAGAGTCTGGGATTTGTTAGGTATACCCTGTTGTCATGGTGTTATTGCAATTCAAGAGGCTAGAAAGAATCCCATTGATTATGTTCACTCATGTTATTTAAAGGAAACATATATGCAGACTTATTCATACTGTTTGGATGTGATAAGGGGGGAAGATTTTTGGGAAGATGTGGAGCGTGACTTGGTGTTACCTCCACTAATTAAAAAAAAACTAAAAGACAGACCCAAAAAGATGAGAAGGGGAGAGGGTTGGGAGGGTGTTGTGTCCAGTGGTAAGAAGGTAAGAGTTAGCTATGAGGGTAGAGTTATGTATTGTGGTCTGTGCAGAGAAGCTGGCCACAAAAGGGGTAAATGTCCAAATAAAGATAAGTTCCCAGAGAATTCAAAGAAAAGGAACAGCGGAAAGAAGACAAAGAATGAACAAACTGCAGAAGATGAAGTTATGGAAGAACTGGAGAGGCAGGGGAAAGAGGAAACAACAGGTGAAAATGATATGATGGATGAGATCTTGAGAGAACAGGAACAAACACAAGGACTCGATGAATTGGAGGCCTCAATCCAGAAATCACAGCCTAAGGAAACTACCAGCAGTTTTATGAAATTTGTAAGTTACATCAGTTTATGTTGATAAATGTTTAACATAAGTTTATATCAATGGTTTGTTTAATAGATTTTTTATTTATATTGTAGATGCCAAATCCGGGGTTGAGGAAGCATATGGGACAAATGAGCACCGGCAACACTCCACCTGTTAGCACTCCACCCATGACCACTCCAACTGTGACTAATCCACCAGTTAGCAACATACCTCCAACAAGTGCAGTGGGACAAGTGAAAAAATCAACTCCAAGAAAGAGAGTAGCAGGACTGCCACACCCAAGAAAAAAGTAGATGAATTACTTATGCCAAAGTTAGAACCATTTGAGTACTTTAAACTCTTGTCATTTGTGACATTGAACTACTATTTATGTAGTATAACTCTATGTACGCACTATGGATTAATCTTCTGGTCTTAATATATAACTTTGGCACTGTGTTTATTTTGAACATCTCAATGTTATACTATCACATAAACATAAACATTTTATTCATAAAAACATAAACAATAACATCCATAACATTACATTCACTAATTCTGACATAAATATTACATCATTAACATTACTTAAAGAACATAACCACAAAACAAACTAAGATAACAAAGCATAGCATCTTCTTCGTTCTGAAATGAGCTTTTTTCTTCACCATTTCTGTTACGTCGTCAATCTTTTTTTGCATTGCCATACGCTCTTCATCAATTACTAACATTTTCCTTTCTACGAAACTCAACTCTTGCTTGATTTTAGCCAATTCGACATCTTTCATCTTCAATTTTTCCTTCAATCCATGTATAACTTCTCGGGCTCTGTCAGTGTAGGGTGGATCAGCCCACAAAAAAAAATTGCACTTCTTTCAGGGATCCCTATAGTTCTTGCAGCCAAAAAACCTCCGACCCGGATCTTGAGTACCTTCTTTCCAAGCTTCTTGAAGGGGTGATACAATATCACACTTACATTTAATATTATCATATCCATGATCGACACCGAAGTTGTTTTTATGGATTCTATACGAGTTAAATGAATTGTTCACAGATGAGGCTGAGGCTGTGGAGCTTTTGGAAGTGGACATGGTAGAAAGAAGGGTAAAAGGAAGAACCCTAATTGCAAGAAAATAAACTGAAGAAGAAGAGAAGTAGTGATTATGGGTTATGGGTTTTAATTTATGGGTTTTAAATGGTCTGGGCGGGTACAACGGTCACATGACGTGGAAGCCATGTCACTTACTGATTCAGCTTTCCGTCCAAAACTTAACGACACTAACGGGTAATGACTTGATTGAAAATTTTTATGAGTACGATCAGTTGACTGACAGCTTTTTGAGTTCGATAACCTAAGTGAAAGTTAATGGTCACTTGAGTGAACAAAACGCCATTTAACCCCCATAAATCATGTTCCAACTGTGCACCATCCCATAATAATCATCTTCATATTTATTAGAAGTCTTCTACCATGTTCGCTTGTCCATTCAAATCTTGCAAAATATATATCGGCTCTAATTTTCAAGCAAGACCCGTTCTGTTTAGCTTTAATACCTTTTCGTGCACACTTTTGTTCATTTGCTCACCTTCGTAGCATAACATCACTTTTGATTTTTCCTTTTATTTTATTTAAACAATGGCGCGGCTTCAGTTTGACAAAAACGTGTTAGGCACCATGATGTTTGAGATCAATTCTTTCACTTTTTTTCCCTGCACTCTTCTCTGCAATAACTAATGCAGGTTATATCTTCTTATTAGTGGTTCACATTGCTCACACATGACTTCAATCTCATGTCAATCTACACAATCCGATTTTGACCAGCTTAATCCGATTTTGACATGTTTAAACTCCACTAAATATTTAAAAACCCGATTTTACTTTAATCGAGGCGTTTAAATCCCGCTTCCGCTTAATCGGCTGCTTAAGCGCCCGCTCAATGTGCCTTTCACAACACTGCTTTTACCTCATTCCCACCTCTTTATGTACATGTCCTTTTCCCCTGCTGGCTTTTTCTTTTGCATTGCTGCTTTGATTTTGTACTTACTTTTTAATAGACATGCCCTGTTTACTTATCACCACATGTATTAGATCTTTATATTATAAATGTTCCAATACTTATTTTCTTAAACCGCCGATTACTTGATATTCTGCAGATGTGTATTATAGAGGGGCTCATACAGAAAACATGAGACATGCACTTGCTTCTCCTGATGCTTTTACAAGAAGGCATATACTCATGTTTTTTCTTTGGTACATCAATGTGATTCATCAATTTAACGGCCCCACATTATCTTCTTTGTACTTTTATATAATATATATTTCAGGGCGCGTCATGTTACTTCGCAGTTGCTTCTCTTTTTTTGTAATTTTTCTTGAATATGCAGCACCACATAATGAAATTAGACCGACTTCAAACTATTTATTTGTATCCTTCCTTGTTTATTGAGTAAGTTGGTCTCCTTCCTTGTTTATATGTTAGAAAATAAAAATTTTGAGACATGTTTAAAACTTGTTTTTGAAACTTGTTGTTGATGTAATTTTTTAAAACTAATTGTTGGAAATTATTTCTTATAATGAGAATTTAAATTTTCATATTTGGATATAAGTCATTTCTTAATGTAATTTATAAAAAAATTGAGGTGAAGTTAGTATATTAAAATGGGTTTGTGGGTTTTGTCCCATATTGATTAAGTAAAGAGGGGTATATTGCTTTATATAGTACCATGTGCAAGAGTAGTATACCAACTACTAAGGCATGTGGGTCTGCATGGTGTTATTGTGTGCATCGCGCACACACACGCGCCGCCTCCGCCGCCTCGCCTCGTCTTGCCACGCCACGACTCTGGTTGAAGGGTGATTTGGGCGAACAAGAAAATTTGGTGGATATTTCTTTAGTGTAAAGTTTCAAAGACCATGATTATGAACAAGGAAATTTCCTTTAAAATCTCTTTATTACGCGAATTACAAAGGACACTTTCACAGAATTATGGGACCTCGCCTTTGTACCATTGTTAGATGAATAGGGGGTTCTTCAATGTTTTTGAGACTGCACCTCCATACTATTTTCCTGAGTATTTTCATGCGCTTGAGTTTTCTTCTCATCATGAGGGCGCATTTTATGCCTTCCACTCAAAGTTTCATCCGAAGCCAAAGGGAATCACTGAAGGTTCTCTACCCCTGAGGGCGCATCATCGCTTCTTTCTCTAAGAGGGTGACTTCCGTACTGTTAATCCAATCTTCCTCGATCCTTTCTTACATAGCCTCAATTGTATCTCTCATACATATCTTATGGAGGCGCCCGCTTATGTCTGCGGTGCCTCTCCCTATAATTCTCCTGGGAATTGGGGGGCACACACGTAGGATCACGCGGCGTTACTTCTCCATTAACTTCTTGTGATGTTCCAATCGGCAAACTTTCTAATAAATTGTTGAAAGTCGCCCGAGTCTTGGTCATTGTTATTAGGGCGTACCCTATCGTAGAAAGGAAACCCCCTTAAATTCCTAGAGATTCTATTCGTGCAGAGCTTCTTTCCTTGGAGTTGAAAATGAGCTCCCGAGAATTACGCATCTTCATAGAATATTTTCATTCATATGTTGCTCGGTGTTGTTTGGGAATATTCGGATAAAATCTTCTTCCAAAAATAATACATCTTAGTGGATCCTTTCACAAGAGGAAACCCACACCTTCTTCCGAATCTAAATCATAACTGACATGTCTCATAGGATCTTCTTGCTTGAAAAGTTCTTCATCCTTGAAGGCGGAGTCTCTACCTCAATAAGGTCTTCATCCTTGAAAGGCGCGTCCCCTGTAAGAGGAGCGTCTTACCTCGACAAGGGTTTTCATCTTTGGAGGGCGCGTTCTCTGTATGAGGAGCATCTACCTTGAAAAGGTCTCTTCCGAAAAACATGAAATTATGATTTGCATCTTCTTAGATCCTTACGCAGGAGCCACATGACCATCTTCCCAATCCAAATTATAACATATATGTCTTCCTCATATTTTCTTTCGAATGGAAATCGTAATTGATATGTCCATCTTCAGATCTTCTTCTTAAAAAAGCTCAAGAAATGAATAACCAGAATAAAAAAACAACCACCTAAGGGATCTCCCTGAAGATGAATTTTTTCCTGATCTTGCTTGAAGCCCCCCCCCCCCGCCTATTCAGGTCCATCTTCGTTGATCAGAGACATGCACCTTCGAAAAACCCTTGGAACTATAATTTTTCTGCAATAACCAAAAGACCACCTTCAAGACCCAAACCTCCATTAGGTGTTGTTCAACCCACGATCCTCCTTTATGGTCGGAAACCTTCGTCCATGGATCTCCTTTACCGCGGTCATGGCCGACAACCTTCAGATCTAGCCATAAAGAACCTTCATCATAAATTAATGGTGAGATATCTCTTCCTTCATAGATTATGATCTTGATCAACACTCCCCCTTCTAGCACCAATTTGTTAACAAAGGAATTTGGTAATAACAAAATTTGAGATTTGTCGCCGGAATCAAGATCTATGATGGTGATTCTTCACCTGAAAAGTGAGCGGAGTGTGGTGGTTGTGATAAATTGGGGGCTGAGATTGCTTAGGGTTGGTGGTGGCTCCTTCAAGCTCTCGTTTCTGGCCCCTTGCAATTTACCTACATATTCCTATTTATAGAGAATCAAGCCAACATAGTTCTTGGGGAACAAGAAACCTAAAGGGCTTAGATTTCTCATCACGAGGCCCAGTAGGACACCTATTGGAAACTGTCTTCTACTAAATTTAGGAATGTCCACCGATGAGGCCTAAGCACAAAGGTCCAAGGCTCGTCCACAGCTTCGAGACTTCACGGATAAGGCATCTCCCTGACCGAGGATAACCCTCCGCTACCAACTGTTTCTCTAGTCTGTGGACGCAGGTATAGCCATGGTTTACCCCAAATGGTGGACACATCCTTATCCCCCGAATAAGGAGCCCCTACCAAATTACAGGATAACTGATCCCAAACTTTTGGATTCAAAGTGCAGGATAATCCAAAGTCTCCCAACGAGGACACCCATTGACTACAGAGACAGAGCTCTCAAAGCACACACCAGAGTTTACCCCATATCCCCAATAAAGACACTCATTGATTATAGAAGGATGCCTTCCATCCAGGCATATCCTAGGAGTTCTTTGACCCCGGACACCGCCTTCCAATGATTGCATTACAGAAATGAATTTTTCAATAAAATACCTGCAAAAAATGGGTTAGAAATAATCTTCCATTGTCCTCCCGAAGTATCCAAAGATTCCGTCCAAGTAGCATGTCAAAGTTGTATTCTGCGCCAAGTTGAATCTAAGGGCGTGCCCAAATATATCTATATATTGGTACCACTCTGTGTCATCAGCCTTTGATCCCTTATTCAATCATTCTACATTATAGGGCGCACCCTAATTTATTTAAGGGTTAGGGCTCACATTAACCCCGTCCAAGAAAATCCAAGGTATGAATCTTTCAAAGTAATCATGTTCGAGGAATCCGTCCAAGGAATCTGTCAATCAAATATTTAGGGCTCGTCCTAATTTGTCCAGAGGTAAGGGCTTGCCCTGACCTGTCCAAGGGTTTTGGCTCGCGCCAACCTGTCCAAAGGTTTTGGCTCGCGCCAACCTATCCAAAGATTTGGCTCGCGCCAACCCGTTCGTGAAAACCCATTTCCTTGGCGTCCGCCTAAATTTTGGGTTATGATGACCCGACTTTGACCCGAATATCTCTTGTACCAAATTTTGGCTATAATAATGAAAAATAAATCGATTTAACATACCGTCATAGTTTTAACAAATCTTATGTTAATCCATGTCTAATTCTGAATATTTTAAAAATTAGGTTTATGTTCCAAAAATAATAATGTACTACCGATCAAGTTAGTAATTTGATACATACTGACTTCACAAGTGATCTAACAATTATGTTTACAGTTAAATAAAATATCTCATTATTAAACGATACTCACATATTATATCTTATATGTATGATGACAAACACATATAAAAATTTGGTGTAGTGGCATAAAAATATATTAGTGAATGAGTATGCTCAGGTTCGATCCCCATTTAAAAGATTTTTTCTAAATATAGTAAATATAAGGGCAAATATGTCATTTTACGATAATAAATGGCTCACTATTTTTATAGTCATGTTGATCTATTATACAAATAAGATATCAAACACGTCCGCGTTATGATCATTATATCATAAATTATAAAGATACAAAAAGTGACGATATATAAACAAGTTAGTCCATTAATGCATTCTAGACTTTCTTTTGTCAGTGTTTTGGCTCCAGCTAATTCATGCTTACTAAATTATTAGTTACCTATATTGAGCATTGTGGATGCACATAGCATTCGATTAAAAATGTTTAGCGAATACATATAGGTCATATTTACTTTATCATAAAATCGATAATTAAAATAATCTTACACAATCATGTAAGATACTTTTAATTAACTTACATACGGTACAATAATTAACGAACTGTAACTCTAATTTAGATTTATACTAGATTTTAAAAAATTCAAGCAACTTTATTATTTTACATATGAATAAAAACCGCTTGCGAAAACGTAAATATCGTCCTTGCGATAAAGAAGAGAAAGTGGGAAATTTATCAAATGCTTGACATATCGATACCAAAATAAAGAATAATCATTATAACAAATACAGAAAGGCACATCTAAAAACAAATGTATTTTTTTGAAATGCTGATGAGCTGGCATACTCAACTAGTATATATTTATAACCGGGGTGCTGTTTTATTTGCATAAACTCTAGAGCTAATAATCTTTATTTACAAGAATTATGGCAATCTGGCGTAGGAATAATCGAAGCAACGCTAGTAAAAATGAAGAAGAAACAAAGACCGAGGCTCTTGAGCTTTCGAAGGTACTGCATACAAATTGAATCTATTTTATATAAATGCTACTATATATTAACAACTGTGATTTTGTAGAAGCAAGATGGGAAAAGAAAAAGACTATCAGATCTGAACACGCCGCATAATGAAATTGAAGAAAACAGTGATACTAAGATTGTATTACCAACCAAACGAAGCGGTCACATGGTAAATCCTGATGATAAAACTCCGACATCGGTGATAAATGTTCACAAACACCCTATGTTTAACCTTCCAAAATTAGTGGTTATAGGTTGTGTATCTTGTTATATGTATGCTATGGTTGCAGAAAACCATCAAATCTGCCCTAGGTGTGGTAAAGGCGAGTATCTCATTGATGTAACTGCTCAGACTAATGCTAACAACAAAATGGCAATTTAGTAGAAATCATGTTTGTTTAATCATGCATATGAACGCCATGGTCGAGTATCGTGGTATAATAAAACTTATGTCAGATCGTTTCCCTTGTTAGATGTTTCAATTTGTAAGACTTCATGTTGATTAAGAAAGATTTTGTGTTTTAGTAAGTGTAATTTGTATATATTTTTGTCAGCTTATGACTGGTAATTTACAAGTTGTAGCTGTGACATATACATTGCTAATCTCATTTTTGGTTGTTTCTCTTCTTTAATTTAACCATTTTTACTAGTCCGGTTTCGTTATTGTTCCTTACAAAAATTTAATTAGTCATAAATAATCTAAATTATACAATTTTATGTCCGAAATTATTAAAACTAGGTGTTAATTATACCAGTTCAATTGTCAATTGATATATACTTACATTTATGCACCCAACCTCCCATTGTATTGATATAATTACACTAAACTGTACAAGTAAGAGTTAATACTTGTTTCCGCCATAAACAACATGTTTACACTAAGGACTAAGTAATTAAAAATTTCTGACATAAATAATCAAAAAATATTACACGTAGTACATTCTATAATTAAAACCCAATAAATAAGTTTGGCATAATTTTATCTCAAAGACTATCATGAATTTTTGTAGTCATAAAGTATTATAAAGTGTATTCATTTCAAGACGTTACAATTTTAATCTAATCTTAATGAAAATGATAAAAATAGCATCTCTTAATATATCTATTATCACAAATACATCAACCCCGATATATTATAAATTTATTTTTATTCTTTTTTCTTCAACAAACAAAAGTAATCAACTCCCAAACAAAAATTTCACAAAATATTTTTTTTGTTATAGTAATGACATTAGTTCATGTAAAAATAAAAATAAAATATTCAATTGAATAACATATATGGAGATTTGTTTGTGAATCTATAATGCATGTAAAATAGATATGCATTTATGTGATTCACTAAATTATTAAATTAAGAGCCAAAACCTTGACACTGGAAAGTCTTGAATGCATGTATGAATTTTATTTTTTAACAGATCATCTTTTTTTGTATCTTCTAAATTTTTGTATCATATAATGAACAAGGTGTATGATTGAAATTAGGTGTTAGTGATATATGTTAGGAATAGCCCTAGGTACATCTATATACCTTCTTCGCCTTTTATTTTTTATCTGGTGCTCTAGGAACTTTTGCCCTTCGCGGGATTATTTTTGATTGTTTGGTGCTCTAGGCACATTGGTCTTACAAGTGATTATTTTAGTTTATTTGGCGCTTTAGGCACATTGGTACTTTATGAGATTATTTTACTTTATTTGGTACTCGGGGCACATTGGCCCTAAGGGAGATTGTTTTAGTTTATTGGGGGTGCTCTAGGCACATTGGCCGTTCGAGGGATTACTTTAGTTTATTTGGTGCTCTGGGCACATTGACCCTTCGCAGGATTGGTTTACTATGCACATTAATCCTTCACGGGATTAATTTAGTTTATCTGGCGTTAGATTTGGATACATTTTGAATCTGGATACAGTTTTTATTTGGTTGAGAATTGGATATAGTTTGCTGACTTGGATTCAATTATAATTTAGATCAGATATGGAGTTGGTTTGGATTGGTTAGTGGGTTTGATTTCAATTTTGGTATTATTTTTTATGGTTGCAGATTTATTTTAGTTTTGGTATTGTTTTGGTTGGTTATTAGATGACATGAATAGTTCTTCTTCCCTTACTAATTGGATACTTTGTTTTCTCTTATCTTGTGGTTGCATTTTTGCTCTTATTTTCCGCTTGTGCAAAATTTTGGATTCATTTGGATGTTTTTGGTTCATTTGGATTTTTGATTCTATTTTTGGATTCGTTTGGATGCTCTTTAGGTGTTGCACTCTTGTAGCTTTGAATTTGTTTATATTACATAGATCCGTTTCTTGTTTGCGAAACTCTCGATTCACCATTCATGAGTTCGAAGGGGATGTTAAAAGACACACACAAATATATATATATATATATATATATATATATATATATATATTATTGGATAATATTATTATTATAATAGTTTCTTTGTTATGATATTTTCCTTTATTATTGTTTACATGGTGGCTATATAAATTCCCATTCTCTTATAATTGATAACGAGTTATATTATAATAAAACCCAACTTTTCTTTCGCTCTATACTTTATCATGTTAAAGAGTATAAGATCTTACTCGGGCCTTCTTTTACCACCTTAAGATTTTAGAGCGACTGGTTAACTAACATGGTATATGAGCTCAGTTTAGTCGAGGGACTCGGGTTCAAGTCATCCCACCCAATTTATTTAATTTAAATATTTGTCATTGGTATTGGTAGTATTATTGGTTATATTTATTATTATCAATCGCAACAAAATATATCAGACGATTGATGGGAAGTGTTAAAGAGTAAAAGATCCGGTTATAGAAAACTAAATAGTTATTTTCTTTTTTGCATTGACATGAGCAGTAACATCAATGTGAGACATGCCTTGACCATATTTAAGATAAATTTGATGATTTTCTGCAACCATTACATACATATAACATGATACACAACCAATAACCACTAAATTTGGAAGGACAAAGGTAGTATTTTAGTGAACATTGACCACCGCTGCTGGAGTTTTATCGTCAATTTACCAAGCAACCTCTCCATTTGGTAAATAACTGTTGGTGAGTCTGCGAAGCTATCTAAATAGTAGACGTGATAACTCAACACTAGAACATGACATGTAAATACTACTATGTCTACACATAAAATTAGGAAGAAATGAAGATAAGGCAAAAACAAAGAATCAAAATATTAGAAGAAGTTTTGAAGTATGTTTACAGGTCACTAAAATAAATTTATTAATATGTTCATTCCTCAGTGAAAAATAAGGTTTAAAGATTTTCAGGGTTTAAAAAGTGTTGAAGGTTCGGCGTAAAAGTGCCACCAGAAGATTTCAGTGTATTAGCATTGATTGGAGATGGACAGTATTCGAAGCATAGGAATCTAAAAAATTGAAGACAGGGTAAAGATAAAGGTTAAAGAAGACAGCTGCAGTCTTAAAGTTCTACTCAATAAAAGGAGTTCATATATATGTTCAAGCATCGGTGAAGAACAGTGAATGAAGTATTCAAGATTGTGATAGCAATGAAGAAGTTGTCTGAGTACCTGAAAATATTCCAGTGAAAGTACATTCTTTAATTGATAGTCAGTGTTCGAAGCGACAAAGTTGCTGCAAGCTTAAAAATATAATTAAGGCTATAATATGAAGACCTGGATCAAAGTTAGTCATCTGTGAACTAGACTACTTGCACTAGGCGCCAACGGTTCGTGAAAGGAATCTGAGTTTTATTAATAGAAGAATTGTTAAGTTTAAGAACGTACTTGGATTGATCATCTATTCTTTAAAGTACGAGAAGAGGTGTGCATGATGTACATCTAAAGGGTTAACATGCTCTACAAAAACTAACTAAAAGTGATCACTACCTTGTAGTGGGAGTCACCAAGGCTACTCTCTTACCTAGTAGGAGCCATTAATTTATAGTATGGTTTAAAATCTAAGTACTAGAAGTGGTCTTGTACTAGTAGGAGCAACAAGGAAGAAATGAGAGCATAAACTAAGTCAAAATTGCACCTTGGTACACTCTAGGCGCAATTGCCTTGTTCCTTGTCCCTTATAGGCACAAGTAGCCACAAGAAACTAAGGCAAGAGTCTTCTTGTACCTTGTAGGCACAAGTGGATGCTCCCTTGGTCCCTCAGAGGCGCAACAAGCAAGAAAAACTAGGGAAAGACTCTTCTTTCCCCATCTAGGCAAAAGTGCACCTTCCATGGCTCCTTATAGGCGCAAGTTACATCAGAAAATCTAAGAAATCTTATTGCTCCCTCTAGGAACAAATGCACCTTATATGCTCCTTGTAGACGCCAGTTACATATGGTTGAAGATTCTAAGTGCTTTTTGTGGTGATAGCACTCATCGGTATTGTGCCATTTATGTTGAACAAGATTGAAGATGTATGTATAACTCAACAATACTGGTTTGGATAACTCAATATAGAAAAAGGACTTTGAAATAATCTATATTCCACTAGAATCAGTACAGATTTTTTATTGGGCATATACACAAAGGTTTTGTTAGCTGCAGTGAAGAAGAAGTCAACAGTGATCCGTATAAAGTTCATTAATATGTTCATGCATCGGAGGAATAAGGTTGGAGTCATTCGAAGCAGTTATTAGGATCAGTGTGAAAACCTCAAGGATTCCTAGTGAAGTTGGTTATATTTGGTAGAAGACCTAACAGTGGTTTGTACGGGTATAATACGAAGGCCTGAGAGCGGAACTAGTCGTCTGTGAACCAGACCCTTGCACCAGACGTCGGTGATCCGTGAAGGGAAACGGAGTATTATTTTTAGAAATACTGTTAAGTGGTTTTTGTACTCGAGAAGACTAGAAATGTTCTAAAGTGCGAAATCCCAGAGATTAGAAGGCTTGCAGATACAAAGGACTACATTCCGAGAAGTTACAGAATTTATTTATTCAATGGCTGGTTTTTTATTAAATAAATAAATGAAAACCAATTCATTTATTTATTTAATTTAACACCAACAATCGATTAAAAAAATTAATGATTGATTTTTTATTAAATGAATAAATGAAATCTATCTCATTTATTTATTTAATTTTAACATCAATTATTCTTTTTCAAGCCAGTCGGACACCTGCATGCATGCGTGAATGGTTGATTGAATATTTAAAATAAAAGAAACAAAAAAACACAGCCTTGGGATTAAGGAATTGGAAGGTATTTATTAATGTATTGCATGTACACGCGCATGGATTTCTCAAGCAAATATGCATGCATTCAGTCTTGCATTTGTGTGTTTGTTTATCCATTATAATAAAAGAAATAAAAAGGGACAAACTGAAGTTGCAATCTTAAATAAAAGAAATGGCAGTTTTTTCCTCCTTGTTTCTCTCGTGCGTGGAAACACATCCGGGCGCCTTTGTTTCTGTGAATTTCAGCACGTGCATATCTATCCTGACTGATGTGTTTGGTTATTATGCCGCGTGACTCACTCATGTTGTACTGCCTTGATTTTCTTTGAGCAATAAAAAGAAACCAAGTCCTTATACTACTTCTACTACTCGAGTCACAGGTTAGAAGTGACCATGAGTCGCGGGTTAGAAAAGGATTAAAACAAAAGAGATCAAGTGACTGCATAGGTTTTATTCAAGTCGCAAGATAGCAGCTCTACAAGGAAATAGAGTCGCAGGTTAGGGAAGTGCTCAAGAAAAACTAAGTAAAATTCTCTCCACAAGCACTCTTGTGGTCGTAAGAAACAAAGAAATTCAAGGCATTATTTATTTATCAAGGGACAACATGGGAGTCGCGGGTTAGTTCATCAACTCGGAATATTCTCCAAGGCATGCAAGGTCGCAACTTAGGTTCAACAAATCCAAATTCTAAGGCAACTTTTGATGTCACTGTGGTCGCCAGTTAAATGGTTCAACTCCAAAAAGCTAAGACAAAAGCTATCCTTGAATCACCTGGCCGCCAGTTGATTAATTTGTACAAGTTGTCAATTCAAAATGCTTGGACATAATTAAGCCACGTAGTCTTCTTCTCTCTCCAGCCTATCAATCTATATAACCAAATAGATGCAGATTGAATATATCAATCTCTCCATATTTACAATAGTGGGGATATTTTGCAAAATTTTCTCAGCACTCTTAGAAAGCTTGATTTGACAAGGAGAGGTTATGTCCAATTAGATTCACACCATTTAAAGCCTTACAAATTTTTAACACTCATTATATAAAGCTCCCTTGATTGTATTTAATACCTTTTGATAAGAGCTTTAGATTTTTAGAGTGATAAGAAGAACCCTAGATTTATAGTGTGTTGCTTTGCTTCTTTTTATATCTATAGCTTCGAATCTTTGTATTTGGAGTTTTGAATAAAAAGAATATTTACCCAGAATCTCTTTGTGTGTTTACTTCATTTTAGTTTTGATATTCCGCTGTAGTTAATTTTAGAAAATGAAGAACATATATTCACCCCACTCTGTATGTACCCTTTGGACCTAACAATTGGTATTAGAGCTTGTTGATCAATATACAGATCTGATCTATTAGATTAGCAAGTTTTGTTGTTGATTTTGGTTGTACGGAGTCTGGGATTACTTTCGGTATGTCGATCTTATTTGGATTTATTTGTGGTCGTAGTGTTCTTGATTGTTGTGGATTGGTTGATTGATTGGTATTAGTGGATTTTGACTGTTTGGGTTATCGTATTTTGAGACGTTGTATTGCAGATTTTTTGCAGATTTGAAAGTATGAGCACTCGGACAGTTAATGGCATCAAGGTTCCTTCCTTCACTAATGTCAGTGAAAACAGCTATAAATTATGGAAGAAAAAAATCACTCTATTTATTTCAGTGGTAAACAGTGATTATAAGAAAATTTTAGAGAGTGGTCCGTCCATTTGTACCAAGAAAGGACATTTTTGTAACTACAGATTCAGACAGTAGAGTTCCTCAAGAGTTTATCCTAGAGGATCCGTCTGAATACACTGTTAGGGATAAGGAATTAGTTTTTTTGGATGCAAGTCTTCGATCAATTTTAGTTGAGTCAATGGATTCCAATATGCGTCATTGGATTAAGGATTGTGTTAGTGCTAAACACATGTGGGAAACCATTGGAGCTATAGTGGAAGGAACTGAAGACAAGAATAGATTGAATTTTCTGATGTCTGAGTACAAGGAGTTTAAATCTCTTTCCGGTGAAAGTATCAAACAGTTGCTTGGAAGGTACACCCAACTTCTGGATGAAATGAGTACACTTAGGAAGAAATACTCATAGATACAGATAAATAGAAAGTTAATTCTTACCTTGCCTAGTCATTTGAAAAATAAAGTGTCATCCAACAGAGAAGGACTCGACTTCAACACAATGTCATTGGATGAGCTTTATGACAAGTTGAATACCTATGAAGCTGAGGAAAAGCAGAGAAATGTCAACCATAGGTCTGAGACAGTGGAAAATAGGAACAAGACCATGAAAGAATCAACATGTCCTGTAGCAGAGGAATACAGAATTCTTGAAGAAAATGTTGAAGGATCACTGACTTCGGAAGCTTCTACAAGTGGATCAAATCTGACTGGAAATGAAGAAGCTACAGATGACTATTATACTTTGGAAGAACTTGAGAAACTAGAAGATCAAACTATGTTTAAGATGGCTTCTAAATGTAGTGCAATTAAATTTAGAAGAAATTCCAAATATAAGGTTAAATCATCTAGTGGAGACAGTCAAGATCTTGAAGATGTAGAATCTACAGAGTCAGTATCCAGTAAATGCTGCAAGGAATAGTTGATTGAAGGAAGCACACATGAACTATGTGATAGTGAAGAAAAGGGACACCCTAACAGTGAAATAGAAGAGTTCACATAAGAAAATGGAAAGAGGCTTGTCTGAGAAGGAATGAAGATGGACAAAAAAAGCATCAGGACAAAGAATTAGCCAGTGATGAAAAGCAGTGGAATGGTACAGATGTAGAGGAAGAAAAATGCAATGATCCAACATCAATGGAAACCTCTTCATCACAGGTATCTTCTGAGACCACTACTAATATATCCTGGCATGATTGCAAATATTGTGATAAGGATAGAAGAGTAGAATTATTTCAACTTCATGCTAGTGTGATCAGCTTTAAAGAGGAAATAAATAGAATAAAATCTAAGAATAGATTATTGCTCCTTAGACAAGAAGAACTAGGCCTAATTACTATCGAATTAGATAATCTTAAGAAACGTAATGAATGCCTAGAGAACATGGTCAAAGCCAGTGAGGATTTAGAAGCTGTCCGTAGGAGTCAGATAGCTGAGTTGGAATCTAAAATTAAAGATTATCAGAACTCTGCTATTAGTGCAAAGGAAACTATTGACAACCAAATCAGTGGAGCCATAATTGACATTGGATCCAGTGATGTTAAACAGAAACATGTGATAGAATTAGAGAGTGTTGATAATAGTAAATCAAACTCTTCAGATATATCACAAGCTTCTGAAAAGGCCAATAATTTCTAACGCAAAAAGGATACTCCTGATTTCTTCAATGAAGATGAGGTGCTTGTTGAGGACTATGTCTCAAGTGAGGAAGAGTCAACTATAGATTCATCTGAGGATTTAACTTCTAGTGATGAATCCAATACTCACTTAAATGATAAAGATGATCACAAGGCTAAAAAGAAGAACAGACGCAGTAGAAATGGGAAGTTAGGTGTTAGAAATAAAAATAAAGATCTGCTAAAACCTAATTCTTCTAGGAAGTTATGCTTTAAATGTAATTCTTCTTCGCATCTTGCATATGTATGTACTGTGAGTAAAGTAAACAAAGGTAAAGTTCATAATAAGCATAACATGCCTACCATGCCTAGTTCTCATTCTTCATGTCATAAATCTAAATATATTCCAAGTGCTTTTAATACCTTGTCGTCTTATCTTAACTTGATGTATTTGTCATCCACTACTTGTATGCATAATGATAAGAACATGAGTAGAAAGCATGATGGGGCAAAGATTGTCAGTCCTCCTAAGGTTAGGAAGGAAACTCTAACTTGGAAGCCTAAAGGCATTCTTAAGGCTTCTAAAGAAAAGAAGGAGTCAGTCGATGAGAAACAAAAGCATGTTAAATTTGTATCTGATATTGTTCAAATTTTGAATCTCTCTAAGTCCCCTGGACCCAATTTAGTTTGGGTACCAAAGAAAACTTGATCCATAATATAGACAAGGAAAGCAAAAGTGAAGCGAACCATGTGGATTTTGAACATTGGATGTTTAATACACAAGAGTTCGAGGATAGAGCCCTGCTAGCAGAAGTGGACAAGTGAGTTGGCCCAATAATAACCTTTGGAGATGACAGCAAAAGAATCACTACGAGATATGGCATGAAATCAGGAATGTCATCTTTCACTCAATATTTAAATGCATATATTTATTGAATAACTGTTATAGTTATTTGTTGAGATTCTACGATAATAGTTTGATTTATGGACCTTGAAGCAATTCAACTTTATTATTTGCTCCATAAGTCAAATTGTTAAAGAATTAGCAGCATCACACCTCTGATAATTTATTTCAGTGGTTTATGATGAAATTAGTAGCATTACACTATTGAGAATCTTTCTTAGTGGTTAGTGATAAGTTTTGTAGCACCATAAACTCTTGATAATTCATATCATTAGTTAGTGGTGACATATGTAGCATCATAAACTCTTGATAATTCATATCATTAGTTAGTGGTGATGTATGTAATATCATAAACTTTTGATGATTCATATCAAGTTGGTGGTGATATTTGTAGCACTATAAACTTCTGATAAATCTAGTAACAATTCTTGTTGATAGTTTTATCACTAGTCAATGGTGAGTTGTGTAGCACTACATACTTGAATAAATTTGTTGACAAATTTTGTTAATATTTTAATCAGAAGATAGTGGTGAGATTTTGATAATAGTGAGATCCTTTTACTTTATTTTCTGAAAAACTCACTAAGGTCAAAATCAGTTGAGTAGCATAGTTAGACATAATTCAGTTTCCATAGAATCTAACAATTAATGAGTTCTTTATTGAATATCATAATTGGTAGTAGACTTAGAGGATAGTGAATCATGTTGGATTATGATATTTTATTTGTGTCATTATTAACACTTAATGACAGCAAGCTCCCAAGTAATCAGAAGGAAGACAGCTTAGACAATCTAGATGTTGAAGATCTTTCTGATGATGAAGACGAACCTGAGGTTGTTCCAAATGAAGATGTAAATGCAAATGATCTTGTCAATGATCACAATTCTGATTCAAACTCTGATGGGAATGGTCCTGAGACAAGCAAAGATAATCAAACTATTTCTGGAACTAGTTCTCAAGATTCAGGTTTTGAAGGATGAATTGACAGTGGTGATAGTGGAAATGGTTCAGATACAGTTAATGATAAGTGGAAACTGAAAGAAGCACAATCATACCATCTTTGGAACCAATTCACAAGCTTCAGATTCTATAGATCATGCTGAAAAAAACTCAGGGGGAGCAAAAGAAGAAGATCAAAGATCCGTTAATCAGACTCAACATAATTCTAAAAATTTTGAGTCATCAAGAGCTAGTCTACCAGGACGTAAGAATGGAATAAAAACCATCCTTAGTACTTGATACTTGGTTTTTTCTTGATAGTGGAGTAAAGGCTAGAGGATCAAAAGAAGAAGAAGAAGAAGAAGAAGAAGAATAAGGATCTACTAGTCAGACTCAACTTAATTCTAGAAATGCTGAGTCACCAAGAGCTAGTCTGCTAAGACATAAAGAATGGAGTAAAGGCCATATTTGGCATGTGGTACTTAGTATTTCTAATACTGGAGTAAGGGCTAGAAGAGCTGCTGCAAGCAATTGAATAGATTCTGGTTTTCTATCACAAATGGAACCAAAGGAAGTAGTGAAGCTCTTGGAGATCCAGATTGAGTGATTGCTATGCAAGATGAACTCAATAAGTTTGAAGATTAAATTTGTGGAGGCTTATTCCCAGATTCAAGGATTGATCATAATCTTTAAATAGTGAAGATCCTTCTAAGAGTGAAAAGAAGCCTGAAGTTATTTTTAAATATAATAGGGGTTGATCCAGATTCAGATTCTGATAGCAGTTCAAGATTTATTCCCCTCAAAGCGCCAAATCGCAGATTTGATTCAGCTACAACTCAGGGGGAGCAAATTAAGTAATGTTTCATAAATCTAAGTTAACAACATGGAAAATTAAGTTTACATATCTATTTCAATATATATCCATGTTTGTAAACTTATTTTGAAGCTAACTGATTACCATGCGTTACATGTTATATGCTAGTGTTAGATATATTTGATAATATCATGGCTAATATGATTTATGTTTAGATTTCAGATCTTACTTAACAGGACAAGTCAGTACTTAACCATTAATCAGTACTTATACTGGAAGTCAGGACTTAAGGATATCAGTACTTATATTATCAGGAGATAATCATCAGAAGTTAGATATCAGAACTTAAGTGCTGAAGGACGTTCAGATAAGGACAGTAGCTGATTAAAGGAAAGAAGATCGAGATAAACATAAGAAGAGATATGCATGAAGAAGGAGTTCCGTGAAGAATGGAATACTTGGAAGAAAAGATATCTGATTGATATATTTTAGGAAGCAGAATTATATTCCATATCAATTAGCGATTATCTTGTAACTGTGTAGTATATAAACACAGACATAGGGTTTACACTATAAGTGTTATCATATTCGAGAAGATTATTTATTGTAACCCTAGCAGCTCTCGTGATATTTTGTTCATCACTGAGAGGTAACAGTTCCATACTGTAACAGAGTTTGTTGTTTCAATAAAGTTTGTTTTCTGTTACTTAAGATATTAAAGTTCGATTTGATTGTATTATACACTGTATTCACCCCCTCTATAGTGTGTGTGACCTAACAAGTGGTATCAGAGCCAATCTGTTAACACACATACAGTTAAAGATCCAAACATAATCATGTCTGACACAGAAACTCCAACTAAGCCTACCAAAACTGAAGAACCTCCAAAGACACAAATTCAAAATCGGTATGAGACTATCAGAGTTCCCATACTGAGACCATCTGAATATCCCATATGGAAGGTAAGGATGACCATGTTCCTGGAAGCAACAGATCCAGAATACCTTGATAGAATCAAGGAAGGGCCTCACAAACCAACCAAGCTCGCTGTTGCAGTTGCAGGTGAAGCAGCAAAGACCGTACCAAAGGAGAAGAGTGATTATACTGCTGAAGATATAGCATCAATTGCTAAGGATGCTAAGGTACGACACTTACTGCATAGTGCCATTGATAATGTAATGTCAAACAGGGTAATCAACTGTAAGACTGCTAAGAAGATATGGGATGCTCTGAAAACAAGATGTCAGGGAACTGAGACAATTAAGAAGAACAGGAAGTTAATACTCACTCAAGAGTATGAACATTTTGACTCAAAGACTAATGAGTCATTGAATGATTTATATGATAGATTTGTCAAACTTTTGAATGATTTGTCATTGGTTGATAAAGAGTATGATCTTGAAGATTCAAACCTTAAATTCCTGTTAGCTCTTCCTGAATGCTGGGATTTGAAGGCAACGACAATAAGAGACAGCTACAATCTTGATGAAACAACTCTTGATGAAATCTATGGAATGCTCAAGACTCATGAACTTGAGATGGAACAAAGAAGCAAGAGAAAAGGAGGAAAGTCAAGGACAGTTGCTCTTAAGGCTGAAGAAGAATCCCCCAAAGCAGCTTCCTCAAGGAAAGACAAGGGTAAAGCTCTTTTCATAAAGTCTGATACTGAGTCATCAAGTTCTGAGAGTGATGATGACTCAGATTCTGAAAGCTTGCCTGAGACTGATGCTGATGAGGAGATGATGAAGCTGTGTGCTCTTATGGTGAAAGGTATCACAAAGATTGCATACAGGAAGTTCAGGAAGGGAAAGAAGTTTTCCAGGAAAGGCATAAGTTCTGATAAGAAGAATTTCAGAAGATCTGAAGGCAGAGGAGGAAAGTCTGACAGAGGAGATTATACAAATGTTAAATGCTATAACTGTGGTGGGAAAGGCCACATATCTCCTGATTGCAAGAAGGAAAAGGGTGACAAAGGCAAGGCTCTTATCACAAAGCAGAAAAGCTGGACAGACACCTCAGACTCTGAAAGTGAGGAGAACTATGCATTGATGGCAAATGCTGACAAAGAAAGTGCTGAGAGCAGTTCTGAAGCTGCTGAAACAAAGGTACCTCAGACTACTTATGCTTTTCATACTGATGATATTAATGAGTTGAGAAGATATCTTAAAACCATGTTTGTTAGTTATAGAGATCAAACTTTAACATGTGAAAGATTAACTTCTGAAAATCTTGCTTTTAAGAAAAGAAATGATTTCTTAGAAAAAGAGTTAGTTATGTTCCATCAAACTCAGAAGTATAGAGATGATGTTTTTTATGTTAGGGATGAAGTGCTAAAAATGAATGAATCTCTAAAAACTGAGTTAGAAAAGGAAAGAGAGATTATCAGGACTTGGACTAACTCTGGCAAAACAACTCAAAATTTGCTAAGTAGTGGAAACTGGAAAGAGGGCTTAGGTTATGGAGAGGATAAGAATGATAAAGGAACTGAAGAAATTAAGCCTGTTGTTAAGCAAAAGCCAAAGTTAAAACCTGTTAAGTTTGTAACTGTAAAGTCTGAAAATGAGAAATCAGAAGTTAAAAAAGACTTAACTTCTGACAAACTAAAACAAGAAAAGACAGCTGAAGTAAACATAGGCTTAATGACAAAGAAGCAGCTTAAGCATAAGCTGAAAGATGTTAAGAATGCAAACAAGGTAAAATCACCTAGGAAAAATAGGAATGGAAAGGAAGGTGTGAATAAAAGCAATGATTATAAACCTGTTCCTGATGCTCCTAGGAAAACATGTCATAACTGTGGAAGTTCTAACCATCTGGCTTCTTTTTGCAGGAAGAATAAGAATATTAACTCCTTACCTTCAAAATCAGGAGTTAAGAGTCAGTCTGTTAGATACAAACCACAAAATCCTTGTTTTCATTATGGTAGTTTATGGCATTCCATTTATACTTGTAAGGAATATCATAGTTTGTACTATGATTATTATCAAATAAAACCTTCTTTGAAGAAAGTTTCCATTGTTCCTTCTAGTATAAATTCTGATTCAAAGTCTGATAGTGTAAGTTCTGATAAGAACAATGTTAACATAAACTCTGATGCTAAATCCGCTGCAAATGTTAACAAACTTAATAATACCAAAGGATCCAAGCAAGTCTGGGTCCTTAAAACTAATAATTAGTGGTCTTTGTAATTGCAGGGCAACAGGAAAAATATTCTAGTTCTGGACAGTGGATGTTCAGGACATATGACTGGAAATAAGGCCCTGCTATCAGACTTTGTGAAGAAAGTTGGCCCAAGTGTTTCTTATGGAGATGGCAACATTGGAAAAACATTGGGATATGGAAATATCAATCTTGGGAATGTCATAATTATAGAAGTAGCTCTGGTCTCAGGACTTAAACACAATCTGCTGAGTATAAGTCAAATCTGTGACAGAGGTTATCATGTTGAGAACATTGTGAAATTGTGAGTAAATCTAAAGGCAAAGTTGTTCTGAAAGGATATAGGCGTGGTAACATTTATGAAGCTAAGCTTTCAACAAGTACTGATGGTTCTGCAATTTGTCTGATGAGTAGAGCATCAATTGAAGAAAGCTGGAATTGGCACAAGAAACTCTCTCATTTAAATTTCAATAATATAAATGAACTGGTCAAGAAAGATCTTATGAGAGGACTGCCAAAGTCAGTATTTGCTCCTGATGGCCTTTGTGATTCCTGTCAGAAAGCCAAACAAAGAAAATCTTCTTTTAAGAGCAAGACTGAATCATCAATTCTTGATCCTTATCATCTACTACATGTTGATCTATTTGGTCCAGTGAATGTCATGTCTATTGCAAAGAAGAAATATGCGTTGGTCATAGTGGATGAGTTCACCAGATACACATGGGTGTATTTCTTGCACACAAAAAGGGAAACTGCATCTATCTTGATTGATCATGTCAAACATCTGGATAAATTGGTCAAAGATTCTGTGAAAATCTTAAGGAGTGATAATGGCACTGAGTTCAAGAATTTGATAATGGAAGAGTTCTGCAAAAACCATGGAATTAGCAGGAATTCTCTGCTCCTGGAACTCCACAGGAAAATGGAGTTGTTGAAAGGAAGAATAGAACTCTCATTAAAGCTGCACGTACAATGCTTGATGAAGCAAACCTTCCAACCTATTTCTGGGCTGAAGCTGTGCAGACTGCTTATTTTACTCAAAATGCAACACTCATTAACAAGCACGGAAAAACACCATATGAGATGGTGAAGAAAAAGAAGCCAAATCTGAAATACTTTCATGTATTTGGATGCAAGTATTTTGTTCTCAAGACTCATCCTGAACAGCTATCCAAGTTTGATCTAAAAGCTGATGAAGGAATCTTTGTTGGTTATCCACTTTCCACAAAAGCCTTCAGAGTCTATAATTTGAGAACAAAAGTGGTCATGGAATCTATCAATGTCTCCTTTGATGACAAGAAGATTACTGGTCTTGAAGATTTTATTGATCATGATCAGCTGAGGTTTGAAAATGAAGACTCAAATTCTGATGCTGAAAATCCCGACAGTCTAAGTCCTGATACTGTAAATTCTGATGGATTAAACTCTGATGTTATTGAAACTGTGGTGACTACGCCAAAGGAAGATGCACCTGTGCAGGGGGAACATACTCAAGATCTTACCACATCTCAAGAAACATTAGAACATACATCTGGCTCTTCAAGTTCTGATTCAGCAAGTTCTGATAAGCCAAGTTCTGCTAGTGCTGAAAATCTAAATTCTGAAGAATCCAACTCAGAGAGCATAGTTTCAGGGGGAGCATCAGAAAATGAAAATGAAGACAGCATGGATCATGGGGGAGCATCAAGTTCTAGAGAAAACCTTCCATCTGTAAGGAAGTGGACAAAATCACATACACCTGATTTGATAATTGGAAATCCTGATGCAGGTGTCAGAACTAGAACAGGTACTTCAAATGAATGTCTTTACAACTCTTTTCTCTCTCAGTCTGAGCCAAAGAAAGTGGAAGAAGCTCTTCAAGATGCTGATTGGGTGCAAGCAATGCAGGAAGAGTTGAATGAATTTGAAAGAAACAAAGTCTGGACCCTAGTGCCAAGACCAAAGAATAGATCTGTTGTTGGTACAAAGTGGGTATTCAGAAACAAAACTGACAGTGATGGCATAATTACAAGGAATAAGGCAAGGCTGGTTACAAAAGGATATTCTCAACAGGAGGGAATTGATTATGATGAAACATTTGCACCAGTTGCTCGGTTAGAAGCCATAAGGATATTTTTGGCTTATGCTGCTCACAAAAAGTTTACTGTCTTTCAAATGGATGTAAAAAGTGCTTTTCTCAATGGAGAATTGGAGGAGGAAGTATATGTTGAACAACCTCCAGGCTTTGTAGATTCCAAACATCCAGATTATGTCTACAGGCTTGATAAAGCACTTTATGGACTTAAGCAAGCTCCTAGAGCATGGTATGAGACTTTAGCTCAGTTTCTTCTGGAAAGTGGATTCAACAGAGGAACAATAGACAAAACACTATTCTACCTCAACCGTGGAAAGGACTTACTTCTGTTCCAGATTTATGTTGATGATATCATTTTTGGGTCTACAAATGATAGACTTTGCAAGAAGTTTGCCAAACTGATGCAGTCAAGATATCAGATGAGTATGATGGGGGAACTTAGCTATTTTCTGGGCCTTCAAGTCAAGCAGAATGAAGAAGGCACTTTTATTTGTCAAACTAAGTACACCAGAAACTTGCTGAAGAAATTTGGAATGCAAGATTGTTCAAGTGCATCCACTCCCATGGCCACTGCAACAAAACTGGATAAGGATACTGGTAAATCAGTAGATATTACTGATTACAGAGGTATGATTGGCTCTCTACTTTATCTAACTACTAGTAGACCTGATATCATGTATGCTACCTGTCTTTGTGCAAGATTTCAAGCAGATCCAAGAGAACCTCACTTAATAGTTGTGAAAAGAATTTTTAAGTATCTTAAAGGAACAGCTGATCTGGGATTGTGGTATCCTAGAGAATCAAATTTTAAACTAATAGGTTACTCAGATGCAGATTTTGCAGGTTGCAAAATTGACTGGAAAAGCACAAGTGGAAGCTGCCAATTCCTTGGAGGCAGATTGGTTTCTTGGTTCAGCAAGAAACAAAAGTCAATTTCCACATCAACTGCAGAAGCAGAGTATATTGCTGCAGGAAGCTGTTGTGCACAGATTCTTTGGATGAAGAATCAGTTACTGGATAATGGGTTAACATATTTCAAAATCCCTATTTACTGTGATAATCAAAGTGCTATTGCTATGACAGGTAATCCAGTTCAACACTCTATGACAAAGCACATCAGCATCAGGTACCACTTCATAAGGGAACATGTGGATGAAGGTACAGTGGAATTGCACTTTGTTCCAACAGATCAACAACTAGCAGATATCTTCACAAAACCACTGTGTGAAGCCACTTTTACAAGATTGGTAAATGAACTTGGAATTGTTTCAGGTTCTTTTTCTAAATCTGCCTAGTTTTGTTCTGATGCATCAGACTTTATGATCAGTATTTACAGAATGTAATCTCTTTGTGTATTCTGTGATTAATTGATAAATGTCTTTAAGTACTGACTGTTGTCTGATATATGTTTCTAAACTCTGATAAGTGATATGTCTGTCTAAGTAACTATTCAATCCTATGAGGATAACTGTGCTAGATACTGACCTAGTAGTTTTCAATAAACAAATGATCCCATGTAAGAAGTAATTATTTCTGTGGAAATTTTATGACACAAGCAAATTCTGATAATTGAACATTAGTTGAGTTTACTTTGTGTATTTTATTACTAAGTCACAAATTAGAATAATGCTACTCATCTGTTAAGTTCTGATACTAGTAAAACTGTTGAATATACTAAGTGCTGATAAACCTCACTTATCAAAAGAAAAACCAAAAGGATCAAAGAATAAAATCAGGTACTCCTTTGAGATCTAGAGTAAAAATATGGAAGGGACGACCCAAGTGCATTGCTGGTATTAAGTAAATATGCATTAGAAAAGCAAAATATTTTCTTGGTGACTTTTCACACTCTATGATTACTGGAGAAATACTCTGATAATAGCATAAATTCTGATAAGCAGTCGTGACTCACTTACACTGAGAAGCCACTGTAAAATATAATTTAAAAAGATGCATAAAATTAGCACAAAACAGTTGAGGTGGACTCAAGCATGAACTCATTCATCAGTAGGTTTCAGGATAATGACAGCTCTTTAGCAAAATTTTAGTTATGCCTTATTTTTAAGATGTACTGAAGTGAATCAGACTTTACTCTTTGTCTGCTATTTAGCTTAATGCACACACTAATCACTCCATATGAATGATGAAAATCACTGTGGTGATCTATGTTGTTTTAGATGAACAGTCATTGTGTCACCTTGCACTAATTCTGAGGACAAGTTCTGGTTGCATATTCTGAAGATTAAGTTCTGAAGAGTATAATTCAGAACTTGTATCAGGATTTACTCAGATAAGCATTCCTTTTTCGAGTTAAGAAATTATGTTCTGATGACTGTTAAGTTCTGAAATAAGTCTAAGTTCTGATATTACAGTCTAAATTCTTTACTTGACTTATCTGTGGATAAAATTTGATAATAGTCTCGGTTCAAACTAGAATATATTGAAGTGGAAGATTAATAGTCACTATGGTTAGGGTTAATGGTATTCGTACTTGAACAGTCTACTTTTACTTGTTACTTGTGCGCATTAAACCATGTTTTCTCTTTCCAATGAATGTTATTCTTTTTCAAAGTCTGGGGAGACGAAGTAGAATTAATTCTACCTGTCAGCATTAAATTCATTTGCGTCTCCTGGCATTCACTTGCCTATATAAGCAACCACTTCACATCAGCCTTCTCATCAAATTCTTTCTCACAAACTTACCTTCATACTTTTTCTTTCAAAAACACAATAGTCAGATACAACATGTTTTTGAATTACCAAACATTTAATATGAAGCTAAGCTGTGCTGATTGGCAGCAGGAATGGCACGTCATGGCCATTCCTGAGGAGATATGGGACTCTATCCCACAGGAGGTACTGACCCACCTCCTGTTCTTCTATATGGATTACCATCGCCATTTGGAGCGATTGGAGGAGGAAAGGCTGGAAGCTCTCCGCCAGCAAGAGCGAATCATCCGACTCGCCATTCTGTTTGTCGAGAGTAGGAAGAAGAAATGATTTATTTTCTTCTTCCTGTTTTTCTTCATCATCAGTCTTGCCCTGCTTCTTGAGCTAGGACTAAGGCTGTTGATGTTAGGTTTAGTAGCTTAGGGAAATCTTGTATAAGTACTGATGTAATTTCAATTTCATGAATGTATTCTCTTGATATATTAATGAAATTTGTTTTTGTTTCAAGATTTTGTCTCTAAGTTATTGTGTAATGCATTGATAAATCCTGATAATTATTCATATTCTGATGACCATATAAATTCTGTTTTAATTTAAGTTCTGATTTTCCTTTATCAGTACTTACTCATATAATTTATCTTGGTCATTTTCACTTGATTTCTTTTCAGAATATTAATGATGCAGTGAAAAATAATTAAATCAGTGAAAACGGTTTCAATTTTGAATTAAAACTGTTTCACCTTGATTAATGGAATATCTGAGTAAGTGGAACGGTTTTTTCCTTGAAAACAGGCAAGTGGGTAAGTAATGATTACTGTTTTCTCGAGCCCAGTAACTATCCGTTATTACTGCATGTCTGACAGGTGTCCCAACGGTTACTTTTTTGTGTATAAGTAACAGAGAGAAAAGATTGTCAAATCTTTTATTTACTTTTCTCTTTTATCTCTCTCTCTTTACTTTCATCCTTTCTCATCTACTGACAATTTTTCATATAGACATTTTTTCAAACACAATACAGGCAACCGTATATCTCTCAAATTTTAATGGCACCCAAGGACATAATCTTTTATGGAGCAAAGTTTGTTCCTAATAACTTCTCTGCAATACTCAACACGTCAGAGGCACCCTCTGAACTTCATTTCATTCAGGACTTTCTCACTAATTCTGATATTGGGTACGCTTTAACTGAGCCTGAATCAGTCTCTGGAGTTCAAGTACTGGAGTTCTGGAGGAGTGGAGTATATGATGATGGTGGTGCTCAAAGGTCCCCGAGTATTATCTTTTCATCAGGGGAAAATGAGTATGTTGTGACTTTGTCTACGGTTTGACAAGCACTGCAGATACCTGAGAACTGTGTTTATTCTACGGTTGACGAACCAGTTCTTCAGAACATGATGGCCAGTATAGGATATGAGGGAACCTTGGCAAAACTTGGAAAGTTGAAGAGATCTTTCATGAGGAGGGAATGGAGTTTCTTCTTTGACTGCATTACCAAGGCTTTCGCCAATAAATGCTCAAATTTCGATGCAATTCACATATTCAGCCAACAAATCGGGTATGCTCTTATAAATCAAACTGATTTTGATTATGCAAGTGCTGTCTTAGGTTTTATTGGGGATAGGATGACAGAAGATCGCAATACTGTATATTTTGCCAGATTTTGTCAGCTTATTTATAAGTTCTGTTGTAATCAGCCCCAAAATTTTGGTGATTTAATTCCATCCTTCAGAATTGCTAAAAGAGCTTTCACTGACTTATTATCTACTGATAATAAGAAGGCTGTGTTAAGACCCCTCTTAATACCTTTATCTGTCAAACAAGCCTTGATCACCTATGACCCTGTTAAGTACACTGCACTTTTTCCTGATGTTCAACCATCAGAACCTCATCCCTCAACACCTACTGTGAAGCCTTCATCTTCTAAATCTAAGAAGACAAAGACTATTCCTAAAACTCTTCAGAAGAAAAGGAAAATTGCCTTGAGAGATGAATCTGATACTGAGGACCAGGTTCCTTCTTCAGCACCTGTTGTAGGTGAAGTTGAGAAAAAGACTTCTCAGAAGGATTCTGGTATTGGGGGATCTAGGCTTCTCAAAAGGCTTAGAAGAATGACGGTTCCTGAAACTCCCAAGGACTCCAAATCAACAACGAGATACAAGAAACAGGGGGCAAAAAGGCCAGTTTCAGATGATGAAGAGGAAGCAGCTAAGGAAGGGGATCAGGAATCTCTGATCTCACAAGACAAGGAATTTGCTACAGTCACTTCTTCTCCATCAACTTCATCTAAGGAAGCTGTTTCTGAAAGGGCTACCACACCATTTGTGTCTCCTGTTGATCCAGGCACAAGTGCTGATATTGATGTTCAAAACTTGGTTGTGCCTGAAGTAATTCTCTTAGAAGCTCCAACAACAACTAATCCTTCAACAACACCTGTTACTGATGCTGTTCAAACTCCAGAGTTATCTACACCACCTACTCTGCATCATAATGCTGATGATCAGACTTTAGGTGAGCATCAGGACTTGGCTGTTGATCAGAACTTAGAACCAGATCAGCAACTAGAGGATGTTGAAGCCTCCATTGCTACTCACACTGTTGTTTTATCAGAAGATACTGATTCTGTAAGTTCTGATGCTGCAAATGTTGGAGATACTGGTGATGCTGCTACAAATGCAGATGCTGATGCAGCAGGTCCTTCAGGACATGCTCCTCAATAAACTACTCTTAAGTCTGAACTTGTTAAGAAGTTTGTTACCAGAGAAGCACCAGTGCCTTGGAGTGAAACTACTGCAGGACAGGAGTGGACTAAGGAATGGAACTCAGTCACCTGTGTTCCAACTGCACAGAATCTGGCAGAGCAATTGACAAAAGCTGATGAGATGTTAAATACTGATGATTTCAAAACACAGCTTAGAGTCACTGCATTGAGTACTAAACATTTACAAGGTCTTCATTCAAATACTCATGCAGAGTTACATCTCTTAAGGGAAGAACTAATGAAGCAAGAACAAGTTCACAAGATTGATAAGAAAAAGTTCTTCCAACCTACCTTTGACAGGATTGTTTATATTGAGAAGACTCAAGATAATCAACAAGCTCAGATTGATGATATTCTGAAAAATCAAGCTTCTCAGCAATCACAACTTAATGAAATCCAATCTTCAGTGGAATTGCTTGTCTCTCTTCTATTACCTGCTGATGCCAAAAAGGGGGAGAAAGTAATTAAGTCCAAATGCAAGACTGACAAGACACTGAAAGGTAAGGATGATGGAAAAGATGATCGAGGAAGCTCTGGAATGGGTAGAGGTCATAGTCAAGGTAGAGGATTCACATCAAGACAAGCTGAAATCACAAGTCACAGGACAAGTTCTGATACTGGGAAAAGGATAAGTTCTGCTACTGGTAAAAGGATAAGTTCTGATGAACTTTTAGATCTTGATGAAGAAATGTCAAGACAGTTATTTCTTCAGGAAAATCCAGGAATGGACTTGGAGAGTTTAATGGAAGAAGAAGCCAGGCTTAAATCAGAGAAAGTCACATCTAAATCTGAAGCTTCTGGTAAAAAGCCACTTCCAAAACTCAAAGGCATTGTGATCAAAGAAAGGACACATTCTGAAGCAACATTGGCTAGATCACAACCACAGATAGATCCAAGATCTAAGGGTAAAGAAAAGGTTGGTGAACCTATCAAGGTTTATGTACCTCCTGAGGATGAAGAAATTACTGATGAAAAGGATGATCTTGCTCTGACTTCAAGAAAAGTTCTTAAAACAACCTCTGACATGGCTCAAGTTGTCCAGAGTCAAGAAATTGTAAGTTCTGATATTCAGAAGAAGCAAGTAACCTCTGACATAGCTCAAGTTAACTTGATATCAGAAGATAGACCAAAGACACTCCTACCAGGATTCACTAAAGCAAAACAGACTCAACCTTTGAAGACTACTGTAAGTGGTTTTGAAGCTAGAGTAGTTACTGGAAAGGAAGCAAGAGATAAAACTGGATTGGGAAGTGCTGATGAAAGGAGAATACAGAACACTACCAATGATCCAACTTCCTTGAGTGAACCAGGTATTGGAGCAACTCCTGAGAGATTGAATCAACTGGAATCTGTACAAATGGTTTACCATACCTACTTGAAAGAATACATCTTGTTGTATTTCATGACAGATGGTAGGGTTTATCATATAAGGCAAAATGCCATTGCGTTGAAGTATTTTGAAGAATTGGAGCATGTACTATTCTTACTTCAAGTGGATGACAGATTGACAGGGACTGCTACAAACTATTTGAAGGATCAGATTCAGAGACAGAAAAGGCTTTATTCTGTTAAGTTTGACAGCACATACGTTCCAAAGTACAGAGATCACAAGGGTGATATAGTTGAAATGAAGCCCAATTCTGCTCAAATTATAACTACCTTTCTAGGGTACAGGGCTGTGGAATTCAATCTTGAGTCTGATAAAGCTTATTTGATCAGACTGGATCAGGATATAAGAAAAGCAAAGATCAATGATCTCAGAGCTGCAATCTTTCAAATTGGTGAAGATACTGCAGAGCTTAAAGATGCCAAAAGGAGAATGATTGATGAACTTAGATATGCTGAGAGATGTTTGTTGAAGAACTATCTCAGAACAACTCCTGACATCAGAGAGATCAGATAATGAAGCCAAGTCAAAGATCTACAACTGCTTAAATTATGATATTTGTACAGACTGAAGTTGTTATCAGAAGTTAAATATTGGTAAAGCGTTAAGGACTGTAAGTTGTAGTTATCTAGTCTAATTCTCATGCATTTGTACTTAATGTTTTTGACATCATCAAATATCTGTTAAACTTGTATATTATGCTAATTTACAAGTTGGGGGAGATTGTTAGATATATTTGATAATGTCATGGCTAATATGATTTATGTTTAGATTTCAGATCTTACTTAACAGGACAAGTCAGTACTTAACCATTAATCAGTACTTATACTGGAAGTCAGGACTTAAGGATATCAGTACTTATATTATCAGGAGATAATCATCAGAAGTTAGATATCAGAACTTAGGTGCTGAAGGACGTTCAGATAAGGACAGTAGTTGATTAAAGGAAAGAAGATCGAGATAAACATAAGAAGAGATATGCATGAAGAAGGAGTTCCGTGAAGAATGGAATACTTGGAAGAAAAGATATCTGATTGATATATTTTAGGAAGCAGAATTATATTCCATATCAATTAGCGATTATCTTGTAACTGTGTAGTATATAAACACAGATATAGGGTTTACACTATAAGTGTTATCATATTCGAGAAGATTATTTATTGTAACCCTGGCAGCTCTCGTGATATTTTGTTCATCACTGAGAGGTAACAGTTCCATACTGTAACAGAGTTTGTTGTTTCAATAAAGTTTGTTTTCTGTTATTTAAGATATTAAAGTTCGATTTAATTGTATTATACACTGTATTCACCCCCTCTACAGTGTGTGTGACCTAACAGCTAGTGGTAAGTAAGTTAGAGTTTTTGATGCAATATATGAGTTGTTTGAATGTTTACATGTTATGTGTTTATTCTGATGCAAATACTCATGATATTTATACTTATTTTATTACACATATCTCGATCTTATTTGCACTTTGATCTAAGACCCTGTAATCTCATTTGTGATCTTATCAGTACACTGATTTATAGGTTTAGATCATGCTTAAGATTCTATGCAACTAACTTGAGTACTATGATTATATTCTATGTTATTGTATCATGTTTTATGAGTAATTCTATATAATTTTTTATCTTCAGACCCTAGGTAACTCTGACAACAGATTTCTTTGTCACTCTGATTCTCTATTTATGCTAGAAAACTTTGTTTATCTTATGCTAGAATAAATATGCAGCATGACTAGTGATAGTTGTGATATGATTATGTCAGGAGTAGATTTCAATTGGTTTATTCTTGTGATTGACTAATCGATTGGTGCATACTTATTAAATATACTCTTAGCATAATTAATTGATTTTATGACTTATATGTTGATCCTGTATATAACTCTGATGATCTTGCTATGCTTATACTCTATTCTGGATATTAGATCCTGATATATTTCTTATACTCTGATTACCTTATACAAACCTTATGAGTTTGAAACAATGTTCACTTCCTTTCCTCTATAGTGTTTATCTGTATTAGACTAACTTGAACTGGTTTGAGCTAATAAGATTCGATTGAGTAGCATTGTCAAAAGAATCAAAAAGCATGATCATCTGAGACATCCTTCATGGATCCATATTGTGGTAAGTAAAGGTAAAAGATCTCTGGTTCTGAGACTACTCTGTTTTTTTATCATCAAATTCTCTGATATTGTACTTCGGATGTTTTTTATCTTCAACACCCTCAGTGGTTTTAGAAACTGACTATGAGCCTATCAAACCTCATAGGTTCTAACCCAAGTCATTAGAACCAAACACTTCTCAAACAATATTCCATTACCTTACTCTGATATATTCCCCATATTCTGTTCTTATTCACTTAATTTTCTTGAGATATCAACTTAGTGATCAAACAAAATTACCACTTGGTATTAGAGTTGTGTTGAGAATGAGGGAGATAGTTCCAAGAAGCACCACATAAGGAAGGAAAGGTCAACCCTACAGCTCTATCTCTCACAAAGAAGTGGAGTATCTATGACCTGAGACATCTGTAAGCCCATCTGTATTCTCTCAAAAGGATATAGAGCTGAAAAAGGTATATAAACAGTTATTAGGTGCATTCTCCCAACATAATGTTATCTATTGAAAATTCTCCCATCATCCAGGGCATCTGAATGAGAGTCATTACCCCTTGATTAAAATATTTCCAATGCACATGTTAGATTCACACACACAAGAAAGGTATTGACGCAACAATCGTTGTTAAACTATATCAAGGTCAATGGCAATGGTTAAATCCTAGATCATGTTTTTGCTCTTTATCTTTGATCTTGAATGAGAACATATGATCCTGGAAGTTGCTTGACCTTAATTCTCAGATCCTAGTCTTTGATATGAAAAATAATCTTAGACTCTGATTTTTGGATTAAGGTTAAGATCCTAAGATCTGGGGCACATTTATCTAAGCTCTGATAAGTATGGATTTATTGTCCTAGAGACTCTGATAAGTCTTCACAGACTTCAGAAGAAATCTTTGATCCCTAATGGCATATCATTGATCATTGGTTATCTTCTCAGAATTCAAATCTGGAAATGATTTTGACTTTGTCAAAATTGCATCTCGTAAATAAGGACTCGAATATTATCTGACGAGTTTATGAGGTATACTTCTTCATGGAAGTTGAGGGATATCAGGAATTCTGCCACTTAAAAGAATCCTAATTTCCCCTCTCAGAAGGAACATTTCTGAATCTCTTAACTGAGAGTTTCCATCCTTGAAGGTGGAAGGCAACTAGTCTATGCAAAGGATTTTCTCGCAGGTACACTTGGATGTTTGGAGCTTTGAGTGAGTGATACACTGTGAGACTGAGTGAAAAACACTTGAGTGTAGAGTGGAGTGAAACATAATGTGAGATCACTAAACAGAAATCACATACTTGCACTGTGAGGAAATGGTTACCAAATAATCTCTTCACTTGGTTGGTTGATCCTAAGGTTCTAATCGGATACATTTTGAAGGATTACTAAACTAAGGGGGAGAGATTATATAAGATATTATAGAGATTATCAAGATTTAATAGTTTTTCTGAAACTAAGAAGGGGAATTTCCAAATTTATTGTACTAAGAAGGGGATTCTTAATCTTAGGGGGTGAGATTATCGGGTTTCGATTTTCTGAGCTCCAAAATGTTTTCTATGTGCCTTATGAAAAAATATGAAGATTATTGAAGATAGTATTTGGAAGACGTATCTATCTGCAACTTTGCATAAGTGAGAGAAGAATTTATTCTCTTCTGAAGCTGAATGTATATAGAAGATGTGGTAGATATTGAAAGGAATATGTCCTAAGTCCAATCATGTATTAGGATTTAGGAATAACTTTTATGTAATCTGTTTTGATTTCATTGATATTAATAAAGACTTGTTTTGTTTTTATTATGGGCTTTATCTATTTAAGTATTTAAATAAGATATACCATAGTTTAGAGTAAAGCTTTTTATGGATTATGATGAGATCATAATAGTGAGACCTAAAAAGATGATAACTCTAAACTTAAATAGTTCCTGGTCATAGGATTACTAACTGGTAATTAATAATCCGCAAAGATCGGTACATACTATGCTTGCTTCATTATGAAGGATGTCTGTTCTCATAGACATTTGTGTGGTGACACTATAGCTAGTATGTAGGTGCTTATTATGGAATAAGTTCACTGAACATGACTCGCACAGCTGAACAACTGATGGAGTTCACTCACGTGTCAGCAGTTGTTCACATAGTGATAGTTGTACAAGTATCCTTAGACTTGAGGTCATCATAGTCATTTTGTGTACACTGAACTATGCTTTGGTTTAGTTCTTAGTCTTCAGGGATAATTATTAGGGCTCTTCTGGGTATAGGAATTTGTACACGAAGATAGTGTATGATCAATAAAGGATCTACCCCTTCCAGTGAAGGAAGCGAATGTTCAAAGCTGATCCACTTATGCTAGTTCAGGAATCTCTGGCCAGAGTAAATGAAATTAGAAAGGAGTTTCTAATTTGCATAGAACTACGCATAGTAAATGATAAGCAAAGTGATTGAATTAGATAGGCTTGACATGAGATCCATGCCTTGTATTTAATCGGGACATTGTAGGGTAGAAGGAGTTTATTGTACGGTAACTATTCACTGAATAGGTTCTTGGTATTCTAAGCAGTGAATTCATATTATCCGGATAGTCGCGATATGCTGTGAAGTATCCCTCACGATGTAGAATAAATGTGATTAATTAATTAATCATATTTAATAAATTAGAGAATTTATATAAATAATGATAAAATAGTTTTATTATTATTTATTTCTACTACCGGCTTAATATTGAACCTACAGGGTCACACCATAAAAAGAGAATGATTTAATGGTGGAGGAATTAATTAATAATGGCTAATAATTATTTATTTATGAAATAAATAATTAATTGGCAAATTTAATAATTGATTAAATGAGATTTAATTGATTATAAATTAATTAAGAAAAGTTCTTAATATTATTAATTAAAGGATTTAAATTTTGGAAATTAAATCAAGAGAGAGAATTATTTCTAAAGTGTTTAGAAAAAGGATTAATGATTAGAAGGTGTTTTAATTATTAATGAGAATAATAAATGGGATAATAATAATATTTATGGGAAAATTTTAGCTGAAAATTTTGCCTATAAATACACTATTATAGACCCTATTTTATTCCAACCCACATCTAACCCGAAAACCCAAAAAGTTTGGAAAACCCAATTCTCTCCACCTCCTTCCTCCTCCTTAACATCATTTTCTTGGTGGATACCGGTGGAGTACTTCACACTTGAGGAGCAACTGCTAAGGATCTCTGATCGTTGTCTCCGAATTATTTTAAAGGTTAGATTCGATCTCTCGAATTTTTATTCACGATTTATATGCTTTTATTTGGATTTTGTATGTGTAAAAGTGTTTTGCCATGACCCCGCTGCGTTAAAAATCCAACATTGGTATCAGAGCATAGGTTGTATGCATATAGATCTGTGGTAAAAATTTCAGAATTTTATGTGCTTGTATGAATTAATTATGATTTTTACAAGTTATATTATGGATTAATTTTTTCTGATGAGAAATCGTTTCTCAGAATAATGTTGAATGTTGATCTGGATTCTACAAGTGTTGTAGATCGTCTGGGTATTTTTTTCATAATTTTGTGATGTATAGATTTTTTATTATAAATTTTTGAAGTTGTTTCAATTAAAATTCGTAATTAAATAATTATATATATATATGAATTGTATGTATGTATATATTTGTCATCTGCATGTTTAGTTATCTGCTGTTGAAACTGTGATGCACGGACAGAGGTACAGAGAACATTCAGGCACGCTGATCGAGAAAGAAAGCAACGGTGGCTGAAAAACAAAAAAAAAATAAAAAAAAAATAATAGGGGTGTAACGCATTCCGGGAATGCGTTACACACCTGTGGCGCATTCACGGAATGCGTTACACCCTTTAATGGCTTAAAAGGGGTGTAACGCATCACCGGAATGCGTTACAGGGCTTGTAACGCGTTTCTGTAATGCGTTACAGCCCGTCTGTTGATTTTAAAATTGATTTTCTGGGAGTTTCGTAACTCCGTTTTGGGCGTGTAATATACCGTTGGATTCGTTTTTCCGAGACGGATCTAATGGAGTGATCAATTTTAGTTTATATAAAAGTTTTGAACTGTTTATATTTCCATGAAGTATTTTAAAGCTGTTTTTGATTGTTTTAATTGATTTTAAATGCTTCATGTGATACATAGAGATGTATAATGCTTAGACTAATGTGCTAGATGATGTAACATGCCTACCTTGATGTTATTCATGTTGATATATGTGATATATGTTTAGTTTATCATGCGATGATAGATTTAGGTGAACTTAAATAAACATAAGGCGTTTGTTAGACAACCTAGTATAGTGAAATTGTTTCATAACCTTAAGAATAATATTATGAATACAATCATGAGATTCTTATGTTTGTGAAACACGTAATTGAATATGAATTTTTGATATGAGAGAAAGGATGATTCTGTCAACAACAGATTTCTATCTGTAAGAAAGGGTTATTAAGTGACGCCTCTTGACAATGCTCCACCCGATCTGGGAATCATCTGATTATTGATTATTGATTTGAAATATTTAATTTAAAAGGAAGAATTTCTTTATAATATGATTATGATTGTAACGTAATATAATCCCTCTAAAATTAAATAATATCAAGTAGTAATTGGCCAATGATACAACGGGCTTGTGTCGGTCATAGCCTTCCAACATGATAGAAAGTAGTTCTTATTTTTGAATCATTGTTGGTTCGTACTACAGCCGAGGGCTTTGATTTCGAAATAAGAAATACTTGTCTATTACATAGAGATGTGTACTTTGAATAAGAATCTAAAGGTCAGTACGTGCTACAGCCGTGGGCCTTTGGGGACTGATTCAACTGTACGGAATGTTGGGTTTGACTTGACTTAGAATATTGAGTTTGTCGTGCTACAGCCGAGACTCAATTATTCAAGAGGCTAAAGTTTGATTAGGGAATAACATGAGATGTAATTGACAAGAGTTGTCTGCCTATTGAACATTGCATGGAGGTTCGTGCTACAGCCGGGGTTGTGTAATGGAATGTAGGATCCCTATTCCCACTAGCATTATGAATGCTTAATTTTTCACGTAGGGGGTTGAATAAATTAGGAAAACTAGTGGGAGCCACTTATGAATAAAGACCCGATTCATATAGTGTTTTGAAATGAAATCGAATATTTTCTAAGTGTTGTCATGTGTTTATCATTTACAGATTTACTTTGTACGTTATGTCTTCTGCACTATCACTCAGGAGCATACTGGATGCTCACAAATTGACTGGTCCTAATTATGCTGACTGGCCTCGAAACTTGAGAATTGTTCTCAGGATTGAGAAGCTGGAATACGTGATTGACTCACCTAAGTCTACTGAACCTGCTAGTGATGCACATAATGATGAACATGTTGTGTATCGTAAGTGGATAGATGATGCAAATGTTGCTCAATGCATCATGCTAGCTTCCATGAACATTGAGCTACATAAGCAACATGAGCATATGGATGCTCACACTATCCTCATGCATCTACAAGAGTTGTATGATGTGGCAGGGAGGACAGCTCGATATGAGATATCGAAGGAGTTGTTCGGTTGTAGGATGTCTGAGGGATCATCTGTGAATGACCATGTACTTAAGATGATCAATTTGATTGAACGTCTTGGACAACTTGGTTTTGCCATGGATGGGGAGCTGAGCCAAGACTTGGTCTTGCAATCGCTTCCGAGTTCGTTCTCGCAGTTTGTTGTGAACTTTCAAATGAATAAGTTGGATGTCAGCCTGCCTGAACTCCACAACATGTTGAAGACTGCGGAATCGAATTTTCCCCCTAAGAAGAGTTCTGTTCTTCTAATTAGTGAAGGTTCCAATCCTAAGAAAAGGAAGAGGAACTCTTCCAAGAAGAAGAAAGTAGGTGAGAAAACGCCGGTTCCACCAAAAGCTGAAGACCCCGAGAGCAAAGTTGTTTGCTTTCACTGTAACAAGGTGGGGCACTGCAAGAGGAACTGCAAGGTTTACCTTGCAGAATTGAAGAAGAAGGGTAGTGAGACTACCACTTCTGATTCAGGTATGTTCATGATAGAAGTGAATATGTCATTTCTACTTGGGTATTAGATACCGCCTGTGGTTCTCATATCTGCAATTTGTTGCAGGGACCAAGGAGAAGTAGGACTCTTGAGGAAGAGGAGGTGATTCTACTGATGGAAATGGAGAAAGAGTTGCTGCTGAAGATGTAGAATCATTTCATTTACATATGCCTACGGGCAAGACTATTGTTTGAAATAATTGTTATTTTGTTCCCTCGATTGTGAGGAATATTATTCCCATGTTAGACTTGGCTGGATTTTCATTTATTATTGAGAATAATGAATGTTCTATTCTTAGAGATAATATTCTTTATGGACGTGGTACTTTAAATAATGGTCTGTATATATGTGACATAATTTACTTTAGATTGAACAAACTAATAAAAGAAAAGGGATGATGAAAATCTCACTTTATAGTGGCACTGCAGTCTCCATTTAGTGGACATGGAGAGAGGGCTGCAGATTTGCTAGGAATGGTACACACAAATGTATGTGGACCAATGTCTACGCAAGCCATGGGTGGATTTTCATACTTCATTACTTTCATAGATGATAGATCTGGATTCGGATATGTGTTTGATGAAACACAAGTCTGAGGCCTTTGAAAGGTTCAAAGAATATAAGTATGAAGTGGAGAAACAAACCAAACATAGTATTATAATTCTTCGATTAGATCGAGATGGTGAATACTTTAATGGAGTGTTTCTAGATTATCTCAAAGTAAATGGTATAGTCTCCCAGTGGACTCCTCCAGATTGGTATCTGAAAGGAGAAATCGAACTTTGTTAGACATAGTTCGGTCCATGATGAGCTAAGCAAATCTTCCAGTATTCCTATGGGGTTATGCATTGGAAACCTCAGCATATTTATTGAATATGGTGCCTTTCAAATCTGTTCCTCAAACTCCGTATGAGATATGGAAAGTAAGGAAACCGAGTCTTAAACACGTTAAGATTTGGGGATGTCCAGCTTATGTCAAGTAAGTTGACCCAGATAAGCTGGAATATCGATCCGTAAAATATAGTTTTGTGGGATATCCTAAAGAGACTTTAGGGTATTACTTTTACACCGATCATCGGGTGTTTGTCTCCAGACATGCTACCTTCTTAGAAAAGGAGTTTATCCTTGAAGGAAACAGGGGGAGCAAAATTGAACTTGATGAAGTTCAAGAAGCACAAACTACTACGGATCAAGTGGAAACACCTGTTCTGACTGAACAAACTTTTGTGGAATAGCCCATTCGTAGGTCAGGGAGAGTGTCTCGCCAACCTGAGAGGTAATATGACCTTGTCATTGAGAATGACAATGAGTTGTCGATCATTGATGATGACGACCCTGTAACCTATAATGAGGCTATGAGTAGTGTTGACTCAGAGAAATGGCATAGTGCCATGAAATCTAGAATGGAATCTATGTATACGGTATACAAAAGATAGATTATAGCAGATGGCCAGGTGTAGACCTATAAGGCCAGGCTTGTGGCAAAAGGATTCAAACAAAGGCAATGGATTGACTTTGATGAAACCTTTTACCTGTAGCCCTGTTAAAATCAGTTCGGATTTTGCTTGTGAATGCTGCTTACTGCGACTATGAAATCTGGCAGATGGCCAGATGGTTTTCTTTCCAAGGGAAATGAAAACCTAGTGTGTAAGCTGCTGTGAACCATATGTGGTTTAAAGCAAGCTTCTCGAAAGATGGAATATTCGTTTTGATGAGACAATCAAAGAGTTTGATTTTATCAAAAAAAACGCAGATGAACCATGCGTCTACAAAAGGGTTAGTGGGAGCGCGGTAACATTTCTTGTATTGTATTGAAATAGAGTTGACACACATAACAACATAACAGACCCACTCACAAAGCTACTTTATGAAAGTCACTTTGATCGTCATAAAGACAAGATGGGTATTAGATACCAGAGTGATTGGCTTTAGTACAAGTGGGAGATTGAAAGGAATATGTCCTAAGTCCAATCATGTATTAGGATTTAGGAATAACTTTTATGTAATCTGTTTTGATTTCATTGATATTAATAAAGACTTGTTTTGTTTTTATTACGGGCTTTATCTATTTAAGTGTTTAAATAAGATATACCATAGTTTAGAGTAAAGCTTATTATGGATTATGATGAGATCATAATAGTGAGACCTAAAAAGATGATAACTCTAAACTTAAATAGTTCCTGGTCATAGGATTACTAACTGGTAATTAATAATCCGCAAAGATCGGTACATACTATGCTTGCTTCATTATGAAGGATGTCTGTTCTCATAGACATTTGTGTGGTGACACTATAGCTAGTATGTAGGTGCTTATTATGGAATAAGTTCACTGAACATGACTCGCACAGCTGAACAACTGATGGAGTTCACTCACGTGTCAGCAGTTGTTCACATAGTGATAGTTGTACAAGTATCCTTAAACTTGAGGTCATCATAGTCATCTTGTGTACACTGAACTATGCTTTGGTTTAGTTCTTAGTCTTCAGGGATAATTATTAGGGCTCTTCTGGGTATAGGAATTTGTACACGAAGATAGTGTATGATCAATAAAGGATCTACCCCTTCCAGTGAAGGAAGCGAATGTTCAAAGCTGATCCACTTATGCTAGTTCAGGAATCTCTGGCCAGAGTAAATGAAATTAGAAAGGAGTTTCTAATTTGCATAGAACTACGCATAGTAAATGATAAGCAAAGTGATTGAATTAGATAGGCTTGACACGAGATCCATGCCTTGTATTTAATCGGGACATTGTAGGGTAGAAGGAGTTTATTGTACGGTAACTATTCACTGAATAGGTTCTTGGTATTCTAAGCAGTGAATTCATATTATCCGGATAGTCGCGATATGCTGTGAAGTATCCCTCACGATGTAGAATAAATGTGATTAATTAATTAATCATATTTAATAAATTAGAGAATTTATATAAATAATGATAAAATAGTTTTATTATTATTTATTTCTACTACCGGCTTAATATTGAACCTACAGGGTCACACCATAAAAAGAGAATGATTTAATGGTGGAGGAATTAATTAATAATGGCTAATAATTATTTATTTATAAAATAAATAATTAATTGGCAAATTTAATAATTGATTAAATGAGATTTAATTGATTATAAATTAATTAAGAAAAGTTCTTAATATTATTAATTAAAGGATTTAAATTTTGGAAATTAAATCAAGTGAGAGAATTATTTCTAAAGTATTTAGAAAAAGGATTAATGATTAAAAGGTATTTTAATTATTAATGAGAATAATAAATGGGATAATAATAATAATATTTATGGGAAAATTTCAGCTGAAAATTTTGCCTATAAATACACTATTATAGACCCTATTTTATTCCAACCCACATCTAACCCGAAAACCCAAAAAGTTTGGAAAACCCAATTCTCGCCACCTCCTTCCTCCTCCTTAACATCGTTTTCTTGGTGGATACCGGTGGAGTGCTTCACACTTGAGGAGCAACTGCTAAGGATCTCTGATCGTTGTCTCCGAATTATTTTAAAGGTTAGATTCGATCCCTCGAATTTTTATTCACGATTTATATGCTTTTATTTGGATTTTGTATGTGTAAAAGTGTTTTGCCATGACCCCGCTGCGTTAAAAATCCAACAGATATAAGATAGTATTATTTCCAAGTCCAGGATTGAAAGTTGAAAGTTGATTGAAGTTATTTTTGGTTTTGGTTAGTTGAGTTATCCTCCAAACTGTGGCTTCTCCATTATTATTTGACCGTCGGATGTAACAGTCAAATAGGGGGAGATTGTTGAGCAAGATTGAAGTTGTATGTATAACTCAACAATACCGGTTTGGATAACTCAACATAGAACAAGGAATTTGAAATAATCTATACTCCACTAGAATCAGTATAGATTATTTATTGGGCATATACACAAAGGTTTTGTTAGCTGTAGTGAAGAAGACGTCAACAATGATCCATATGAAGTTCATTAATATATCCAGGCTTCAGAGGAATAAGGCTCGAGTCATTCAAAGCAGTTATCAGGATCAGTGTGAAGACCTTAAGGATTCCTAGCGAAGTTGGTTATATTTGGTAGAAGAATGTATAGTGGTTTGTACGGGAATAATACGATGGCCTGAGAGCGGAACTAGTCGTCTGTGAACCAGACCCTTGTACTAGACGTCCGTGATCCATGAAAGGAAATATGATAACTATGGATTTATGGCCTGGAGACTCTGATAAGTCTTCACAGATTTCAGAAGAAATCTTTGATCCCTTATGGCATATCATTGATCATTGGTTGTTTCTGTGAATTTCAGTACGTACATATCTGTCCTGACCGATGTGTTTGGTTGTTACGCCGTGTGACTCACTTCTGTTGTACTGCCTTGATTTTCTTTGAGCAATAAAAAGAAACCAAGTCCTTGTACTACTTCTACTACTCGAGTCACAGGTTAGAAGTGTACAGGAGTCACGGGTTAGAAAAGGATTAAAACAAAAGAGATCAAGTGACTGCACGGGTTTTATTCAAGTCGCAAGATAGCAGCTCCACAAGGAAATAGAGTCGCAGGTTAGGGAAGTGCTCAAGAAAAACTAAGTAAAATTCTCTCCACAAGCACTCCTGTGGTCGCAAGAAACAAAGAAATTCAAGGCATTATTTATTTATCAAGGGACAACATGGGAGTCGCAGGTTAGTTGATCAACTCAGAATATTCTCCAGGCATGCAAGGTCGCAACTTAGGTTCATCAATTCCAAATTCTAAGGCAACTTTTGATGTCCCTGTGGTCTCTAGTTAAATGGTTCAACTCCAAAAAGCTAAATACAAAAGCTATCCTTGGATCACCCGATCGCAAGTTGATTAATTTGTACAAGATATCAATTTAAAATGCTTGGACATAATTAAGCCACATAGTCTTCTTCTCTCTCCAGCCTATCAATCTATATAACCAAATAAATGCAAATTGAATATCAATCTCTCCATTTTTACAACAGTGCAGAGCTTTTGCAAAATTATCTCATCACTCTTTGAAAGCCTGATTTGATAAGGAAAGGTCATGCCCAATTTGATTCTTACCATTTAAAGACAAACTTGTAACACTCATTATTTAAAACTCCCTTGATTGTATTTAATACCTTTTGATAAGAGCTTTAGATTTTTAAAGTGATAAGAAGAACCCTATATTTATAGCTTGTTGCTTTGGTTCTTTTTATATGTGTAGCTTTGAATCTTTGTATTTGGAGTTGTAAGAAAACCTCCGGGTATTTATACTTTTGAATAAAAAGAATATTTACCCAGAATCTTTTTGTGTGTTTATTTTGTTTTAGTTTTGATATTCCGCTGCAATTAATTTAAGAAAATGACGAACATACATTCACCCCCCTCTGTATGTACCTTTTGGACTTAACACTTTATCTCTGTGGTAATCATATTACTTCTGAGAATATTTTGGACCTTCATTTTGGTCAGATGAACAAATCCCGGTTTTCCTTTAATCTCGTGGAGAATTTTGGAGATCGGAGCGATCAAAGGTGTGAACATGATGAAATCTCTCTCTCGACGTTGTTCGGCACCACGGTCTATTTCCTTCTTCCCCTCTATCCTGTTATCTTTTCGGTCACTAGCGGCCCTCGAGTAGTCATACTTCTTTATTTGTTTGGAGCGGTCATCCCTTCGGGAGTCTTTGTAGCCCCCGATACTTTTCATCTTTCTCTGAATATTCTCTCCCTTCACATAAATATCATTAAGGGACTTGGGGGGAAATCATAAAGGAAATAGCGAAGCTTTTTACCTTTGTAGGGGTCCGAACCCGCAGTGAGGAAGCCCATCACTTTGACCTTGTCCAAGTTGGTGACCATCTCAGCTTCCTCCTTAGACCGAGCAGATAATCCTCAAGTTCCTCGTTCGACCTCTGCATGCAGTGCCCAAGGCTTCGGTTTCCTTCGCCTTCCGGCACAGATGGGAATAATACTTCAAAAATTTCCTCTTCTACTATTCGTATGAGCCGATGGATCTAGGTTTAAGATATTTGTACCACATCGAAACTGGTCCCTTCAGGTAAGTTTAAAACATCTTACAAAGCATGATGTCATTATGACCCATCCCTATCATTAACAATTCGTACTTTTCACAGTGATCCTTCGGGTCACCCTTTCCGTTTAACTCTCTCATCTTTGGGAACTGACTCTCCTCGCCTAGAGGAGGTCGGTACTGCTCAATCTCCTCTGTAATGATCAGTTCTCGGTCAACCCTTCTGTCATCGAACATGGCTATCTCCAGCCGAGTCCTTCGTTCGCTTCCTTTTGGGGTTCGAATCAGAGTCAGACTCTTCTTCTTCGACATATCCCCTTCGATCTTCCCTCGGCCGAATGACTATAACCGTCTCATCAGCCTGTAATGCTTTACGAAGTGCTTCTCCTGTAACTCAATCTCTTCTCTTTGGAGCTGTAGAGCTTTTAATCGTAGTGCATCGACCTCCCTTCATTTTTTCCTAGCCTCCGCCTCTTTTTCTGCCTATTCATTTTCTTTGGCCTTGCCCTTCTCTGCGGCCAATTTCTCATCTCGGATCTTTAGTAGCAAAGCCTCTTCTTTGGGGGTTAATTTAAGTACCCCGTTAGAATCGATTAATGAGGATGTTTGTCCTTCGTCAAGAGGAGGGAAACCAGGTGGTGTCTGTTCATGGCTTGTGTCTGTCATTTTCCCAATATCTCGTATTACCATATACGGTGCCAAATGTTACGTCCAGATTGCTTCAGATGTAAGAACAGTCTTTGTTCGTTAAGAATAGCCTTCGGCTTGGACGTGAAAAAGAAGAGAATGCGAGGGATTGTCCCCCGATTCACCTCCGGTGTGAGAATAAGTAATCTGGATGTATAATAGGTTTGAAAATAAAAGAATGCAGAGCGAGTTTGAGAGTGTATTCAGTTGTGTGGTTTTTAAAATTTCTTGGGATATTTATACTCAAAACTGTAATTAATATTTGTCCGTTATGAGAAGAATCTGGACAAAAGTTGAAGGATTGATATGAGAGAAGCCGTTTTGATTCTGCATTGATGAATAGCTCGTCAAAGGCTAATTGGGCCTTCGGTCTATGAACAACATGGGTCTTTAACCCAATGATTTAAAGGCTCGATGGGTCTTCGTTCGTTGAGTCTCATCGGGCCAGATTGTTTAATAATGAGAAAATGCCTAAAATAACATATTATTTCATAAGAGCGGCCCAAAATAACAGTTGTCGGGACAAGTGCCTTTTTTACCCAAAAGGATCCGCATCAAGCAAATGCGTATACCTACTTCCTACCCCTATGACCCAAACATAATCATTTCTAACACAAACAAATTGATATATCTTCGGCGACGAGAATCACGATTCCATCTCATCTACATATCAGAGACACTCTAGTAAGTTTTATTGCTTTTTCAATCATTCCATAGCTTTGAATGTTTATCGAATTGATTTGATGCAGTGTATGCTTGTTACAGATATAAGTCTCATATCAAAGGATAAGGAAGAAAAGGAAATGACAGCCTAGCAGCCACATCAGCAAGCTTGCATCTCTCATCTCACTCTTGTAACAGAATCAGTTAGAAAATATAGATACAGAGGCATTGTATAGTTGAATATAGACTAGTATAAATTCATCATCTCTGTACTCAGCAAGCTAAGCTGAAATATTATTTTGTTCATTACTTTGTTGTTCATCTTCAGCTTCAATTCTGCAACTTCAACATTTCTGTTATGGTATCAGAGCCACGATCTATACACACACAATTATAACTCTATATGTGATGCGATCTTACGCTGCTGCTTTACATACTAACACCTCTCAATCAGCTTCTACATCTTCCATGGCGACTGTAATCGACATAAATCATCCATATTATCTGAGTTCATCGGATCATCCAGGCATCTCTCTCGTCACTGAAGTTCTTACAGACTCCAATTATCATCAATGGAGTCGATCTGTTAAAATTGCACTTTCCGCAAAGCTTAAGCTCGGATTTATCGATGGAACTCAACAGCAACCAGCTACTACATCTCCACAGTTTGCGTTATGGAAACGAAGCAACGATTTGGTAATTTCATGGATTCTTAACTCTGTTTCAAATGAAATTAGGAAAAGTATTGTTTATATGCATACTGCTCGTCAAATCTGGGAAGATCTTGCTATTAGATATTCACAAAACAACGTACCTCGATTGTTCAATATACGCAAAGAACTAGCATCTCTCACACAAGGCACACAATCAATTACTAGTTATTTCACATATTTTAGAGGTTTAATGGATGAACTGGAAAATCTAGCTCCTATACCTCGATGTTCTTGTTCTACACCTACTACCACATGTACTTGTGATCTGACTGTGAAGATTGTGAATTATGAGAAACAAATGAAACTAAGTCAGTTTTTGATGGGATTAAACGAGCAATTTACTGCTACGCGAGGTCAAATCCTGTTGATGTCTCCGTTACCTGATCTCAATCAAGCATATGCTATGCTTTTGCAAGACGAGAATCAACGTAGTCATGTGCAACCGATATCTTTGATGCCTGAACACTCAGCTATGAATGCAAGATTTATACATAACAATAATCAGAGGAAATCAGGTTCATTTAGACGTGATGATAGGAGGAATCCTGATACTGCTATTGAATGTGAATACTGTCACTTGTCTGGACACAATCGAGACAAATGCTTTGCTCTACATGGATATCCGGAGTGGCATCGTCTTCATGGCAAACCAAAGCCTAAGATTCGTGCATCTTCTACTAAGCAAAGTGCTGCTACTGTCATAATTGAATCTCCTAAAACAGATATGGTGCCTTCCTCTACTAATGTGTCTGATGAACTTTCCGAGTCACAGTGTCACCAATTGATTCAGATGTTGCAGTCTAAAATGAAAGCATCTCACTCAGTTCCCTCTTCTTCAGCTCCTTGGCTACATAACAGTACAAATCATGTGGCAGGTACTATGTATCTCTCTACTAATTCTGCCATATTTGCATCTCCTGTTCAATTTATCAATTCTGATTGCACCTGGATATTAGATTCAGGAGCTACACATCACATTACACCATTTCTTCATCTAGTCAGTAATATCAGACCTATGCAATCTGAACTTCATTTACCCAATGGAGAGGTATCTTCAGTTACTCACATAGGCACTATATGTTTGTCCAAACACATTACTCTACAAGATGTTCTCGTTGTCCCAAAATTTCAGTGCAATTTATTGTCTATCTCTCAACTTGCTCACAATTCTTCTTGTCATGTGCTATTTTCTTCTACTAAATGTGTCTTGCAGGACCCTGTATCGATGATGGAGATAGAGATTGGTAACCTCAGTGATGGTCTCTACAAATACACAACTTTTATCCCTCCTACTCATATCACTCCAGAGTCAGCTATTCTTTCAAATACTTGTCAGTTTAATACATCTGTGCTAACTAAATGGCATTGGAGGCTTGGACATCCATCCACAATTGTGCTAAGTCATATTCCTAGTATTTCAATACCTAAATCTTCTGTATTACCTGATTGTGAAATTTGCCACTTGTCAAAACATACTAGACTACCATTTCCAGTAAGGGATTCCAGAAGTAGTCATGTATTTGATATCATCAATTGTGATGTTTGGGGTCCTTATAAACATGTAACCCATGGTACTTGTAACAAATTTCTTACAATAGTGGATGATTTCTCTAAGAGTACATGGGTGTTTCTTTTGACTTCCAAATCTCAAGTATTTACTTTACTTGCAGATTTTATATCTTATGTTCACAATCAATTTCACACAACAATCAAGATCATAAGATCCGACAATGGGAGTGAATTCACTAATTCGAATCTCCATAGTCATCTGACTCACTTAGGCATTATTCATCAGTTTAGTTGCCCCCACACACCTCAGCAAAATGGCTCTGTCGAACGTAAACATCAGCATCTTTTGAATGTAGCTCGCGCACTTAAAATTCAAGCTAACTTTCCTATCTCTCTATGGGGTGACTGCATTCTTACTGCAGCTCATCTCATCAACATATTGCCCACTCCTGTGTTACAATATAAATCACCCTATGAGCTTTTGTTTAATAAAGCCCCTGATTACTCGACATTACGTGCGTTTGGTTGTTTATGTTATATCTCCAATCTTTATTCCATCCCTGATAAATTTGCTGCCAAGTCCATCAAATGTGTGTTTTTAGGATATCCATTTAACAAAAAGGGATATCGAGTCATGGATTTACAGACCAAGAAATGTTACATTTCCAGGGATATTATCTTTGTAGAAGATCAATTTCCCTTTCATACTTTGTCACACTCTACTACCGTTCCATGTGAAACTGCACCTATGTTCCCCATATCACCTTTTCATGAATTTCAGACTGACAATCCTCCTTCAGTTGTTATTCTGGATACTCTTGCTTCTCCACAACACTCCTCTTCTACATCTAACACCTCTACCCCTTCTGTTCCACCCTCTCCACTACCTATAGCTGTTACAAAACCTACTCGTGTCAAACAAATACCAGCTAAATTTAAAGACTATACAGGGTTGCCAGTCTCTTCTCGTTCTTCATCTGCAGGTCTGCTCTCAGGTATGCATCTCTCCAATACATGTAAATATCCTATTCAACATTACTTGTCATATACCGTTTTTACTTCCTCTTATTCTCGTTTCCTATGCAATTCTGCCTCCATTCCTATACCCTCTACTTTTAAACAAGCTGCCTCCGATTCTAACTGGCTTACAACTATGAAGCTTGAAATTCATGCTATGGAAAGTACTAACACCTGGGAATTAGTACCCAGACCTTCTAATCAACACATTGTTGATTGTAAATGGCTTTTTAAAGTCAAGTATTTTCCAGATGGTCGTATTGACCGATACAAAGCCCGTTTGGTAGCTAAAGGCTTCACTCAAACGTATGGTCTTGACTACTTTGAAACATACGCCCCAGTTGCAAAGATGACAACTGTGCGTCTATTAATTGCTGTTGCAGCCTCTCAATCCTGGCCTATTACTCAACTGGATGTTATGAATGCTTTTCTCCATGGCGATCTTCATGAGGAAGTTTTCATGAGAGTGCCTCCGGGTTACTTCCAATTGTCCTCTATTCCTGCCATTAATGCAATTACAGACACTTCTGCTTGGGTCTGCAAACTGGTAAAATCTATCTATGGGCTTCGTCAGGCACCCCGATGCTGGTTTACGAAATTTTGTCACACGTTGGTTCAATACGGGTTTATCCAATGTCATGCTGATAATAGTTTATTCACCTTTCACTCTGGTCCTCAGTTTGTGGCCGTTTTAGTCTATGTTGATGATATCCTTATTACTGGTACTAGTAAGGATTTAATTCAGCATGTCATATCTCATATGGCTACCGCTTTTAAGGTCAAGGATTTGGGATCTTTACGATATTTTCTGGGCATTGAAGCTGCTCGTTCTACCGCTGGCATATATCTTCATCAACACAAATACACTCTTGATATCTTACATGACACAGGTCTTGCTGCTGCACGTCCCTCCAAAGTTCCACTTGATCAAAATCACCAATTGCATCTGTCTAAGAGCCCAGACTTGTCTGATGCTGATGTGTTCATTTATAGACGCCTTGTCGGACGTCTTATATACCTCACGGTCACTCGTCCTGACCTTGCCTATGCTGTGCAAGTTCTATCTCAGTTTATCTCCAAACCCAAGGTGGATCATCTTCAAGCAGCCTACAAGACTGTTAGGTACTTAAAGGCGTCTCCTGGTCAAGGACTGTTCATGGCTGCTAACACAAAACCAACTTTGACAGCTTTTTGTGACTCTGATTGGGGGGGCTGTCGTGTTTCTCGTCAATCTTTGACTGGTTACTGTATTTTATTTGGTCAATCTCTTATTTCCTGGAAGAGTAAGAAACAACACACGGTCTCTCGCTCATCTGCTGAGGCTGAATATCGGTGTATGGCTGACACCTGCTGTGAATTATCCTGGCTTCTCTCACTGTTTCGCACGTTTGGTTACTTTGATCTTACTCCGGTTACCCTTTTCTGTGATAGTAAGTCTGCCCTATATATAGCTTCTAATCCCGTCTTTCATGAACGGACGAAGCATATCGACATTGATTGCCACATTGTGCGTGACAAACTACAACTCGGGGTTATTCAAACCCGTCATATTCCTTCTGCAGATCAGCCAGCCGATATGTTTACTAAATCACTGGCTGCTGGTACTCTCTCCAATCTTCTCTTCAAGTTGGGTGTTTGTAATCTATTTCAAACTCCCATCTTGAGGGGGGATGTTACAGATATAAGTCTCATATCAAAGGATAAGGAAGAAAAGGAAATGACAGCCTAGCAGCCACATCAGCAAGCTTGCATCTCTCATCTCACTCTTGTAACAGAATCAGTTAGAAAATATAGATACAGAGGCATTGTATAGTTGAATATAGACTAGTATAAATTCATCATCTCTGTACTCAGCAAGCTAAGCTGAAATATTATTTTGTTCATTACTTTGTTGTTCATCTTCAGCTTCAATTCTGCAACTTCAACATTTCTGTTAATGCTCATATTAGGGTTTTTTTACTAAATGTTGTTTATATATCATTCATTTTAAATTGAGTTTAATTATCTTGTTTTGTGTATGCCTCATATCTTATTATTATTTATTACTAAAGTAGATTATTATGTTAGACGGACATTGTGGTTATACTGTTTGAAATACTATTTTGGGGATTTGGATCCATGAAATTTATATTGGTTGCATTGGGTGCTTGTTCATAAGTTTAAATTATAGCAATCTATTTGTGTAAGTTATATAAAATCCTGGGTTATAATATTTTGACACCGTCTTGTATTACACTCCCTGATTGCGGAATTAAAAGTTATTATTACATGTCCATGTACTTGTTAGACATTAATTTTTATGTTCGTTAATAAACTAGATTGCGGGTGTAGCTCATTAAGAAATTCATAGATGCTTGTTGTACTTCTTCTAAAAGTTGTTTCTAGTTGTAGCATTCTATATACCCACACTACGTTTTTCCTCAGAGAAACCAACAACTCTGTACTTTGTCAATTTAGACGGTGGATGTAATAGTTAGTAAGCCAGACCACCACTGGAGAATTCAATTATAATTTAGAAATTTATATGACTGAGCCAAGGCTCAATAGATTAAGAAAGTCTTACCAAATGTAGTAACCTAAATTAAAATATTACGCACTGTTGATTTGTACATGTTATAATATCATCTATATACTTAATGTTGTTTGTTAATGCCAATTGTCTCCACTTTGTTAACTGCCTTGCTTATTTAGTAATTGATTAATAATGTTTCTTATTATGTAATATCACAATGGTGTCTAGCTCAGTGACTTGAACTCCAACCCAAGCATGTTGTTTATCTCATGCCTTAGCTTCTTTTGGACTTCGGGGTGATTAACCAATTCTGCAATGCTCCATTCAATAGACCGCAGTGTTGTGTCAATTCTAGTTCTAGATATGAAATGATAAGATTAGATACTACATAGCAATCTGATACAACAGGATTTAAGATAGCTTCTTGACTCTAGCTTACATGCCTTATTGGCAATATAAGATTACAGCAAATCTCTGGCTTTATAACAGTGGTGATCTTTAAACAAGGTTAAAAAGTTGTTAAATATTCGTGTCTGAATTTAATTGTTCTTTTAAACATGACGTCAAAGAGAAAGATTCCAGGAGCAAAATTAGCGGAAGCAAATGTACCAGCAATGTTGATGTTGTCAACAATATGATAAACATTGTCCTCGCTGATCTATCCTTTTCGCTGAGCCTCTAAAATGTGATCCATGACACACTTTAAGATGTTGTTTCCTAATCTCTTTATGTTTTCAAGCATCCTGTTACAAACTCAGAAAGACGTGTACTTAATGTTGTTTGTTAAGATCACTTTTGGCATTTTAAATATCTAATCCGTTGTGATTTTGTTTTATCTTATAGGTCATGCATCCGAATGACGAGTTAACTATGTTTCTTGGGCCTAAGATTTCTTCTTTGCTACAGTTGCAGTCAAGCCATAGATCGTCTACTATATGGGATGTTGGTGGTGGCAATTCTTAGCGATCTAGGCGGCGTAACCCTACACAAGCCAGGTTTCCTCCCCTACATGGTAGCATGATTCCTATTCTTGAGGACTTAAGATTTGACAGGGTTTCTAGACTTTCTTGTATCAATATTGACTGGAGATTAATTACTGCGCTTATGGAACGTTGGAGACCTGAGACGTATTTCTTTCATTTACCAGTTGGAGAGTGCACAGTTACCTTTCAGGATGTTGGTGTTCTACTTGGTTTACGCATAGATGGTGACGTTATTACTGGTAATACTGGTGGTGTGGATAGTGGATGGGCGAATCTGGTTGAGCACATATTTGGTAAGAGACCTAAAGAAGAAGATAAGGAGTTGAAAGGTGGACGATTACAACTGAGCTGGTTGACTTTATGTATTAAAAATCTGCATGCTTCACCATCTGAGGATGATGTAAAGCGTTATACTTAGTCATATATACTACAACTGATTGTCGGGATTCTATTTACTGATCATTCAGGCGGCCAAGTCCACTGCATGTATATCCCGCTGATACAAGACTTTGACCGTTGTAAGAGTTTAGCTTGGGGGGCAGCTGTACTCGCATACTTGTTTAGGGAGTTGTGCAAGTCGTGCAGGGGTGGAGTTGAGGAAATGGTAGGATGTGTTCTTCTATTGCAGCTTTGGGCATGGACCAGGTTACCATTTTTAGCTCATGTTCATCGCGGTCCAGTTTTGGAGACTTTGGACAATCCTTTATGGTGTGATCATACAGGTCCTAATGGAATGTGATGGTGTAAGCATTTAAAATTTTCAGTCACAAGTTCACATATGCTATCCACTCATCGCTTGTGTTTGGATGCTCTTGCACCTTCTCATTTTGAATGGCAGCCATACACCAATGAGGTTCTTTCAAAGCTATCTGAGCACTTTAAAGAAGATGCTGAAATTTGGTGTTATAAAGGGCCTTTGATCTGCTTTCACATCTTGGAGCCACATTTATCGGACAGGTGTATAAGGCAATTTGGCACGGTTCAAGAAATACCAGAAAATGAAGAATTCTCGAAGGCACTGCATGATATTAATTTCCAAGGAAAATAATGTACCAACTAGATTTCTAAGCATCAGCCACATATTGTTCATTGGAATCATCGACGAGAGCATGTGATCAATATTAGTGCCCATCTTGGTATCGGGGTTGCTGATGGATATTTTGAGTGGTATATTAACATTACTCGCCGGTTTCATACACGTATTGCTGGAGTGCACTTTTATACGGTAATTTTACTTTCTTTTCCTAACTACTATTTACTAAGTAGTGCCATTTAGTAGTACCAATTGTCTGGACATTATAAATAGCCTTACTTATATAGTAATGATAAGTAATTTCTTTTAGTGGTTCCGTAGATACGTTAGTTAAATTAAAGATTTGATACTATATACTGTCTGCACCAGGCGACTTGATCCCCCTTTCATTGATTATTTTCCACTTATTTTCAACATAAATGCGCTTAGATTTTATATTTTTCCTGTCTGTTTGATTAATCTTCATTTTATTTGATCAACTTACTTCATTTTTTGTATGCTCAACATTTTTCAGCTTGATATGTTTGATCATATAGCTACTATAACAAGGGGCGAGATATATGGAAGCAAAGAAGATATTTCTCATTTATGCGCTCATGGAAAACAACTTGTAAAAAATGCATTCAACTACAGTGTTTTTCAAGATTTTCTTGCAGAAGATCGAAGAGAGCAAGAAATTTTCAAGAGACCAAAGCCAAAAAAAAGGTCACAAAGGAGGACGAGGCGGAGTTAATGCACCAAAATGGAAAGGGGTTCAGGTTGATGAAATACCCCACGGGGAAGCTCCTGACATGGGTAATCAAGCATCTGATTTTGTTAATGAGGGATTTGAGAATTTGCGAAGAAGTGAACCTTTGCAGCGACTTGAGGTTCTTAAACATATTAATCATACATCATTCGAGTTACCTAACTGGGATTTATTACCTTCTGAGGAATTTTTGCGGATGTCTAATGATGCTATTGTGAACCATTCCCCTGAACAATTTGTTCCAGATGAGCCTGCACATCATGATCATTCCCCGATTTTATCACAGCCAACCTTTACTCTGTTATCTCAATCCCCTCTTAAGTCTCAATCAGCTCAGCAACATCCCCTCTTAAGTCTCAATCAGCTCAGCAACATTAGTCATTTTCAGTAGAACGCCACCAGCTTACGCCACTTGCAATTAGGAATGGCAATCGGGTCAGATCAGGTCGGGTATTGCAGAATCCATATCCAAACCCGAAAATTTTATCCATGCCCGAACCCGACCCGAACCCGAAAAATACCCGAAAATGAATACCCGAACCCGATCCATCGGATTTTGGATCGAATTCGGGTATACCCGAAACCCGGAATTTTTTTGAATTGGATATTCATACCCGAAACCCGAATCTGAAATCTGAAATCTGAAAATTTGTATAATTATTGATATTGCAAGTGCTTGGGATTGAACACGCGACTTGTAGAGAAAAAATTTTAATGTGTCATCTTCAACCACTACACCACATCATTAATTGTGTTATTATATGCATAACTAATATTTAAAAAATTAACTCAATTGATACCCAATTTTTTAGATTTATTACTAAAAGATGTTTTGTTAAACTTATAAACCTTATCACTCGTTTAAATGATTGAATAATTATATTTAATTAAACTTTATAGTTAGTTAATTTTTAACATAAACATAAAAATATATGTTCTAAAATTTGTATAATATATATTATTAAAATATATATATATATATTATAATACGTAATATATAAAATTCTAATATTATATATATAGTTAATATATATAGGGTATATATATAATAATAATTCGGGTTTTTTTCAGATTTCAGGTTCGGATAGAGTTTCTGATTTCGGATCGGTATACCTAATATCCAAATCCAAATCAAAAAAAATTCGGGTTTAAAAATTAAATCCATATCTAAATCCAAATCCAAAAAACCGGGTTCAGTAAATCCAAAATTTCGGATTTCGGATCGAGTATCTGTCAGATCGAATTATTTTGCCATCCCTACTTGCAATGGAGCAGTCACCCCAGCATCGCCCTGCAGCGTAGGAGCAGCGGCCTGAAGCACATCAACAGCAGCCTAAAGCGCAGAAGAAGCAGCTGCAGCAGCCTCATATACAGTTGCGAGAGCGCAGGAATCGTCATACAAATTGCGGAACTAATGGTAAAAAGGTACATGATTGCAAGCGGCCGAGGTACAAAATAGCTCCATTTCTACTTATCCTTTTTTATATGCACATTTTAATTATATTATTTAAAACTCTGCTAGTATCATATATTATTGATTATTCTGCTATTTATTTGCAAGTACCAGTATTAACATAATAACCAACAAGTATTAACAAGATGCATTTTATGCAAACTTATGGTATTAGTTATCCTTTTTTATATGAATATTATAATTGTTGTTCACTATTGTTATTTATATTGCAAAAAAATTATGGTACTAGTTAAATTAATGCGTTACAGTTGCAAATATATGTGAGAATGATAACATGGGCTTGTCATGCTTTTGATTTGTTTGATAAAACATACACATATTTTAGACACATTTTGGACCCCTAGTTGAGAGCTTATTCTTTAAAACTAGCTGGGCGTGCCATTCTGGATGCTTAATCTTAGAGTCTAATCAACAAAGGCCTAATTAGTTGTTGCTATATACACCTTCAATTACAAATTTAATCTTACATGAAGCCATTTTTTTAAGCTTGTAATGTCGTATTTATTCTACCAATTTTGCTACTTTTGTACAGGTACAAGCAAGAATTACAAATTTTGAAGATGTTAGATTGACAAACCAACTCAAGAAACTAATGTAAAGTGAAGACTTGAAGATTTTGATATTTGAATGGATGTTTAGTTATAATACTTTTATACTTTTGTCAAGTTATTAATTATAATTGTATCATCTGGTACTTTTAAGAATGCAACATTTTAAGACTTGCTATTTCTAGTTAATGCTGGTTTGTAATGATATAAAGTGATCTGGAGTTTTTTTTGTAATGAATTAAGGTTCCAACTTTTATGACATAGTATTTCAGTTTTCGGATGATTTTAATAATATCTTTAAAATATTATTCTTTAATTTTGTTCTTATTCTTGTTTTCTGGAGATAGTGTGATAATTTTCTAAGTACTTATATATAATGCTTGTAGTCGGTATATAGATAGGCGGATCGACTTCCATATCCTCATACATCCTGTCATGGTTTTCTCCTGTATCCATTTTTCCCATCTGGTCATTTGTGACTGTTCCATGGCCACATGTCATAGCTATTGTTTTGTGCTTGGCAGTCCAATCCGGACGGCTCTAAAGATACAACGGTGGTGCCATATTGTTATGCTGCTCTAATTGCTTCCCGCTCATATCAACTCATCCAGGTACTATAAATACTTAGCCAGACAAGAAACAGACATTTCAGTTTTTATGGGTACTCGAGGATATCATACAAAAAAATCATAAAACCGGGTCTAACACCCTCTGTAATTTTCTAGCTGAAGTACCAGGCTAATATTAAAAAAAAAATATATATATATATATATATATATATATATATATATATATACAGAAACTAATCACCAATATATGAAACAAACTCTAAATCTGTTCACAACCATATATACAACAATAAACCAGAATGAATCAAGGTTTCAATCTCTATAAAATCATTTAGATTTAATATTCTAAACCCAAAAAATGAAGAATATTACATACAAAAAAATATGCAGATATTATGTAGAAAAATGATAATTTACATATTAAAGAACCATAAGAACTATTAAGCTGACAAGAGCAGCCCTGTGCTTCAAAAATTGACTAAATATATCATGAATCTCTAAAAATGATAACAGACACTCAACTTGTAAAATCGACAAAGCAGCCCTTAAATATTGAACAACCAAAACAACCGCACAAACAAGAAAATATTGAAAATGCACCTCATAAACATTATAAAATCCAACAACAATATTTTAGATAACAATGCTTGAATATTAAATCCAAAGACTAATTAATCCTTTTAATCATAGTTTTGATTATGAATAAAAATGAAGCCCTGAAATGAGAAATATAATTGTCCCCTCCAACTAATATTCAAGTTCAATTGTTCAACATTTTTCCTTGTTGTAGACGATCCATATACTATATCATCTCCATGTACAAAAATAAGGACAAAATAGAGAAATATTAATCTAGTGCAAATTACAAAAAAAACATATAAGTGGCCATACTTAAAATGACAAGATAAAGATAAGTAAAACCAATCGTCATCATGTAATTTAAATGAAGTAGACTATGGACATACCAATGAAAATAATCTACGGAACACTTGATGAAGCTCCACTACAAGAAGTTCTTTTGCCTTTTCTCAGTGCTTGATAATCCATCTCATTCTTGTACCTTGTTGACTTTCGACGCCCCGCTTTTTTTGGAATGTTCTCATCATCATGCAACACCAATGGAAAACCTATCAATAACGGCTATTCACTCTGATTCAAGATTGGATGAAAGTGCCCCGCATAAACTTTTCTTGCATTCTCTAGCTTGTAACAATCATCTATGAAACTTGTGTAACGCAATCCTATACTGGCACAAGAAGCAAGCACATGGGAGCACGGGATATGATAAGTTTGCCACTTGTTGCATATGCAAATGTGATCATTTAATTGCACAATCTGTTTGTTCCCACCCTTTTGACCACGTTTCATTGTAGTCACCTCAAATACCAAAGCATTTCTGCCAAACAATCTGACATGATGTCCACTTGCACGCTTTATCCATTTGGTAAGAATCTGATTTGCATGTTTGGTGAACTCATTTTCATTAATGCTCTGTTTCTCAATCTCCACCCTCCGTTGGTCAAAGTAGCTAAACACCTTATAAAACAAGGAAGTAACCAATGCAGTGATCGGGAGTTTTCTTGAAACTTTAATGGCATTGTTCCAATTCTCAGCCATGTTCGTGGTCATGATACCATATCTCTTGCCTCCATCAAATGCCAAAGTAGACTGCATTGGGTTGATTTCACTAAACCACTCATTAGCTCTAGGCTCAGCTGCCAACAATGCATTTCATTACAAATTTAACTTGGCCACAGTCAATTGGCCACACATTTCAACCACCCTATCCTTCATACCGGCCTTGTTGAACTTTTTCCCAAAGTTAGCAGCTAGGTGTCTCACACAGAATCGATGATGCCCAGCTGGCTCACACCAACCAACTGCTGGACTATTCATAGTAGAAATTATTCCTGCATGTCTATCAGAAATGACACACACCCCTTCTCGCTCCTGGGCTACTAGTCTCCTCACTCTCTCCATGAACCAAGTCCAACTTCCTATGTTTTCCCCCTCAACAATGGCAAAAGCAATCGGAAGAAGGTGGTAGAAGCCATCAACCGTTGTAGCTGTAAACAAGACCCCGCCATACTTTCCATATAAATGTGTACCATCAATCTGAAGTACCGGTATGCAGTGTGCAAATGCATCTATGCAAGGCTTGAATGTCCAAAAGACTCTCTTGATTTTAACCACCTATAACATATTTCACACAATGAAACTCCATAAGTAAAATCCAAGGTACAATTTATAAAGGGTATACCGTTCTCTTTTGCATTTTAGAAATATGTATAAATACTAATAATTACTCTGACGTGTTAGGGTTTAGGATTTAGGGTTTAGGGCCAATAGCCTAAACCCTAATTGTATCTAGGGTTTAGGGCCTTTAAGCCCTAAACCCTAGGAACCATAATTTTAACAGTTTTAAAATTTTTAATAAGTTAAAGGGTTCATTGTTCCCTTTTGAGTTTTAGAAATATTGGTAAAAACTAATAGATTGTGTGACGAGTTAAGGTTTAGGATTTAGGGTTTAGGGCATTTAGGCCCTAAACCCTATAGCCTAAACCCTAGGAACCATAATTTTAATAGTTTTTAAAAATTTTAACAAGTTAAAGAGTTCATTGTTCCCTTTTGGGTTTTAGAAATATTGGTAAAAGCTAATAGATTGTATGACGAGTTAGTGATATATAATGAAAAGAACTTCACGAACTTGCAATGATTTTGAATTTGTGAATTATACCTCAGAAATAGGCTGTCTCGGGTCATGCTCCTTGCTGTAGTGCATTTAAAAACAAAGGTAGCTTCTGGTATGACTGCTCCCAAGACCCATAAACTATACTAGTAGCAATCCTTCTTGTATCCCTAACCTTCTTCTTTGACGGTGTATAACCAAATTCCTTCACAATTGTAGACACCAACACCTTATCTAAAACTGTAGGATCTGCAGCTATAAGGCTAATAATGGTTTGTGCAATATTTGAAGCATTCAAATTGTGATGATCTTGTGAGATAGACTGATTAAGACAAGTGTGTGGACCCTTAGTGGACATGATTTCAAAACAACTATGTGTTTCCCTCAATTTAGCTCTCAACTTCCATGGACAACCAGTTGTTGCCAATTTGCATACCAACTCCCAAGTCGATGGATCAGACCTTATCACTTTGAACTCTTGATAATTGGCTATATGAACACACTTTACCACCTTCATTAACGCATCTTTTGTCTTAAATATCATTCTCTTACCCAACTCTGCAGGACTATGCAAATCACCAACTTTTTGCATTATTGGCTCTTGATACGAAATTACCATTGACGGACCATCAAATGACCTATGATAAGATATATCATCATCTCTAAACTCACTACTTCCTCTTGAGTTCCCTTACTATCTACACTGGACATGTATAGTGATCTACTTGAACTACCACTTGAAGTATTTTCACCCCATTGCACACTTTTTTAGTTGTGCGAAGTTGATGTATTTTCGGAACTTTCACCAATCTTCGAACATTGAACCATGTCATTCGAATTTTGGACCAAATTAATTGGAATCTTTACTATATAAAGCTCCACGTGAACCTAACTCCCCGAACCATCTAAAGATTCGGACATATACTCAATGTCATCATCATCAACAATCGAAGCAACACAAAACTTGTTTGTCGTAGAATTAAAAACTCTACGTAACACTTTTAGCTTGTACAAACTCGGATCAATAAATAATTTTGCATACAAAAGATCCAATAATCCAACAAATTTTAAATTGAAGAGTAATTTCACAAATCGAATAGGATCTTTATCATAAGTAGAACCAATAACGCTATTATTGATGATGTTATCATCATAAAACAACCAGCACATCACATAATTAGGATTAGAACCAGAAGCTGTTGAGAAACTCACTAACAAGTATAGCAACATAGAGGCAAGTGTATAAAGAATTTAACAAGTTTAGGCCAAGACCACAGTTAACAAAACAAAACATGCAGGTAAACAAAATCAGTAACTGAAATAACGTAGAGAGAAAGAAAGATGTACCCGAAACCATAGCTTTCAACAGTGACTGAAATAAAGGTTTACAGATACAAAATGCCAAGAAAATGATTACAGCTGAGTCACCAGGCCTTGCTCGAAGTCCTGGCTGCTCTTGAAGAGATTATTGCCCCCTACCTGCTGCGTTTGGGATGTGCGCAATATCTCCACCAGGATAAAACAGCTCGGAGTTTATGTTAACAGCAGCAACAAAACCTCCACTTCGACCAGCACCTCAGTCGCCGGAAAATATCAGCACTTCAGTTCTTGTGGGAGAGAAATGCAGAGAGGTTGAAGAGAAGAGATGAGAATGTAGTGTGTTGTATTTTTTTTATTCATTCAGTTTAGCCTCTATTTATAGGAGAGGAAAAATGAAACTGTCAACACACTTAATGTCTGAATTAAACTGCTTCATTAATAAAAATTAAAAACTGATCAGATTTTGAATTCATTAATGAAAAAATCAAAACTGATCAGCTTTTGAATTTAAATTATTTGTAACAGCTTTTCACATTAACACCCACATTATTATCAGAACTTAAGTTAAGTTCTGATTTAACTCATCAGTACTTAAGTTCTGATTCGACTCATCAGTACTTAAGTTCTGATTCTGATATCAGAACTTGTTAAGTTCTGATTTTATTCATCAGTTCTTAAGTTCTGATTCTAATATCAGAACTTGTTACAGATCAGATTATTTGCAGGTTCAATATATTTAGACTATTTAGCCTATTTCAGAACCCAGCCCAATAATCCAATCACCGATAAATAAATTCGAATTAAAATAATTCTCAAATAAATAAAATCCTCGCCCAGGTCGCCTCGCGTACGCGAGACGCCGAGACATTCGCCCAAATCGCCCTTCGACCCGACCCGACCCGACCCGGTCCGGTGCGGTGCGTGGCGGGGCGGGCGCGCGCGTGTGTGCGCGTGAAGCACACAACAACACAATGGACCATCACACACCTTAGTAGTTGTATACTACTCATGTGGGTAATACCATATAAAGCACACAACCCCCTTTATTTATTTCAATGTGGGACAAACATTCTCAAATTTTCCAAGCTTTTCCAAGCTACTTTCAACTCTCATTTCATATGGATTTCATTAAGAAAATTCTTAAAACCATACATGAAAATTTAAGTTCAAATATCATTGAACAATTTCCAATCATTAGATTTTAGGATTAACATCAAGAACATAATTAAATTAAGCTCTAAAATCCTAATTTTCTAACAATCCCCCACAAATCCATACAGAAATGTGATCAATTTCCCATCATGACTTGTTTTTCAGAGTCGGTACCCTTCCGGGTTTGAACCCTCCTAATTCCTCTACTTCAATGGCTATCGGACTCAGATGGAATGTTTCACCTTGAATCTTAATCCGTTTAGTATAACCATATTCCATAGACGACGAAAAGTCAAAGGTTATGGTGCCAATCTACGGCTTTGAGACATTAATGGTCATGTCTCGATCCTGTTCGTCGAATGCTTCAAGGATTAACCCTATCCTCTAATTACGACCACACAATTACATTCGCTTAGCTGGGCATCTCCAGAGATATACTGCCTCTATCTCGTCAAATAACTTGATCCCATTCAGAGTTTTAACACTCTTGCTTTTCTGGCAGTGTCAGTACCTTCTAGGTTTACAGGGGATAGACTCAGATACTATAGTATCATCTATGTAGCAAAGGTACTACCAACTCATCCTTACAGCTTGTTATTACCCATTGAATACACTTCGAGGGATCTCCTCTCATGTGTATTGGGTTCCCACTGTTGATGAATTATGATGGGTTGACAATCTCATCCCCAACCTTGACTTAAGGACCACTGCAGGTTCCAGTCCTTTAGTAAGAGGATCAGCTATATTATTCTGAGTTCCTATGAACTCTATAGCTATGATCCTATCAGTCACTAAACCCCTTATAGACTTGAGTCTAACTTGGATGTGTCTCTTAGTTTTAGCATTATGCTTTTTACTGCTAATCTTGTCGATAGTTGTTCGACTATCACAGTGAATAGCAATAGCAGGGAGCGGTCTGCTTACTACAGGTATTGCAGACATAAGTCCGTGTAACCATTCAGCCTCCGTCCCTGTGGCATCAAGTGCATACAACTCAGCCTCAAAAGTAGACCGAGTAACAATAGTCTGTCTGCTTGACTTCCAGGATATTGCTCCACCAGCCAAGGTGAACACGTATCCAGTCACTCCATTGGAACCAGACTTCTTAGCTATCCAACTTGCATCACTGTACCCTTCAAGCACACCAGGAAATCTCCTGTAGTGTAAACTAAGGTACATTGTGCCTTTTAGATATCTAAGTACTCTATCAAGAGCATCCCAATGAGTTCTGTTTGGACAGCTTGTATATCTCGCCAATTTAGACACAGAATATGAAATATCTGGTCTAGTACAGTTAGCAAGATACTGCAAGCTCCCAATAATCTGAGAATACCTTAACTGAGACACAGGCACTCCTGAAGTATTCTTGACAAGGGCAACTTTCGAATCATAAGGTGTACTAGCGATTCTACACTGTGAATAACCATATTTCTCAAGTATAGATTTCTCTATATAATGAGATTGAGTCAAGGTTATTCCTTCAGTGGACTGAATCAATTTGATTCCAAGAATCACACTTGCCTCACCCATATCCTTCATTTCAAAATGCCTTTTCAAGAATTCTTTAGTCTCGTTAATAATCTCAATATTGGTTCCAAACAATAAAATATCATCCACATATAGGCACAAGATAACACACTCATTACCTTTAACTTTAGTGTAGACACACTTATCACTTTCATTAATCTTATAACTGAAAGGCAATATAGTTTCATCAAAGTTTTTATGCCAATCTCTGGGAGCTTGTTTCAAGCCATAGATGGACTTGATCAACTTATATACTTTCCTTTCATTGCCTGATGCAACAAATCCATCAGGCTGATCCATATAAATCTCTTCCTCAAGTTCACCATGAAGAAAAGCCGTCTTTACATCCATATGATGAATGATAAGACCATGGACTGAAGCCAATGCTATAAGCATTCGGATTGTTACCATTCTTGCAACCGGAGAGTATGAATCAAAATAATCAATTCCTTCCTTTTGCTTAAAACCCTTAGCTACCAGTCTAGCTTTGTACTTATCTATTGAGCCGTCAGGGTTCAACTTCCTTTTAAAGACCCATTTGCACCCAATAGTAGAACACCCAGGAGGGAGATCAACCAACTCCCATGTTCCATTGGAAACAATAGAGTCAATTTCACTCTTGACAGCGCCCTTCCAGTGCCTTGACTCAGAAGAATCCATAGCTTGCCGGAAAGTTAAAGGTTCGTCCTCGATATTGTAAGTGATGAAATCACCTCCAAAATCCTTGACTATTTTTGCACGCTTACTTCTCCTTGGTTCCTCTAATTCCTTAGGAATAGAGCTACTACTAGGTTCCGCCCCCACATTTGTCATCTTTTCCACATGATCAGGAATAGAACTTGATGTGTGAGTAGGATCTTCCTCAGAAGTCGTTTCAGGTATTCCAGTCTTCATAGGGTAGACATCCTCAAAGAATGTCGCATCTCGAAATTCAACTATCGTGTTTGCCACTATACCATCTATGTCAGATTTTAACACTAAAAATCTCATAGCTGTAGTGGTTTCAAGATAGCCCAGAAAGATACATTCAACAGTCTTTGGACCTAGTTTCTTTCTCTTGTGTTCAGGAACAAGCACCTTAGCAAGGCACCCCCACACACGAAGATACTTAAGACTAGTCATCCTGCCTTTCCATAACTCCAAGGGTGTTTTATCCATGTGTTTCAGAGGGACTCTATTCAAAATATGGCAAGCCGTATTTAGAGCCTCTCCCCACATGTATTTAGGCAACCCAGAGTTAATAAGCATACTATTAATCATATCTTTAAATGTTCTGTTCTTTCGCTCAGCAACCCCATTAGACTCAGGTGTGTATGGTGGAGTAACTTCATGAACTATACCATTGTTTGCACAAAATTCATTAAAAGCATTACTCGTATACTCACCACCTCTATCAGATCTCAATCTTTTAAGTAACTTACTAGTTTGTTTTTCTACTTCAGTTTTATATATAATGAATTTACTAAGTGCTTCATCCTTATGTCTAAGTAAATAAACATAACAATATCTACTACTATCATCTATAAAAGTAATGAAGTATCTAAACTGGTCCTTGGTCAACACACCACCAAATTCACAAATATCAGTGTGTACTAAATCTAACAAGTCTGAATCCCTAACAACGTTATGAAAAGGTTTCCTTATCTGTTTAGCAGACACACATACTTGACATTTAGAATTCTTTTCTATGGTATATTTTGGAATCAACTCTAAGTTCATCATGTTCTTAAGAGCACCAAAGTTTAAATGACCTAGTCTAGCATGCCATATATTTGAGGATTCAATACAATTAACAGTAGGAATAACATTATTATTCAAACTTCCCAAAACGGGATCCGCATTAATAACAAATAAACCATTTGACAAGTAACCCTTGCCAAAGAATGTACCAGTGTGAATAAGAACTACTTTATTACACTTGAACGAAATTTCAAAACCACTAGAAACTAAACAGCTTCCACTTATTATATTTCTACGCATGTCGGGAACATGATGCACTCTCGTCAGAGATAGAATACGTCCTGAAGGGAACTTCAGATCCATGTTTCCAACTCCATGTACTTGAGCAGCACTAGCATTCCCCATCTTCACAGTCAGGCTATGACTCTGTTGATAAGATACAAATAAACTAATATCAGCACAAATATGTACATTAGCTCCAGTATCTATCAACCATTCATTTGACAGATAGGTAGAAAATATCACAGGGTTGTAGGATACATACCGGTCAACGTTGGTTTCAGAAGCCGTAGCCTCACCAACAACCATGTTCACTACAGGCCCACTTGCGGTTCCAAGCACAACATTTGCTTGTGCTACCTCGGTTTTCTTCGCTTTCTTCATAGGGCAGTCCTTACTCCAGTGCCCAACCTGCCCACAAGATCAGCATGGTTTGTTTGCCTTGGGTTTCTTGGCCTTGTCCTTGTCACTCTTAGGTTTATTACTATTAGCTTTCTTAGCAAAAGCCTTCCTCTTTTGTCCTACAGTTGCCATGTTTACCTTCGAGGTACCGTGTTCAGTTGGCATCACATGTCCCTGTTTGGACTTGTGTTGTTCTTGTACCGAGATGTCCAGCATAAGGTTGGTCCAGGTGATCTCTCCTTTCTGTCTTTTCAGGGAGAGAGAGAACTCTTCCCAAGACTTCGGGAGTTTTTCAATCACACTCATCACCTTGAACTTCTCCGGGAGATTCATTCCAGACTCCTTCAAAGCATGCACTATCATCTCGAACTCATGCACCTGCTCAGTCATGGACTTATTGTCCACCAGCTTGAACTCGAGGAACCTTGCCACAGAATACTTTTCTAGACCTTGTGAGTCAGTATTATGTGTCTGGTCCAGCTTCTCCCATAAGAGTTTTGCAGAGTAGGCATCAGAAGAATAGACATCAAACAAAGTGTTTGTTACTGCCGCAAGAATGGCCGCTCTAGCCACTCCATCCTTCTCAGCCCACTTCGCAAAAGCCTTAACTGTGTCAGCCTTCTCTTGATCCACTACTGGTTTCTCATATTCCACAACCGGCCACAGACCCTTTATAGTCAACCACAACTTCATCCTTTTCTGCCAGCGAGAAAAGCCAATGCCACCGTTGAATTTCTCCGGTAAACCGGTTAGTTCAACAGCCTGTGGGAAACTATAGGTGGTCCAATCAATGGCCCCAGCAGTTGCACCCGAACTGCTACCACCACCAACGATAACCTCACTTTCGTTAACCATTATGCTAAATTCTAAATAACCAATAATCTCTTCAAGAATGTTGAGAAACTCACTAACAAGTATAGCAACATAGAGGCAAGTGTATAAAGAATTTAACAAGTTTAGGCCAAGACCACAGTTAACAAAACAAAACATGCAGGTAAACAAAATCAGTAACTGAAATAACGTAGAGAGAAAGAAAGATGTACCCGAAACCATAGCTTTCAACAGTGACTGAAATAAAGGTTTACAGATACAAAATGCCAAGAAAATGATTACAGCTGAGTCACCAGGCCTTGCTCGAAGTCCTGGCTGCTCTTGAAGAGATTATTGCCCCCTACCTGCTGCGTTTGGGATGTGCGCAATATCTCCACCAGGATAAAACAGCTCGGAGTTTATGTTAACAGCAGCAACAAAACCTCCACTTCGACCAGCACCTCAGTCGCCGGAAAATATCAGCACTTCAGTTCTTGTGGGAGAGAAATGCAGAGAGGTTGAAGAGAAGAGATGAGAATGTAGTGTGTTGTATTTTTTTTTATTCATTCAGTTTAGCCTCTATTTATAGGAGAGGAAAAATGAAACTGTCAACACACTTAATGTCTGAATTAAACTGCTTCATTAATAAAAATTAAAAACTGATCAGATTTTGAATTCATTAATGAAAAAATCAAAACTGATCAGCTTTTGAATTTAAATTATTTGTAACAGCTTTTCACATTAACACCCACATTATTATCAGAACTTAAGTTAAGTTCTGATTTAACTCATCAGTACTTAAGTTCTGATTCGACTCATCAGTACTTAAGTTCTGATTCTGATATCAGAACTTGTTAAGTTCTGATTTTATTCATCAGTTCTTAAGTTCTGATTCTAATATCAGAACTTGTTACAGATCAGATTATTTGCAGGTTCAATATATTTAGACTACTTAGCCTATTTCAGAACCCAGCCCAATAATCCAATCACCGATAAATAAATTCGAATTAAAATAATTCTCAAATAAATAAAATCCTCGCCCAGGTCGCCTCGCGTACGCGAGACGCCGAGACATTCGCCCAAATCGCCCTTCGACCCGACCCGACCCGGTCCGGTCCGGTGCGGTGCGTGGCGGGGCGGGCGCGCGCGTGTGTGTGTGTGCGCGTGAAGCACACAACAACACAATGGACCATAACACACCTTAGTAGTTGTATACTACTCATGTGGGTAATACCATATAAAGCACACAACCCCCTTTATTTATTTCAATGTGGGACAAACATTCTCAAATTTTCCAAGCTTTTCCAAGCTACTTTCAACTCTCATTTCATATGGATTTCATTAAGAAAATTCTTAAAACCATACATGAAAATTTAAGTTCAAATATCATTGAACAATTTCCAATCATTAGATTTTAGGATTAACATCAAGAACATAATTAAATTAAGCTCTAAAATCCTAATTTTCTAACAGAAGCCACCATAATTGCGATGATGATTTTTGAATAATTAGGGTTTTCATAAAATTGGGGGAAAGTTCAGAATAAAAATTTTAGCAGCACATGAATAAAGAACTCATTTAGTATATGAATGTACCTTCATCTATGTGTGTAGACAAAACAACGTATCCATGGAGATGTAATATAGCGGCAGTATAGAAGTTGTTTTAAAAAAAGAGGCAGTAGACAAAAGAGTGATTTGGGCGAGAAGGGCGATATATTGATTTACACTTTACGCATTTAGAGTTTGCGCATAGAGGATATGCATCCACTGTATGTGTATAAGGGTTTCGCATTGGCCAGATGCGTATTTTGTGTTTGATCGAGGAAATTGAAATCAAATAAATAAACAAGAATGATGATGTATGCATGGAACTCGCATATACCATATGTGAATTCAGGCTTCGCATATGTGAATTCAGGCTTCGCATATGCCGAATGCGTGTACTGAATTCACTGTGAGTGACGCGTAACTGGACTTTCGTTTAGCTACCAGGAAATTACTTAGATTCTCGCATATGTTGTATGCATATGCTATACACGCATATATTGTATGCGTATGGGTCTGGTTATTTCGGTCAACTCGTGTGTTTAGATTGGGCACTCTTTTATCAAAAAAGGGTATATTGGGCTTTCACCCTTTAATAATTAACTCTACTCTAAATTTAGGAAAGCTTTTATTAAATTGTAAATCATCCCATGTACAATAAGCTTTTATTTTTAGTATTTCTTATTTAACTTTACTTTGAAGTGCCCAGCTCTCAGCATTTCCCACAGCCGTAATTCTTCAAATTTAATTTCATTTTATTTAACAGGAAAATTTATTTAATTCAACTTCTTTTTTCAAGAGCTGATTCAACTTTAAATACTTTCTCTGTACAATAATTATTATTTCTTGATCGCGGGGATCGTTTTTTATATCTGATAACCCTAAAGAGGGAAGGCACACAGATATATAATAAACAATTACAATAAACAATTATATTGGTAATTAAATCCAAAATCAACATATTTCATTTAAATGTCTACAACCTCATAACAATACTCATATTGTGATCTGTTCCATAAACATTCTACTAATATCATAATTTAGCAATCGTAAATTCAGAATAATACCTTATAAGTATCCTAGATCACCTATGGCTGTCAACCTGTCTTGGCTCTTCTTCCCTTCTCGCTTCCTTGCTTCGGGATATAGCCTGACCTTGGGATCGCCTTGGGATATCCTCTAAAACACTTAATAAAATATTATATCTGTCTTAACAATTACTAAACATAGACATAGTATAATATTTACTTCGATCTCACAATATTTTCTTGTATAGAGATTGTAGAGTAAAGGGTTTAGCTACTCATAGAAAATTTATAAACAGCCATTTCTATTAATGAAAACTTTCGATATCTCTTAATGATTTACAAGATGGCTTTTATAGAGTTTTTCAATCTCTGTTGATTTTACTAATTTCTATTTCTAAGATTCCCTTTTAATTTCCTCCGTTCTTTTTCTTTCCTCTTTTTCAAAAGCTGAATCCACTTTCTGTAATTTGTCTGCCATTCCACCTTCTTTTTGACTTTAGAGATAAAATTTCTGGTAAATGTCCTTGTCTTTTCTGCTGCTGTCTTTTTCTTCTAGTAACCTTTCTTCTTTGTTGCTGCTGTCTTTTTCTTTTTCCTGAAAATTATTGATTTTTTACAGTCACCAATATAATTTGGACCGTAGTGTCATTTGTAATATGTTTTCAGTCACCAATTCTCATTGGGCCGAAATATCATTTGTAATATGCTTTCAGTCACCAATTCTCATTGGGCCGAAATATCATTTGTAATATGCTTTCAGTCACCAATTCTCATTGGGCCGAAATATCATTTGTAATATCCATAGGTCACCAATTCTCATTGGGCCTATCAATTCATCGTTATTATTACATTGTATTATATGGTTAGGTCACCCTTTCAGGGCCTAACAAATATCTATGCAAAGGGATCAGAACATCCTTCTTCTTTTGTTGCTATATTCTTTAGAGTTGCCACTGGTCTCCGTCTTTGGCCTGATAATAAATTCTTATAAATTTCCTTTGTCTTCTGAGCATGATTGTGCTTTAAATCTGATAATCTTGCATGCATTTCGTTCAAAGCTGTAGTATCCCTGCTAATTATATCATTATTATAATAAATAGTTAGTATTTCTTCTGCTAATCCACCTTTACTTGTGCCAATGACACATGCCTTTCCTCCTCGTATCATATCTTCAAGTTTAGACTTCAATGTTGCTATGCCGATTGCTCTCTTGTTACACAACCAGTCGCCAAATTGCTCTATTGTACATGCCATGTCCGTCTTTAGGCTAGTATTTTCACCTTCTATAGTAGTATTCCTGCCATACTTAAATATTTGACAGAGTAATATGGGTTTTCTTGTTAAGTCAGTACAGGCATCAAAAACCTGTATACCATAAATTCCTCCTGGTCCGTATGAATTCATGTAAGATTGAAGGCTTTGTGTTATAGTTGATGGTAGTTGTGCTATACTTGATAAGGTTTCATCTACCATTATTTTGTCAATAAATCCTAAGAGTAATAGGTTTTTTACTACAGTTGAATCTGCGTTTTCCCTACAGATATACCTTGGGTATTTTCCAAATTTCCCATTTCTCAGGATTGTAGTATTGGTTTTATAATCATAGTACTTTTGTATCTTTTCAAAGGACTCGGTATATTCTTTGGTAAAGGTTACACGATCTTTTAGTGTAATGGCGTTGATAGTATTATCTGGTATGGTTATTGTTTTGATAGTAGGAGTATTGGCTAATCTTGATACAAAGGTTTCTGGGGTTTTTTGAAGGTTGTTTAATATTCTGAGTTTTCCTTCTAAAGTAGTAGTAAGTTGGCTGATTTCTTCGTTAATAAGGTTTATCTGGTCATTCTTTTCCTTTATCTTCTGAATTACTTCTCCCACCTGTATCATAATACTGATAATACTTTCCATTTTCCCTGCTAAGATAGTCTGCAAGAATATTTTTAGTACCTGATATATTTTTAATAATAAAATCATAACAACTAAAAAATGCTTGCCAATTTCTTCTTTTATTTAATTCTGGTAAAGGGTCAATTTTATTGAATATAAATGATCTTACTTGAGTATTATCTGTTCTTACAACAAATTTTGCAGGTAGTAAATGATAATGAAATCTTTTAATTCCTAATTTTACAGCTAATAGTTCCTTTTCATAAATATGATAATTCTTTTCATTGGGTTTCCACGTTCCAGCTGCATATCCACATATTAAAGGGTTTTCTTTATCAATATCATCTTTTTCAAAAGCTACTAATACTGCTCCCCATCCTATATCACTAGCATCTGTAAATAGTTCTAACTGATCACTATCTTTGGGTAATCGTAGTTTAGGTAAATTTTCTACCTTTGTTTTTAATGCTCTTATTGCATTTGTATGATCTTCCTTCCACTCAAAAGTTTTATTTTTCTTTATTAAATCTTGTAGTGGTTTTCTTAATTTTGGTAAATCTTTTATATAATCTGAAGCATAATTTACTATTCCTAAGAATTGTTGTACTTCTTTTTTATTTTCTAAAATTTCTTTAAAATTCTTTATTTTTGTTGATATATGTTCTTGTAATTGAATTCCTTCAGAGTCTATAATATATCCTAAATATTCTATTTTGTGTTTAAATATTTCTGATTTCTTTTCTGATAATAATATTCCATGTTTTCTAATAGTCTGAATAAATATATCTAGATGTTTTGAATGATCTGTTAAATTATCACTAAATATTAATATATCATCTATATATACTAGAATAAAATCATTCATTTCTCTATATATTTTATCCATTCTTCTTTGGAATATTTGTGGAGCTGTTCTTAATCCAAATGGTAGTACTATCCATTCATAATGTCCTTGTGGAACGCTAAATGCTGTTAAACATCTAGATTCCTTAGTTAATTTTATTTGCCAGTATCCACTTTTACAATCAAATTTACTAAACCATTTTTTATTACTCGTTTGGTTGATTAAATTTCTTTTATATGGTAAAAAATATCCATCAAATATAGTCTTTTTATTTAGTTCTCGATAATCTATTACCATTCTAGCTTTTCCTCTTTTTACTTCATTATGATTTCTTACTAAAAACGCTGGACTACTATGCGGACTTTTACTTTCTTGTATTAGTCCTAAGTTTAATAATTCTTTTATTTGAACTACTAACTCCTTTTGATCTGTTGGGCTATATCTTATTGGTCTGTTTCTAATTATATCATTAGGGTTTATTAGTTTTATTTCAGCATATATTTTTTCTTTTTTCCATAACTTCATTGGATGTTCTCCAAAATTTATTTCTAAGGCCTTTAAATATTTTTGTTTTAATAGTTCTAAATTCATTTTTCTTTCTGTTTTAATATTACTTATTTCTATTGATTTTACAGGTATTATTCTTTTTAATACTATTCATTTTTCGCAAGGTGTTAGCAAACTTATCCTATCTTGTTTTATTATTTGAGTTTTAAAAGAATCTAAAAAGTTATTTCCTAGTAACATTTGTTGTTTCATATTATTTTCTTGGTATATTATAGGTAACCTAAACCTTATTTTTCCTAATATAAATCTTACATTTTCTGCTATTATATCTATCTCTTTTTTATGGTTATTGAATCATGTTACTATTATTCTATTTTTTGTACGTTTCCATTTGTGTTGAGTAAATACTTCTTCTTTAGCTAAACAAATATCTGCTCCGCTATCTATAAATATCTTTTGTTTTATATATTTCGTAGGTTTATATTCTACCTGTGCTTCAATATATATAGCTACCATTTTATTCTATTCAGTAGTTAAACTTTCATTATTACTATCATTTTCATTTATGTAATTTATTTCTTCTGGTTCTGTTTCACTTATATAGAATACTTCTTCATCATACCAGTTATTGTTATCTTCTCTTATATATTCTAGTTTCATTATTAATTCGGTGGTATCTATGTATTTTACTCCCTTTTGCTGTAATTTAGGACACTTATTTGCATAATGTCCCTTTTCATTACAATTCCAACATTTACAATCTGCTATTTTTGTTTTATTTCTTTTTCTAAACTTTCTCTTATATCTAAATCTCTTTCTATTTTCAGGAGTATTTCTATATTTTTTAAATTTTCTTCTTTTAAATCTTCGATTAAATGGTTTATAAGGTCTATAGGTTTTATTTTGTTTTCTATAATATTCATTTTGATTATTATAATCTAGTTTCCTATATTTCCTATACTTCTTTCTAGTTTTATAATCTTGATTATCACATCCAAATATTAATTTTTTCTCCGTAAAATTACAGATTTCTCTTAATCCTTGTTTTTTATCCTTTTTAATTTTCTGTTGAATTCTATATTCTTCACATTTTCGAGTTAAATATGCTCTTAATAATCTAATTCTTTCTCCTAATGTATTTTCTTTAGGTTCTAGATTATTATATTCTTTAGTTATTTCGGTATTATAAGGTGAAGGTAGATGATCATAATACAGTTGTTGATATACTAAGCTTTCATTAGGTAAAAACTTAGCTTCATAAAAGAATTTAGTAAAACTTATAGTATATTCTGGTAATTTACTAATCCTACAACATTTCATATTATTTAGATACATTGTTATTTCTAATTTTCTTTCTACTGTTATATTTTCTTGAGCTACAAACCATCTTTCTCCTAGAAATTCTCTTTTTAATAATATATCAAATGCGTTTAACGTATCTTTCCAGCTTCTAGCATACGTTCTTACTTGTCCCTTTAATTCATAAATAATATTTTCTAACCAAAATGCTGCTTTTCCTATAATTGTTTTTGATATTAGTTCAAAAACATAATCCAGATCTTCTATATTTTTTGAATTCATTAAGGCTATATACATCCCTAAATTCCAGTCTTTTATTCTTCTACTTATTTCTTGATCGTCGTAGACATTATCTAAATCTAGAAAATATCCATTTATATTTATTCCTTGGTGTATTTATCCTATGAAATCTTGTACTTCATTTTGTTATCCTATAGGTATATTTCCTGGCATTTTAATATTATTTTTAGTTATTATATGATCTTCTATTTCTTCTTCTGGGTATGCATCGTTATCTGATTCGGTTTCATAATTTGTTTGTTTATGTGAAGTTTCTCTTTCTTCAATATCACTTTCATCGCTTTTCTCTTCATTTGTTATTATTGCATTTACGGTTTTTCCGAGGGCTTCTAATATTTCTTTATTTTCTTTTATTACTATTTCCTTTTCCTCATTATCTGATTCCTCTAAGTAATTTAATCCTTCTTCTCCTAGATTACTATCTGATTTACTTGTATTACTGCTCTCATCTTGTTCTTTGTTCGTTTCTGAATTACTATCGTCAGACTTAATAATTTCCTTTTCTTTTAATTCTATTTTTAATTGATTAATCTCATTTTTTAAATTATCTATTTCTTTTAATACATTTATTACTTCTAACTTTGTTTCTTTTAATTCTTTCTTTTGGATTTTATATTTTTTTTTATAAAATTTATATTTATTTAACCATTCTATATTAGTTTTAGTTTTTAATTTAGCATTTTCTTTTCTTTATTTTGTTCTAAACTATTTTGTATAATAGTTAACTTATCTAATATTTGTTTAAAGATTGGGATTTCTGATATATTCCATAACGCTGTTATTTCTTCCTTAATTATCTTTCTACTAATTTCTTGATTTTCTTCCATCTTTTTTAATATAGCGTTTAAACTTTCCTTTATAAATATTTCGTTCCAAATATCTTTTATTTGGTTTTCAGTATTATTCATATTTATAGACTCGTTTTCTCCATTCTCCTTTAATTATCCATATTTTTCTTTTCTTACCTTTTATTTTCTCTAATTCTTTTACTTCTTCCTCTAGTTTTTCTTTTTCTTTTAAGTATTGTAGTTCTTTTTCTTGAGACATAATTAATGTTTCTTTTATTATCCTATTAATAGTTTCTATTTCATCTTTCTTTTCATTTATTTCCTTTTCAGGGTTCATATTCTGTCTATAAATCTTAATTTATTCTGATCATTTATTTCTATTCCTTCATTGGTTATATTATATTTTATTTCATTTAAGAAATCCATTCCTAATAATAGTTGATAACTAACGTCATTTTCTATTACTCCTAGGCTTATATTATATTCTAAGTCTAAAATTTTTAATCTTAATTTTATACCTTTTGTTATTATTGTTTCTCTCGAACTATTTGGTTCAGTTATTATTTGAGGTTCTATTTCCTCACATTTGTTTGAGTCAACTTCAGTTATATGTATTTGACTTTTTGTTGCTCTGGTATTTTTTTCTGTTATGACTTCTTTGGCAAATATTCCATTAAATATTATTGTTTTTATTCGTAATTTATCTGATTCATAACACGGTAATTTTATTAAATCTAATTTTCTACTGGTCATACTCATTGATCTAACTAATTTTATAGGGTTGTGTTCTCTTCTAAAACTTAATCTAGATCCTTCTAATATTGGTTTAATTCTTTGTGTTGGAATTATTTGTCTATTACTAAAGTCTATTGTAAATTCTTCTGGGATTGTTATTTGAGATTCTTCTTTATGTTCAATTTTTTCTAATATATCATTATATAATTTTGGTACTATTATTCCTAATTCCGTTTGTTTCTTTACATGATGGTTTCCAGTCATAGCATATACTATTTTAGTTTCTATACTAATTACTTTACTTCCCTTTTGCATTTTTATTCCATCTAATTTATAATATAATGTTAAAGATCTTTCTTTATTTTCATCTCTTAATGATATGCTAAAATTAGGTTGTATTATAAATTTTAATTTCTGATATATTAAGTTTCTGGTAAATGTCCTTGTCTTTTCTGCTGCTGTCTTTTTCTTCTTATACTATGTCTATGTTTAGTAATTGTTAAGACAGATATAATATTTTATTAAGTGTTTTAGAGGATATCCCAAGGCGATCCCAAGGTCAGGCTATATCCCGAAGCAAGGAAGCGAGAAGGGAAGGAGAGCCAAGACAGGTTGACAGCCATAGGTGATCTAGGATACTTATAAGGTATTATTCTGAATTTATGATTGCTAAATTATGATATTAGTAGAATGTTTATGGAACAGATCACAATATGAGTATTGTTATGAGGTTGTAGACATTTAAATGAAATATGTTGATTTTGGATTTAATTACCAATATAATTGTTTATTGTAATTGTTTATTATATATCTGTGTGCCTTCCCTCTTTAGGGTTATCAGATATAAAAAACGATCCCCGCGAATCTGGTATCAGAGCTAGAAAATAGGCCGGAAAAATGAACAGTAAATTACTGTAGCAAAATTTCGGAATGAATAGTAACCGATGAATAGTAAAAGATGAATAGTAACCGATGAATAGTAAAAAATGAATAGTAATAGTAAAAATGAAATATTAAATTAAATGAGACCTCCAGCAAAATTACTAAAAAATAAGAATAAAAGTTATAAATCTAAAATAATAGCAAATCTATTAATTTATTTTATAGTAGAGAATAAAGAAACGAAACAAATGTGTAAGAAAAATCTATATAGACAATTAATATATTTATATAAATAAAATAAATATTATATTTATGGAAGATTATAAGTTAGAAAGTATTAAACTAATAGCAGATAAAAACTTTACTTTTAATAAAGATATAAATCAACATATTGAAAGTTGTAAAATAAGTATGCAAATAATAAATGAAAAATTAGATATTATAGTTAGGTTACGAACAATGTTGGAAGAGAGAGATGAAAAAATTAGAAGACTAGAAGAAGAAAAACTTTTAATAAAACGAGAAAAATTTATTAAAGAAACTAATTTAGAAATTCAAATAAAAGAATTAAAAGAAGTATTAACTGAACAATATAAATTAATAAATGATTTAAGGCAAAAAATTTAAAAAATGAATTGGATAAATCCAAATGCAATAACTAGAAATAATAGAAAAATAAAAGAATTAATAAAAAATCAAGAAAAACTAGAAATAGAACTAGATAAATTGCAAGAAAGAAAAAATAAAATTGAATGGACAAGAGAAAATAGGGATGAAATAATAAGATGTTATCAACAACTTGGAAATATGATAATAACATTTAGAAATAATAAACTAAAAATTCAAGGACTTAAAAGAATAATTTTATCAAGTAATATAACTGGATAATAATACAGTTTGAAAAATGTCATTAGAGAAATCAAGTGAAACACAAGATGTATATTATCAAATGGATGAATACGAAGAAGGAACATCACAAACTCTAAGTTTTAAACCAGATATATATAATCAAATCCAAAGTGAAACAGAAGAACTAACAATAAAAAAGATATTCAAAACATCATATTTTGAAAGAAATAAAGAAGTTAGATATATAGTTCAAAAACATGAAAATATAATAGACATAGATACAATAAATGGAAAAGCAAAAATAAATTTAATAACAGATGGTTTGATAAAAAGAGAACTATCTAAATTAAAACAAAAAGAAGCAAATAAACTAAAAAATATTTATTTTGGAGCAATAGAATTTACAATAAAAGCATATTTTCAGAAAAATATTGATACTCCTATACAAATATATGTACTAGACGATAGAATAATAGGAAATATACAAGATTCATTAATAGCAGTGGTAAAAGGTTACTTAATATATCAGAAATTAAAATTTATAATACAACCTGATTTTAGCATATCATTAAGAGATGAAAATAAAGAAAGATCTTTAACATTATATTATAATTTAGATGGAATAAAAATGCAAAAGGGAAGTAAAGTAATTAGTATAGAAACTAAAATAGTATATGCTATGACTGGAAACCATCATGTAAAGAAACAAACGGAATTAGGAATAATAGTACCAAAATTATATAATGATATATTAGAAAAAATTGAACATAAAAAAGAATCTCAAATAACAATCCCAGAAGAATTTACAATAGACTTTAGTAATAGACAAATAATTCCAACACAAAGAATTAAACCAATATTAGAAGGATCTAGATTAAGTTTTAGAAGAGAACACAACCCTATAAAATTAGTTAGATCAATGAGTATGACCAGTAGAAAATTAGATTTAATAAAATTACCGTGTTATGAATTAGATAAATTACGAATAAAAACAATAATATTTAATGGAATATTTGCCAAAGAAGTCATAACAGAAATAAATACCAGAGCAACAAAAAGTCAAATACATATAACTGAAGTTGACTCAAACAAATGTGAGGAAATAGAACCTCAAATAATAACTGAACCAAATAGTTCGAGAGAAACAATAATAACAAAAGGTATAAAATTAAGATTAAAAATTTAAGACTTAGAATATAATATAAGCCTAGGAGTAATAGAAAATGACGTTAGTTATCAACTATTATTAGGAATGGATTTCTTAAATGAAATAAAATATAATATAACCAATGAAGGAATAGAAATAAATGATCAGAATAAATTAAGATTTATAGACAGAATATGAACCCTGAAAAGGAAATAAATGAAAAGAAAGATGAAATAGAAACTATTAATAGGATAATAAAAGAAACATTAATTATGTCTCAAGAAAAAGAACTACAATACTTAAAAGAAAAAGAAAAACTAGAGGAAGAAGTAAAAGAATTAGAGAAAATAAAAGGTAAGAAAAGAAAAATATGGATAATTAAAGGAGAATGGAGAAAACGAGTCTATAAATATGAATAATACTGAAAACCAAATAAAAGATATTTGGAACGAAATATTTATAAAGGAAAGTTTAAACGCTATATTAAAAAAGATGGAAGAAAATCAAGAAATTAGTAGAAAGATAATTAAGGAAGAAATAACAGCGTTATGGAATATATCAGAAATCCCAATCTTTAAACAAATATTAGATAAGTTAACTATTATACAAAATAGTTTAGAACAAAATAAAGAAAAGAAAATAATTAAAGACGAAACAGAAGAACCAGAACTAGTACCTATAACAGTAATAGGAAGAACTAAAGAACCTATATTAATGGATATAAGCAAATCAAAACCGAAAATAACTATAGGGGTTAAAAGAACAATAAATGGTTTAGCAGAGCTTCATAAATCAGGAAAATTCTAGGAAAATGTCTATAACAGAATATAGTGCTATAACATTTCTTAAAAAATATGGAAAAGAGTTACTGGAAAAAGAAAGACAAAAATATGAACCTATAAAACAAGAAATAAGAAAAGATGAACTAAAAGAATTAAGAAAAGAAAATGCTAAATTAAAAACTAAAACTAATATAGAATGGTTAAATAAATATAAATTTTATAAAAAAAAATATAAAACCCAAAAGAAAGAATTAAAAGAAACAAAGTTAGAAGTAATAAATGTATTAAAAGAAATAGATAATTTAAAAAATGAGATTAATCAATTAAAAATAGAATTAAAAGAAAAGGAAATTATTAAGTCTGACGATAGTAATTCAGAAACGAACAAAGAACAAGATGAGAGCAGTAATACAAGTAAATCAGATAGTAATCTAGAAGAAGGATTAAATTACTTAGAGGAATCAGATAATGAGGAAAAGGAAATAGTAATAAAAGAAAATAAAGAAATATTAGAAGCCCTCGGAAAAACCGTAAATGCAATAATAACAAATGAAGAGAAAAGCGATGAAAGTGATATTGAAGAAAGAGAAACTTCACATAAACAAACAAATTATGAAACCGAATCAGATAACGATGCATACCCAGAAGAAGAAATAGAAGATCATATAATAACTAAAAATAATATTAAAATGCCAGGAAATATACCTATAGGACAACAAAATGAAGTACAAGATTTCATAGGATCAATACACCAAGGAATAAATATAAATGGATATTTTCTAGATTTAGATAATGTCTACGACGATCAAGAAATAAGTAGAAGAATAAAAGACTGGAATTTAGGGATGTATATAGCCTTAATGAATTCAAAAAATATAGAAGATCTAGATTATGTTTTTAAACTAATATCAAAAATAATTATAGGAAAAGCAGCATTTTGGTTAGAAAATATTATTTATGAATTAAAGGGACAAGTAAGAACGTATGCTAGAAGCTGGAAAGATACGTTAAACGCATTTGATATATTATTAAAAAGAGAATTTCTAGGAGAAAGATGGTTTGTAGCTCAAGAAAATATAACAGCAGAAAGAAAATTAGAAATAACAATGTATCTAAATAATATGAAATGTTGTAGGATTAGTAAATTACCAGAATATACTATAAGTTTTACTAAATTATTTTATGAAGCTAAGTTTTTACCTAATGAAAGCTTAGTATATCAACAACTGTATTATGATCATCTACCTTCACCTTATAATACCGAAATAACTAAAGAATATAATAATCTAGAACCTAAAGAAAATACATTAGGAGAAAGAATTAGATTATTAAGAGCATATTTAACTCGAAAATGTGAAGAATATAGAATTCAACAGAAAATTAAAAAGGATAAAAAACAAGGATTAAGAGAAATCTGTAATTTTACGGAGAAAAAATTAATATTTGGATGTGATAATCAAGATTATAAAACTAGAAAGAAGTATAGGAAATATAGGAAACTAGATTATAATAATCAAAATGAATATTATAGAAAACAAAATAAAACCTATAGACCTTATAAACCATTTAATCGAAGATTTAAAAGAAGAAAATTTAAAAAATATAGAAATACTCCTGAAAATAGAAAGAGATTTAGATATAAGAGAAAGTTTAGAAAAAGAAATAAAACAAAAATAGCAGATTGTAAATGTTGGAATTGTAATGAAAAGGGACATTATGCAAATAAGTGTCCTAAATTACAGCAAAAGGGAGTAAAATACATAGATACCACCGAATTAATAATGAAACTAGAATATATAAGAGAAGATAACAATAACTGGTATGATGAAGAAGTATTCTATATAAGTGAAACAGAACCAGAAGAAATAAATTACATAAATGAAAATGATAGTAATAATGAAAGTTTAACTACTGAATAGAATAAAATGGTAGCTATATATATTGAAGTACAGGTAGAATATAAACCTACGAAATATATAAAACAAAAGATATTTATAGATAGCGGAGCAGATATTTGTTTAGCTAAAGAAGAAGTATTTACTCAACACAAATGGAAACGTACAAAAAATAGAATAATAGTAACAGGATTCAATAACCATAAAAAAGAGATAGATATAATAGCAGAAAATGTAAGATTTATATTAGGAAAAATAAGGTTTAGGTTACCTATAATATACCAAGAAAATAATATGAAACAACAAATGTTACTAGGAAATAACTTTTTAGATTCTTTTAAAACTCAAATAATAAAACAAGATAGGATAAGTTTGCTAACACCTTGCGAAAAATGAATAGTATTAAAAAGAATAATACCTGTAAAATCAATAGAAATAAGTAATATTAAAACAGAAAGAAAAATGAATTTAGAACTATTAAAACAAAAATATTTAAAGGCCTTAGAAATAAATTTTGGAGAACATCCAATGAAGTTATGGAAAAAAGAAAAAATATATGCTGAAATAAAACTAATAAACCCTAATGATATAATTAGAAACAGACCAATAAGATATAGCCCAACAGATCAAAAGGAGTTAGTAGTTCAAATAAAAGAATTATTAAACTTAGGACTAATACAAGAAAGTAAAAGTCCGCATAGTAGTCCAGCGTTTTTAGTAAGAAATCATAATTAAGTAAAAAGAGGAAAAGCTAGAATGGTAATAGATTATCGAGAACTAAATAAAAAGACTATATTTGATGGATATTTTTTACCATATAAAAGAAATTTAATCAACCAAACGAGTAATAAAAAATGGTTTAGTAAATTTGATTGTAAAAGTGGATACTGGCAAATAAAATTAACTAAGGAATCTAGATGTTTAACAGCATTTAGCGTTCCACAAGGACATTATGAATGGATAGTACTACCATTTGGATTAAGAACAGCTCCACAAATATTCCAAAGAAGAATGGATAAAATATTTAGAGAAATGAATGATTTTATTCTAGTATATATAGATGATATATTAATATTTAGTGATAATTTAACAGATCATTCAAAACATCTAGATATATTTATTCAGACTATTAGAAAACATGGAATATTATTATCAGAAAAGAAATCAGAAATATTTAAACACAAAATAGAATATTTAGGATATATTATAGACTCTGAAGGAATTCAATTACAAGAACATATATCAACAAAAATAAAGAATTTTAAAGAAATTTTAGAAAATAAAAAAGAAGTACAACAATTCTTAGGAATAGTAAATTATGCTTCAGATTATATAAAAGATTTACCAAAATTAAGAAAACCACTACAAGATTTAATAAAGAAAAATAAAACTTTTGAGTGGAAGGAAGATCATACAAATGCAATAAGAGCATTAAAAACAAAGGTAGAAAATTTACCTAAACTACGATTACCCAAAGATAGTGATCAGTTAGAACTATTTACAGATGCTAGTGATATAGGATGGGGAGCAGTATTAGTAGCTTTTGAAAAAGATGATATTGATAAAGAAAACCCTTTAATATGTGGATATGCAGCTGGAACGTGGAAACCCAATGAAAAGAATTATCATATTAATGAAAAGGAACTATTAGCTGTAAAATTAGGAATTAAAAGATTTCATTATCATTTACTACCTGCAAAATTTGTTGTAAGAACGGATAATACTCAAGTAAGATCATTTATATTCAATAAAATTGACCCTTTACCAGAATTAAATAAAAGAAGAAATTGGCAAGCATTTTTTAGTTGTTATGATTTTATTATTAAAAATATATCAGGTACTAAAAATATTCTTGCAGACTATCTTAGCAGGGAAAATGGAAAGTATTAGCAGTATTATGATACAGGTGGGAGAAGTAATTCAGAAGATAAAGGAAAAGAATGACCAGATAAACTTTATTAACGAAGAAATCAGCCAACTTACTACTACTTTAGAAGGAAAACTCAGAATATTAAACAACCTTCAAAAAACCCCAGAAACCTTTGTATCAAGATTAGCCAATACTCCTACTATCAAAACAATAACCATACCAGATAATACTATCAACGCCATTACACTAAAAGATCGTGTAACCTTTACCAAAGAATATACCGAGTCCTTTGAAAAGATACAAAAGTACTATGATTATAAAACCAATACTACAATCCTGAGAAATGGGAAATTTGGAAAATACCCAAGGTATATCTGTAGGGAAAACGCAGATTCAACTGTAGTAAAAAACCTATTACTCTTAGGATTTATTGACAAAATAATGGTAGATGAAACCTTATCAAGTATAGCACAACTACCATCAACTATAACACAAAGCCTTCAATCTTACATGAATTCATACGGACCAGGAGGAATTTATGGTATACAGGTTTTTGATGCCTGTACTGACTTAACAGGAAAACCCATATTACTCTGTCAAATATTTAAGTATGGCAGGAATACTACTATAGAAGGTGAAAATACTAGCCTAAAGACGGACATGGCATGTACAATAGAGCAATTTGGCGACTGGTTGTGTAACAAGAGAGCAATCGGCATAGCAACATTGAAGTCTAAACTTGAAGATATGATACGAGGAGGAAAGGCATGTGTCATTGGCACAAGTAAAGGTGGATTAGCAAAAGAAATACTAACTATTTATTATAATAATGATATAATTAGCAGGGATACTACAGCTTTGAACGAAATGCATGCAAGATTATCAGATTTAAAGCACAATCATGCTCAGAAGACAAAGGAAATTTATCAGAATTTATTATCAGGCCAAAGACGGAGACCAGTGGCAACTCTAAAGAATATAGCAACAAAAGAAGAAGGATGTTCTGATCCCTTTGCATAGATATTTGTTAGGCCCTGAAAGGGTGACCTAACCATATAATACAATGTAATAATAACAGGCCCAATGAGAATTGGTGACCTATGGATATTACAAATGATATTTCGGCCCAATGAGAATTGGTGACTGAAAGCATATTACAAATGATATTTCGGCCCAATGAGAATTGGTGACTGAAAGCATATTACAAATGATATTTCGGCCCAATGAGAATTGGTGACTGAAAACATATTACAAATGACACTACGGCCCAAATTATATTGGTGACTGTAAAAAATCAATAATTTTCAGGAAAAAGAAAAAGACAGCAGCAACAAAGAAGAAAGGTTACTAGAAGAAAAAGACAGCAGCAGAAAAGACAAGGACATTTACCAGAAATTTTATCTCTAAAGTCAAAAAGAAGGTGGAATGGCAGACAAATTACAGAAAGTGGATTCAGCTTTTGAAAAAGAGGAAAGAAAAAGAACGGAGGAAATTAAAAGGGAATCTTAGAAATAGAAATTAGTAGAATCAACAGAGATTGAAAAACTCTATAAAAGCCATCTTGTAAATCATTAAGAGATATCGAAAGTTTTCATTAATAGAAATGGCTGTTTATAAATTTTCTATGAGTAGCTAAACCCTTTACTCTACAATCTCTATACAAGAAAATATTGTGAGATCGAAGTAAATATTATACTATGTCTATGTTTAGTAATTGTTAAGACAGATATAATATTTTATTAAGTGTTTTAGAGGATATCCCAAAGCGATCCCAATGTCAGGCTATATCCCGAAGCAAGGAAGCGAGAAGGGAAGGAGAGCCAAGACAGGTTGACAGCCATAGGTGATCTAGGATACTTATCAGGTATTATTCTGAATTTATGATTGCTAAATTATGATATTAGTAGAATGTTTATGGAACAGATCACAATATGAGTATTGTTATGAGGTTGTAGACATTTAAATGAAATATGTTGATTTTGGATTTAATTACCAATATAATTGTTTATTGTAATTGTTTATTATATATCTGTGTGCCTTCCCTCTTAAGGGTTATCAGATATAAAAAATAATAATTTTATTTAACAAACAAATTTTATTTGATACAATTTCTTCTTTTTATTAAATTTTCTCCACGTTTCATTGATCAAATTCCAAATATACAAACATTCAGTACTGCAAGCCTAGTTTATTCACTGCTATCTCTCGTACATAGTCTAAACTTTATATGTTACCGTCAATACTATTCTATTTTCAGAATCCTTCGACTCTGTACTAATCTTCGTCTTCCTCCTCCACTTCATCATAGTTGAATGGTAAGGGCACAGACTTAAAGGCACGGAACTTTCCGACATTGTTCAAGTGTTCATTCTCCAACCTTGAAGGAATAATAATATCAAAAGAATAAACAATCAAGTGACTAACATTGGCTTTATTTGTCTAGATAAGTGAACATCAATCGACAGAGTTGTGACGAGTAGATATGTAAAATTACCTGAAGAAATTCCATACACCGCGGCGAATGATTTCAAGGCTGGCCATAATTGTAACTAAGCTTTCATGGTGTAAGAAAGAAAACTCCAAGTCCAATAGTGTTTGAAGCCATGCAAGCCTCAGCAACACATTCAAGGCCTGCATAACATGTTGAGTTTAATAAGATACTAGAGGAAGGACCCAAGTGGATCTTATATTAAATTCTAGCACTCTCCCTCACTTAAAAACTCATTTTTTGGTCAAATAGCGGAACACTGACGATCATCTTTGGGGTAATAATTTGTCACCGATATGTAAAGTAACCAACTAATTTAAAACTTTAAGGTTTTACAGGAAGACTCAAGTAAAACTTATATTATATTCCAACATAGTTAATAAGTTGTGCATTGTAATTACTAACCATGGCTCCGAAGTATACAGAACTGTATGGAATAAGTAATTTGTCTCTCAACCAACGGTTCTTGGATTTGCGGTTAAGAAGACCCCAATCATGTACAAGGTCCCAATATGTACTATATGCTGCTGCAACTCCTGATGCAATCCAAGCTATAACTTTCCATTCTATAGTGTGATTGCGAGTATAAGCTGTTCTAGTTGTAACAGCGACAATTGTTGCAAAATATTTTATTCCATTCCATCCTTGATTGGGATCTTTTTCTTCAAATAAACGCCTAAGACACTAGAACATTCAAAAAGCAGATTATTATTAATCTCAAATTTGCAGGAATGCCATGCTAATATTTTGAGCAAGTATATTACAAGAATGTACCTGAAGAAGACGCCACCAATACGGAATCCCAGCTACTATGAAGTTGAATGTATTGTAAACATCATTTGACTTGCAAGTGTTTTCTCTGACTTTGTATTTACCTGAACTGTAATAACAAATGTAGAACTCAAAGCTTCGGAATGCTTGAACCTGGCTTGTAAATTGATCTGCCAAGAAAAAATCTGCAAGCACAACCTGCATGCACAAAAAAAATGATTACATTACCTGACATGTATGATACAAGGCTCGATTTGAATTCGTATTGTTTACATTTTTAGCTTTTCTTAATACCTTGTATAAAGGAGCACAAACACAGTGAAAAATGCAGGTGAGTAAAAAGTAGCGGCTGGACCGATATAAGATGTTGAATGGGCAGATCATAATAGCAATCACAAGCTGCAGTATACATGTTTTGGTTATTATATATAAATAATACTAATTAAAATTTGAGACTGAGAACTGAGTAATTGAACGAACTTACGACTAATAACCCTGCAGGAAGTAGCTCTGTGATTGCTTTGTAGTCTCCTGTTTTAGGATCCATTTCCATATCAAGATTTGCTAAAACGCTGCTTACTGCCAGCACAGAAAGACCAAAGCTCACCAACAGAATTTCGCGGTAGCCTAGTGCAGTCCCTACCTTGAATCCAAATATAAATGAATAGTTGACTCGATATCTTCTCCAGAAGTATATATTTGCAGCATACATAAGCATGTGTAATACAATGAACGCGAACAAGCTGCAGGGGAAAATATTTATTATTTAAAATTCCTACATAAAATTCAAATAAAAGAGTGAAAAAATAAGACTATATGCATAATTACTTTGTATACTAATATAGGCATATTAGGTGATTTGGTACATAGTGCATACCTGTAGAGGGGGAACAAGGTTTCCATGTACTGTTTGCTGCCATCCTTTTCTATAATTGCACGACTTCGTATAATCAAAATCAAAGCAAGCACGAGTGCAGCCGTGAAACCAACAAAGAAACCTAAATTCAAAAAAAATGATAGAGAACATATATAAATTTACGAGATAGCCAAATTGTACAAAGAAAGAAGCTATATATAAATACTGCTAATGTACCTAAAGAAGCAGATACTGCATGTTTCTGTTTTCTAGTTTTCGGTTTTAGGGCATATAGCCCTTTCTTCCTGTTGGAGTTGGCAAAGTGCTTAATGAATGTAACTTCAACTCTGTCCATTATCTTTCTAACCTGTATGTGTAAAATGCATGAATGACTTAATTAATAGTTGTAGATTTGCAGTCCATAGCATGTCGAAATACTGTTCTTATCATTATGTTTTATCAAATTGTCATTCCTGTGTATGATGTTACTGCAAGAACATATGTAGATACTTTTTTCTATGTATTGCAAGCAAGGTGTTTGTGTTATCTGTAAATTTAAGGCATACCTCATCCGAGCTGCCTAGGTAGGAGTTATCAACCATTTTCATGTATGCCCTGGAAGCAGTTCTTATTGTGATCTGTAACAGTTAGTAAAAATTAGATATGCAGTCCTTTAAGTACACAAATGTTGATATATGTCAAATTTTGAAGTAATACTGTAAAAGTCTTGCACGAGACTGGTAAATTATTGTGATTTTTGTTTTTTCTAAATGAGTGATTGTTTTTGTGAGGTACCTTGTCATATTTCTTCATGATCTTTGAAATTGCCAAAGTGTTCAAGAAGCTGCAAAAAGTAGCAGCAAATATGAAATTAGGCAAAAACAACTTAAGAACCTCAGTAAATCGCAGAAGCAGAGGGCGACGTGTAACTAATTTCGCATGCAAATATGGGGGGGGTTCTGATTTGTAGAAATGTAAAGCTACCTGTAGCTTCTGAGAAGTTTAAGTTTGTAGTAAAATTCGATAAAAGCAGTTCTAAGCTGGCCTTCGAACTTCTGGAGATTGTCTGTACTGAATTTGAGTTCATTTTGATTAGGAACTTTAAGAACAACTTTGATAGTTGACAGAGGAGTGTCGACAGTGTTATTGACTGTGACACGGTCAAGTATCTCCAGTGGTGCTGGTCTGTTGTTGCTTCTTCTGTTTGATCTGTTCTCATCTATAATTTCCATGTGATCACCTGACCTTTCTGCACATTTTCAAACCAGAATTTATCGTCAATCCTTCTTCATTTTTTGTTGCGTAATCATTTTCTGAACAAATAATAAATCAAGCTAGTTTCGGTTTTTTTGTGAAATTATATTATTCTAATTTAGTTATAAATTATTATTATTATTATTATTATTATTATTATTATTATTAGTTAGGATCTCAGATCAAGCAGTGACCGACATCTTTTCACTGTCGGCAATATTAGCTGTTAATTTGTGTACTCTAGCTGCTCACTATCTATTGATTAGTACTCCCTCCGTCCCGACGTTTCCTATTTTCTATTTTGACTTCTGACACTATTTATGTTAAGCGATTAACTATTAATTTATGTTTAATATATAAGATGAAATATAGTTATAACTTATGAGTGATTTTGTTTAATTTGTATTTATGAGTACATTAATACAATAAAGTTTTTAAATTTAATACTAATACGAAATTAAAAATATTAACAATTAAAAGTGTGTATTGGTACACAAATAGGAAACATTTACGATATCTTCAGAATTAGTGAGATTACAGTCAAAAACTTAGTGGAAGGGTGACTTGTGTTTACACAGGCAGCCGAGATCTCAGTCGTTTAACGCGGAATCTTAACAACAAAACACTTCATATGACACGATTGGTAGAAAGTAAATAGCAACCTTTTCTTTTTTCTCTGCACTACAATGACCACAGTCCACATATGACCATGAGCTGTGAAATTTACTCACTGGTGTGTATACTTACGGGTTTCCAGCAGAAAGTCTGTTATTAATTCAGTAGATGACAAGAACAAATACGTCATTAGCAGCATATCACACCACGAAAACGTATAATGATAGCCCCTTATATTCGCACCAAAATTCATACTTTACACATGCCGCACAAACTTCTCATTAAATATAATTTCAACAACCAACTGACCCTCACCAGAAATTGATTATTTGCACTTTTTTACGGTCATGTAAATGTTTCACTCCGTCTCGTAATTTTTGTCGCGTAGCATAAAAAATATCACGTACAAGTATATTTATCGGACGTTTTAAAATTCTTACGAAAATTTATAGTAATCAAGTAAAAAAGTAAACTTACTGCTGTCTGATTTTCTGCCTGTGGAAAGGGAAGTAGATAACATAGAAGCCGAAGTAGCAGCAGCAGAAGCAAGATGATTCATGTCAACAGCAGTAGCAGTCTCGAACCACGAATGTTTCGGATTATCAACTTTAATCCTGAAAGCAATCAAAGCATCCATTTGTTTGTTCAACACATCAGCCTCCTTAAGCACCTCTTCAACTTTAGCCTTATAGAATTTAACAACTTTATTAAATTCATCATCAAGCCTTCTGAAGAACACAAGTTCATACTCTGCACCAGCCTCTGTATCGGCCAAAAACGTCGTCTCGAATCCTTCTTCACCGTTACCTCTCTTCACCGCATTCACTAGAATTGGCTGTCTTTCGAGATCTTGGTGAGCATGGTCATTGCTGCTACTTGGAGTTGTCGGGCTATTAGGAATCGTAATTCCTGTTAGCCCGCTGAAATTCCTGTAAAGCGTAAGCTTTCGGGTCAATCCTGGGGGATTAGCGGGTGGAGGTTCATGAACCTGTCTAGAATGTTGGATGTCTTTAAGAAATGTTTTGAGATATTCGTAATCAATGTATGCTTCCTCCCATTCGGGCACCATTTGTGACCTTAATTCCTTTCCAAACTTCATCTTCGTGCATCAGTTATTTTGTACACCAGATTTTAATCTTTACTTATGCAAACTAAATGAAAGCAGAACTGTACTGATTACTAGTTGTTGTACGTGTAACTATTACGAGATGAAAATATTTGGAAAGCAGAAGCAAGGTTGAGTGGTTAGAATGTTGCTATGTTAAACGAATATTTATAGATAGGCATCGCACATGCTGAGGTACTCCCTTGCTAGAACTAGGAAAGATTTTCGGAACTGAAATACTTAATAATTATATTTTCGTTAGCGATAAATACGAAACACATTATTTAATTAATAACTTGAGTCATTGTAGAGAGACTCCAATTTTATTGTCGAAAATTGTTACAAAATAACGAGATAATAAAAATACGAGATTATGACATATTTTTTGAAAGTTAATATGTACACACATCAATTTAATGATCTGCACCCTTTATTGAAATTTCAATCAAATCATCCTTATCATATATAAAGAATGATTTGGATATATGTTGTGCACCTATATGATAAATAAAGAATGATTTGGATATATTATGTCCACCTATAAATTAAGGGTGTGTTGGTGTGAAAACGAGTGGAATATATATGAATAGTAGTAGATTCAGCTCAAATTTATAGATACTCGTTCGGATTCGGTCCTGACTCGAATTAAAATTTCTACTCTTTACTTATATTCGACTCGAATTCGAATACAAATATTCGCATAAGATTCAGTTTAACTCGATTATGTGCCGAATTACTCATTTTTATATATTCAGATTCAAATTCAAATTCGTCTAAAATAATATTAAAAAATTAAAAATACTCGAATAAATAAGTACAAAACTAAAACATGATCATTTTATAGAATATAATATTAATATATATGCATGACATGTAATATATATTATGAACATAATTAACTAAATTAAATCAAATATCTTTAATACATACATATTTAAGTACTCTGAAATTATTCGAACTATTTTATATAAATATGACCGAATATCATAATGGTAAGATTCGACTTGGTATTCGTTCGAATTTTAAAGTTAGATTCGAATTCGTCCGTTTTGTATACGAACACAAATTATATTCGTTATTAATGAGTCGAATCTGGATTCAAACCCAGATTACTCAGATTCATTTTCAGCCCTAAGGGTGTGTACATATCAGCTTGTTATTTTTGTTAGTGATATCGGTGAAAAAATATGAGTTCATAAAAATAGAGCCAACCAGAATTTAACACGTATCATTTTCATAAATATTTTTAAAAAATACTGGTGGTACAACATTGGGTTCCAAAATAGTTACAAAATATCACGTGTTAGAGTTTTATTTGCTGATGAAAATAGACTCGTCTACATTCACACCAATAACATCAATTAAATTACGGTCACACGTTAATTATGTCATGTCATTTGATAACAATTTTTTGTAATTTTTTTTAATCTTGCATTACTCAATCATATTTGTACCTAAATAAGGATCTATAACATTTTTCGATACTTTTTAACAGGACCGGCTTTGGCATAATTTTTCTTTTGTGCTACTGATCCTGACATAGTGCAAGTAGACTAGGTAATATTATATTTACCTATGTATGCATCTGTGCATATACTATATTACATATATATCATATCAAATGATTCG